>NC_056732.1:773085905-773218405 GCF_019279795.1 Protopterus annectens
GTGTTGTTTAGCCTTAAGGGCTGTGACTGTTTGGCCCACTGGCTTTGTGAGCTATGTGTTGCACATGTTTTGTTTTGGGGTAGCGATTGCTTGGGTGTCTGCTTTGGAGGTCTCTGCTGCTTAGGCAGATTTTTATTTAGAGAATCCGAGAATGTTTTTGTGTATTTATGTGTTTGGTTTGCTGTCGTGGTAGGTCTATGTGAGACTGGAATTGTAGTGAGTGTGGTTTCCTTCTCCTCCTGACTGGTTTCACCAGTACTGAGCTGAGAGAGCTTAGCATCCAGTATGGCTATATGGTTGCATCTCTCACATGTGTTGGAATTTGTTGGGAGGAGGAGAGGGTTGTCTGTGTACATGAGGCAGTTGTAATATTGCCTCAAGATTCCCAGATTCACCATCTGGACCAGAGATGATATTGACAACTGACCTTTGGACATGCTAGAATAGTATTGGGAATTCCTTTATAACTGAAAAAAAATCCAGTAGGAAATATTTCATGAGACACAGCTCACACACCAGGAACACGACAGTGAGGACACAGAGTCCTTCTCTGCATGCATGGTTGTTAGGTTCCAGTACTACATTCTGCAATCTACTCTTATGTTGGAAAGCACTGTCAACAGTAGTAACGTAATGATATACTACATGTCAGTGTGACTGCATATAACCTGGGATACTACCCATGTATTTAACACATTCAAACAGAAAAGAGTGTTGTACAAGCCATATATAGTCATGTGTCCCAGACAACAGACTCACACCCCCTGCTACTGTAATGATAACACATAGATGCATGGTATGTACATAACATTAAATACACTTATTACAGATGTCATTACCCTGCCGTGTTATCAGACTGTAATGTGAGCACTGGTTACTAGGGCTAAGCCATGCCTAGCAGGTTTCAGCATTGCTGCAATAAAAATGCTAAGCAGTTTTATGCACTGTTAAGCGAAGCCTACACGGTGTAAGCACCTGTACGTTTAACCATATGTTAGCAGCACTTACCGTCACGCAAACCCACACAAACTCAATTAAAGCTGCTCAAAGCTGCCTTAACCACTCTGTATCCAACAGCCCTTTTTCTGTAAAACAACAAAATAAAAAGCCCTTGCAGGTCTTGAACCCAGGACCATGTATACTACAGTCATAGCAGTTAACCACTATGTCATCACAGCTGTGAAAGCAGTTGTTTTTCTAATATATCTGTCAGTACACATAGTGAATAGTATTGAACAGCTATGACTTCTACAATGGCGTAATACTTGTTAGTGATATTACATTTGAATCACGTATGTTGTTATATCTAAATATACACATATCAGATAAATATGGTGTGATACATCTGGGAAGGTATAAACAACAGTAATGTTTACACATGTACGCCATCAGTTACTGACAGATATCTTACGATCATCATAGTACAGTACCACAGATATCACATTAATGGTCCTGTGGAATACAGCAGAGATATGACCAATAAATGTGGACAGTCTGACACACTCTGGTCAGTCCAGAGGTATACACAGAACCCCTTAGTGCAAGACCTGTGGAACAAGCCTGACAATGTGAATGTTAACAGTCATGTAAATGGGTGTATCACGTAAATACTGCAATACATATGCTCACACAGTTTATGCATTCATACACTCCTGTCTGTCCTGACACATAATAACAGGAGGAGCAGAGGTCACAAGCCAACATACTACCCACTAGTTAGTGACATACATCTGTACAGAATCCCACTGTTTTGTCAGAAATACACCATTATGGTGGCCCGACAGCAGTACATCTGACAAATATCTGGACATAACATCACACTCGGTTAGTACAGTGAGCTGTTAGTCATGTCACAAAGCACTGTGCAAACTGCAGGCAGACTGACACAACACTGGCCTACATTTCTTATGGGGGAATACACATGTACCTGCAAATATAGCAGGCTCTACATGCACATATCATGGTGTAACAGACACCTGTGTGAAAGCACATACCCACAACCAATGTGAACATAGCCACAGCTGCATATGGTAAGCGCGCTTAATATTACAGTATATGGATTGTCTGATCAACACCATCCTCATATGTGCCACTCATACACTAGCCCTACATATACTGGGCCAATACACAGTGTATTTCAATGCCTGACTGTAGTATAAGATGTGTGGGTTTGGCCCTACAAACATGTAAGCCGATAAGGTACCATACACTGGAGCAGCAAGTGACATCTGATAGAACAGGACTAAGAAAAATCACATCTACCACAGTCTGTACACAGACAAAAGTACATATTCACAATACACACTCTGTAGACAATCACCATAAGTACACAGACCTCACTGCTGTACACACTACAACAGAATGCCCAGGCTTTGTCCTCAAATATAACCCCTACTATACATAACATGTCTAGCAGTCTGATGTCTCACTGGCTTGTTATCAGGTATGATGTCATTAAATAATGGTGTACTGAACATATGCACCTCTTACTGCATGACATATGTACAAAGGTTGACAGAGTTGTGGCTGGAGGCACAAACACAGGGCCAATATTGACATGTTGGTGTGATAACCTCATACATTTACTGGTGTAACAGGTTTTGCTGTGACATATGTTTTCTGAGGGATATGAAGTCAGTAACTCTCATGGCTATCACCATGTACTGACTGCAATCCTCAGACTATGCTACTGCATTTCTAAAGATAGGTCATCTGTGAGTAACACAACACACGTAAGACTCCAAACACTGGCCAGTCTGCAGATAGCGCTACAGGTAGAAGTTTCCTCAATCACATAACACTGTCATGAAAGGTATTAAATCATGTAGACCAGCCATATCCACATAAACCCTGTTAAACCAACATTACTTCAAATGCAGAAAGCAAGGGTTACATTCTGTAGTCATGTCTGGAACATCCCCTCCTGTTTGTTGGCCTGTCTCCATAGTGTATGTTGTAAGAGGTATATCACACTACCCTTTGTGATGCTGTTTGCCAAACACCGACAGGAGGTCCTGCACACAGTGAATGAAAAGGGCCAACACCCACATGATGTTCTTAGTTATAGGAGTGTGTTTCCATGCAATTGGTTATGGAAATGTTACCGCAGCTGTTCCACATGCAATCAGCTAGTAGAGGACTGCAATTTGTACACAGGCCATCAGCTGATCATGAGCATCACTTACAAAATACAAGCTGCTACCTAAGCAGAGCAGGTGTACTTCTCCAGATCTGCCATAGAAGGAGTGAGAGAGACAGAAACAAAGTAAGAAAGGAAGGGGGTAGGAGAGTTAAAGCTAAGCCTGTTTGTGTCACACACTTACCAGTATGGGGTTTCAAACCCCTGCCTGACTATGTATTGCTATTACATTTGTATGCAGCTATTGCATGCGCCACAGAGCTTACATGCTAGAGAGTTTTCCAAAGGTATATTTGAAGGTGAGTGACATCAGCAACAGTGATAAAGGAGAGAGAAGGTAGTTGTAGTACATGTGCCTGCCACAAAAACATGTGTCAAGGACAACACAGCCATACTCTGTCAGGGACTCACACAAATTATCACAGTTGGCAGGGTCAGGATTACAATTCCTAACTAACTACACCACAGTATTACTCAGGTATTACATGCACCACAGAGGTTATCATGTTGATATATAGGCAAATGTTATGTCAGGTTGACTGACAGAAGGCATGCTTCAGTAGGACAATGGGAGGTTTAATGAGTGTGAATGGCTTTCTAGTCATTAATCTCCACAAACACACAGCCACAGGTGTGCCAGTACTGACATGCATGGGTTCATTCTTTCACAGGTGTGTAGTAGTTGAGTTTAGTTGTGCCAGAAGGCTGTACAAGGCTATGCAAAGGGTATACCTTGGCATCAGGCCACATGATAATGGTCTGCAGTGTGGCTCAGGGGTGTAGTCTCTGGACTGGCCCACACAGGTGGGTATTGTATTCACCATCCACTCATCTGGGCTACTATTGTGGGTGGCCAGTACAGTGCAATACTTGCCATGTATGTGTTCCATATTCCATAACATGGACAGTGTCTGGGATGTGCACATGTCCCACATGCATGTTCTGTGACATGCGGGCATGTACCTGGGGTGTCTGGGGCATGTTGTGTGGACAGATTATTATCATCTGATGTGGCATTCCTGACCTCATGTGGTGAGAACTGGCAATGGAACTCAGGTTGATCCTGCACCTATACTCACTGCATGATACAGGTATTCACTGGTGTTAGTGGCATCTGTCCATAGAGGGCATGTGTATAAGGCATGGTATTTCCTTTGTGGGTTACATTTGCTGACTCTACAGTTGTTGCAGGCATCCAGTGGGGAACATAGCAAAGGACCACTGTATGCAATGATTTGCCTATTGTAGGGATGGAACAGAGTGTCATGTCCTCTGTAGTCCATTGCAATCACACCATGGTTACTATCTGTGGGCAATATGCAGGGAACTACCAACATAGTGGTTGTTGCCTAGCCAAGTGTGTTTGTGCATGAGACATGGGTGGAGAGTGTTCTCTGGGTAACACAAGGGTTGCCTACATTGTTCACCAATCCATAATGGCACATGTAGGGGTATGGATTGTCTACACCAGCCTCTCTGCTGTTTGACATCTGTTGTCCTTGTAAGGTGGACATTGTGACAAATAATAGGTCTTCCATATAATAAATTTGCAAAACCCGCTCTACAATGAGTCCTGTTATTACACAATCACAGCGACCACCACACAGGATACTGATGACAAACACACCCACAGAGTCTCACAGTTGTCATGTCTGGGATTAGAACTCCTACCTATCTAGTACAGCATACTATAGCATTACAGAGTTATAGCCCATGCCACGGACCTTACTGGGCTACTTCTTCACCAAATGAGTATTTCAAAATGAATGACATCAGCAGGTTTGCCAAAGTAGGGCAATGGAAATTGTAATGACTGTGAATGGCCTCAAAAGCATTGATCCCTACACAGACAAACAAACACACATACAGAGTTTCACAGTTGCCATGTGTGGGATTAGAACTCCTACCTACTAGTACATCATACAACAGCAGTACATAGTTATAGCATGCGCCACAGAACTTACAGGGATAATCCTTCCCCAAAGATGTATTTCAAAGTGAATGATATTAGCAGGCTTGCCAAAGTAGGGCAATGGAAATTGTAGTGACTGTGAATGGCCTCAAAAGCATTGATCCCTACACAGACAGACAGACAAACAAACACACACAGTCTCACAGTTGCCATGTCTGAGATTAGAACTCCTACCTAACTAGCACATCACACTATACCAACACGCAGTTATAGCACATGCCATGGAGCTTATAGGGCTACTCCTTCCATAAAATTGTATTTCAAGGTGACTGACATCAGCAGGCTTGTCAAAGTTGGGCAATGGAAAGTGTAGTTCATAGGTTCATAGGTTGGTACTAGGCTATCAGCCCTAGGGCCTATACAAACCTAGCCATAACAATTCCCTGGCTATTTCTTCCCAGAATATTTACTTCCCTGGACCCGTGTCTAGCAGGACAACTGACATGATCCCCAGGGTGAATTTCCTATATCCCATCCAATCGTCAACATTCCTTTTGAAGAGGTCCAAATAGGGGCTCTGCTTGACATGTATGGGCAGACTATTCCAGAGTCTGGGGAGTCTCTGAGTCAAGAAGCCATCCCTCCAGCATGTTTTGTTCATTGTGATGACAAGGTTTAGATCCCTGGAGCATGTGGCTTTGAGGGACTGGGATTCCTTTAAGTGTAGCATGTCCAACACCTCTGGGTTTGACGTGGCCTTGTATGTTAAGCAGAGATCGCCTCTGAGTAGACGATATGCGACAGAGTATAGCTGGATTATTTTTAGATGGTCTGCATACGGCATCTGCTTTAGGCCTGTGATTCTTTTAGTGAGGTATTTCTGTGGCCTTTCTAGTTGTTGCAGATGTCTTGAGAGGTACATACCAAACAGGGCATTGTATTCTATAATGGGTCTACTGAGAGATGAGTACATTGAGAAAATTACCTCCTTTTTTCTAGATGAAAAGCCCTTAGAGATGAGGTGTGCCACATAGAAGGATTTCCTGACTGCTGTGGCTATGTGGTTATCGAAGATGAGACCACTGTCCATCTGTGTCCTTAAGTCTCTTACCACACTTTCAGTGTTTAGTGTACTGCCACTATGTGGTAATCCATGGGTACATGTTTCTTCCCAAAGGGGACAACTATACATTTCTTGGCATTGAGCTTGTGCCCATGGCTCTGGCACCAAGCATCTGTTTCTGTAAGGCCCTTTTGTAGAATATCAACAACATTTGGGGATTCAATAATGGCTCCCAGTTTGCAGTCATCTGCAAACTTTGTTAGCCAGAGTCCCTTAGTGTTGGCCTGTACGTCAGAGAAGTAGATGTCAAACAAGAGCAGTCCCAGGACTGAACCCTGAAGTACTACACTTGTCACTTGTCTGGAGCTGGATTTGGAGTCAACTACTTTTACAGTGTGGGTTCTATCAGTAAGCCAGTTGGCAATCCAGTGAGTGATGTAGGGTTTAATGCCCAGCTTAGTTCATTTATCTATGATTCCAGACTGGGGGATGTGTAGAAGGCCTTAGTGAGGTCCGGATAGGCTGTGTGGACTGCCTTACCCTCATCTACAGCCCTGGAGACTGAGTCAAAGATGTCAATCAGGTTCAGGAGACAAGATCGGCCCTTCACAAACCCAAACTGGGTGGGGTCCAGTGTTTGAAGGTTGCCAATGTCTTTGTTTATAAGTTCCATGATAATACATTCCATGGCCTTGCAGATCAGGCTCATCAAAATGATGGGGCGGTAGTTCCCAGGATCCAAGTTGGAGCCACCCTTGTGGATTGGGATAACTGTAGCTGTGCACCACTCAGTGGGCACAAAGCCTGAGGTGAGGCTATGATTAAACATGGCACTTAGGTGAGGTGCCATTTCATTTTGTAGTTCATGTAGTACACAGCCCAGGATGTTGTCTGGTCACATGGTTGCTATATTCTTAGCTTTGGAGAGTGTGTTTTTTACCCATGTGACAATTATTACCAGAATTTGGTAATCTTTTGGTATTGAGATGGGCCCTTTAGAGGGTGAAATGAGGGTGAAGTTGACACTGAATCGATCTACCAGGATACTGGCAATATCCTTGGGATCAGTATATTTAATGCCATTCTATTGTACCTCAGAGCAGATCTGAGCATTGCCATTTAGATTCCTGACATAGCTATAGAATGGCTTGTGGTTGTCTTTGGAATCTTTGGCTATATTATCTTTGTAACTAGCTTTGGAGGATTTTACAAGGCATCTCAGCTTCTTACTGATGCTGGTAAGGGTGTTATTTGCATCCTGGGATTTCCTCTTTTCTGCAACAGTTTCTTCCTTTTGTTGTAAAGTTTGTTTATGGCAGGGTACCACCAGATTGGCTTCCTTGTTTTAGAGGAGAGCATCTTGGTTCTATTTCGGACAGCATGATTCATGCACGAGTGGATGTGCTCATACAGTGCCTTTGTGTAGGATTCAGCAGTCGAACTTTCAGTTCCCATCTGCATGGGTGTCATGAAGTTTGTCCCTTCTGACTTGAGTAGCATGAAGTTGGCTTTGGAGAGGTTATTTGTGGCGGTTTCCTTACTGGGGGTGGGGGAGGGATGTGGATATCAAGGGTGATTAGCTTATGGTCAGAACTGACCTAAGAGGGGGTGACCATAGGTATGGAGCATCGATTTCCCATGTTGGTAATGACCAGGTCTAGGATATTGGAGACCCTGATGGGGCTATGGATTAGTTGATATAGGGCATTGGTATTTATGAATTCCAAGAACCACTGGGCAAAGGAGGTGGTACACGAGTAGTTTTCCCAGTTAATGGCAGGGTAGTTGAAACCACCCAGTATTAAGGTGTTTGGTTGTATCTTAATATTTCCAGAATGTTTAGAATCTTGGGGCATAGTAGAGGATCTGTAGCAAGCTACAATTTGGATTGCAGTCTTACCTAGTGTTAGTTGCAACTGGAGAATTTCAGACGCATTGTGTTGGGCAACTAGCCTGGTGGTGTGCATAGCCATGGTGAATATGGACACTCCTCCACCTTTAGTGTTTTGGTCCTGGTTTGTTGGCCAAAAAGTGTGGTAAAAGTTGTAGCCTGGTATTGCAGGGGTGCTCTCTGGTGCTTTGAACCAGGTCTCTGTTACTGCACAGATTTCGATGATCTCCATTTTTAGGAAGTGCCTAATGACTGTGAATGGCCACAAAAGTATTGATCCCTACACATACAACCAAACACAGACACACACAGTCTCACATTTGCCAAATCTGGGATTAGAACTCCTACCTAACGAGTACATCATGCTATAGCATTACACAGTTATAGCACATGCCAGGGGCTTATAGGACTACTTCTTCCCCAAAGGTTTATTTCAAGGTGAATGCCATCAGCAGGCTTGCCAAAGTGGGGCAATGGGGAGTGTAGTGACTGTGAATGGCCACAAAAGCATTGATCCCTACACACACACACACACACACACACAACCAAACACACAGACATACACACACACACACACACACACACACACACACACACACACACACACACACACACACACACACACACAGACACACACACACACAGAGTCTCCATGTCTGGGATTAGAACTCCTACCTAACTAGTACATCACACTATTTATAGCATGCCATGCAGCTTATAAGGCTACTCCTTCCCCAAAGGTTTACTTCAAGGTGAATGACATCAGCAGGCCTGCCAAAGTAGGACAATGGGGAGTGCAGTGTATGTGAACGGGCCATAACCATTCATCTGGAAGCACACACACAACACTCAGTCACACACAGGTTTACATTTAACAGGAACATGTATACAACTGCTAGATGAATAATGACTTGTACAGTCATGTTACACGGTTATCACAAGCACCACAGATACTATAGTGCTGAGGGATACTGGCAGCAAATGTCTACAGTGATTGACATTTGCACATCATGTGGTTTAGCCAAATGGATGTTTGCTGGGTGGGACAGGCCTCATGATGGGAGGCTCTTTGTTACTGTCTGTCACTGTCCTCCACACATCAATGTATGTGTAAGTTTGGCCTATTATAGTGTGTTGCCCTTGGATATATGTGTATATTCCTATCCAATGTGTGTGCAAAGCATGACTGGTGTGCAATGTGGAATGTATGCACAAACATCTGCAACTGTCAGATATGTATAGTCCACTGTTGTTGCCAGACATGGGCTTCATTTCTAAGTGTGGGAGCATGCCCAGTATGACCTTCTGTATTGAATGTGTGAATCCATTCCAGGTAGGTTGTACTCCAGTGCAGGCTTTTGTGGTCTACATCTACAGCTAGCATCTTGTTTCTGCTGGATATCTGTTGATCAGTTGACAATATGGGGTCACAATGGGCAAAGGATAGTGGGTTACTGTAAGTAATTGTGGCAATGCTGCTTCTGCTACATGGTTTTGGTGTTAACAGAGATATTCAGACATATGTACTGTTTTACATTGTGATGTTTTATGTCATCAACTACTGTCAGGTATACATATTTGCTTGCAGTAATTTCCTGGGGAACACAGGGTGAATGAGCTGTGTCCAGTATTGTGGTCTGCAGCCTACATATTCTTGCAAAATCATGCCATTCTCTACGGGGAGTTGCAGACACTTGTTGATGGGTCTGTGTAAATGGTTCGGCACCTTGGTAGAGTGGTGGCTGAGGATCCCATGCTCGTACACCCATCCACGTGACAGGATGGTCATATCCTGCTGTGGCCATACCTCATATCTGTACAGATTCACACAGGTTACCCAGAAGCAGGGCTCATATTTCTGATCATTACCCCTTCACATTGTGGTTTATGAGCAGGTCTGTAGCCACCCATTCCTGTGTTTCAGGTAGGGATAGTATGTGCACATAGCTGAGTTTCAGACTTCACACAGTCCATGGAATCTGTGCTTCTATCCCCCACTCTGTTATTCTATCCTATTCTGAACATTATGCAAATGTTATCTGATAAGTATCCCTATAGTTATCATTTCATCCCAGCAGTATTTAGGGGTTGGTCCACAGTTCATGCAGTAGGACATGGTGGACATGCAACTGGGATTTGTCAACATGGCCTTGCATTTGGGTTCTGTGGACTGTGTTATGTTGTTATTTGGGAGTCCATGACATAACATACATTGGCAGTATGGGTGGGACACAGGCCTTTGACAGAGGACTGTAGGTCATTTGGTAGTGATGCAGGCCATCTGTAGCAGGCCGGTGCATTGTGTCACTCCTACAGTCCCAGGCTGCAAGCCACTATTTTCCCCTGGGTTGACAGGGTAGGTGTGCAAGGTGTTAATATCAATAGTTTCTGTCTTTACTGATCCAGTGGTTTGGATGCTGTCAGGTTTCTGCTTACAGCTAGGGACACACCTGCATGGGACACCTCTTCAGCATGCTGCATTCTGTGGCTATTCCTATACAGAGGAGGTGGTCATATTATACTAATTTCCAACAGCAGGGGATAAGACCTGTGAGGCACCTGTGGCTGATGGTAGGGTGGACTGGGAGCATGCGTGCTATGGATGCTACTTGCAGATGACTCACAGATATATGTGGGACATTCCACTTATGCTGGCTTGTGCAGGGACTTTAGCAGTTTCTCAGCACTTCATACCTGTGACTTTTGTGGTCTGCCAGTGTTTGGCCAGACAACATCAGTATTCCATACTACAAACCCAACTAATGTGCTGCTAACCTGTATGTACAATTCCAAAGGTGTGTCTATTTGACAATAACATTTTATACACTCTCTGTCTAGGGTACTTCCACCAGTGTACTATTTGTATGTCTGGGCCCACATTCATGCCATCTTTCAGATGGTGAAAGATATTACATCCGACCAATTATTATGGATTACTGCTGGAAAGTGTCTTGCTGGGGTGCATTGTTTTTGGCACTGCAGTTGTGAGAACTTGGCCCTGTCATCAGCAGTACCGGCCATTCGCCACCAGGACACAACCCACCATGCCTACATGCTGACCGCTTTCATACAATATACAACACACACCAACCTAACACACACAGCCCTGCATATTGTACATGTGTTACAATCTATCCTGCTACTTTGGCCAGCTCAGGTAATCTATGCTCCACTGTATTATACCTACACATGCACGTTACTATATTTCTACATCGGATTGTGGGGCATGCCTGACAACTGTACACATTTGCTATGACTGTACTGGTATTTCAGGTACTCCATTTCATTCTGTATTCTGACCTACATTGCAGACCAGAGGCATATCAGTGTACTACAGTTCTTAGGTTTTATTGACCTACATTTCAGTTTCAGACTTCTTACCCTTCAGAACTAATATCCCACTGCCTGACCTGTTGTAGTCTATCTGTGTAGGTCTGGAGGGGGGGGCTGTTCTTCATAGCCATCAATCAGAGGCCTTAGCACAGCCTTTCTTTGTGTTTCTCTACACCTGTTCTGCTGGCTGAGACTGTCGTTGGGTATATGAGCCTCACTGACATGCAGGTGTGTGTCCTATGGACACATATTTGGCCCACTATTTGTCACCTTGTCTAGTACTGCCTACCATGTTGACACCAGTATTTGTTATGGATTCATGCTGCTGATATAGGTGTCTATTATCTGCTGGCATCCCATTCAGCCACCCGATTTCCTAACATGTTCATATCCATACCATAGATACAGGTAACAGAACATTCTATTCCATTCAGCAATTGATAGTGAGCGTGACTTACATTGTGGCTGTGCCAGTAGTGAGGATGGTGCTGGAGGGCTGACTATGTCGGATGCACATAGTACACTCCCTATACATGGTTAAGCACAGGTAGTGTCATGTTTGGCATCCCTTTTACTGTATGTGCGAGTTGGAGTGAGGTGTCATTCCCTGGGTTCCTACCGTGTAAGTGCATGTGCTATGCGTAGCCTCTTTGCCAAGGCCTGGACATACTGGGCACACCTCCTTCTGCCTATTGGGGCAGGTTCAGGTTGTTCTTCCTCCGAGTCACTCTGTGCCTTTGCAGGCCTTGGCAATGGTGGGGGGCTGTGTGGCCCTGCCCCATGCTGTTCCTGCTGCAGCTGTTTCCGCAGGATGATATTGTGTAGCATGGCAAGTACAATGACAATTTGGGGAAATGTAGATGGTGAGTACCGCAAGGCTCCACCAGATATGTCCAGGCACAGGAACCATGACTTCAGCATCCCAAACACTTGCTCTATTATGATTCTGGTCTGTGGGTGTGCCTCATTATGGAGTTCTTGTTAGGGTGTTGTGCGTATTTCTGATGGGTGTCATCAGCCACGGCTCCAGTGCATAACCAGCATCCCCCACTAGGTGGCAATATTGGATGTCCCCATTGGCAAATCTCTGGTACAGCTGCGTCATATGCCAGATGTGGGAGCCATGATAGCTGCCAGGGCTACCAGCACGCACATTCATTATAATGCTCTGGGCATCACACATGACCTGGCAGTTGATGAAGGGGAAGCCCTTACAGTTTATGTAGACTCTACCACACTCACCGGGTGGTGGTTTGATGTGTATGTCCGTACAGTCTATAGCATCCACTACCTCAGGGTATTCTGCTATTTGGTGGAAGAGATGCATATTGGTGGTCAACGCCTCACGGGTGTTGAGGAAATATATGTGCTCACCAGTATGTGCTGACATGGCATCCAGGAACTGATGGAGTACCCTGAATGCTGATGCCTGTGAGATCCCCATGATATCCCCAGTCGGCCTTTGGAACCTACCTGTGGCTAGTATTCTTAATCCTACACATACCTTGGTATCCACTTGTATGAGCTCCCCTCTGTTGGTTCTGTGTGTAACGCATGGCTGGCACAGCTCAATAATTTGCTGTAGGAGGTCCCTGTCCACAGTAGAGTGCTCTACTATCTCCAGCTCATGAAGCCCCTGGTAGGTTATCCTGGGTCTATACACTCTTCTCCTTCTCCTCACTGTTGGTTGTTTGACAGCATTCTCATCCTCACCACCCTCAGCCTCCTCCACATGTTTATTTATGAGAGCAAATGCAGCCCCTATCATTTAGTTGCTTTTGTTTGGTAATATTTCTCCATTTGTCTACACTGGTGTTGTAGAGTTCATGTGAAAAACCAGAGGGAAAGGTGTTTGCATAGTTTATAGTACTGTGCTGGGCTGGGCTGCTGCCTGTGTAATTGGCTGATTCTGATACATTTCACCTGCCAGCTATGCTAGTTCTTCTTGATTACCTTCCTACTGCTGTATTCTTTTCCCATTGCTTTCCTGTTTAAGCCCTGAGGCATGCCATGAAAACACAATGCTCAGATGTGCTTGGAGCTGCTATTTCCTGGTTTACATTTTTTTTTTGTTTAAAATCCAGTGCACGGCGCGCATACCCATTTAGGGAATGTAAAGTGTGCTTGTCAGCTTCAGACACACCCCCTTCATTAGCTCTGCTAAGCTAAGGGCAATCCCGAGCCACAGAACTCCAATAAGCTTACAGTATGCCTGACACACCTCACTATGATGTTAGCTAGCTCTTAGGATTGCACCATGGTCTTCCTGCACCTACACGGTTGGGTGCAGGCTAGCCATAAGAGGAAATTTGTGATTTAGTCTCATTCCCCTCATTTGCATAGTATTGTCTGCTAATGCCTAGTTACAAGTCCCACACTGAGCCTTCCCCCTTAGCAACCACTATTCACTGGCCTTGTTGTCTTCTGCCTGCCATAGACTATAATGGCAAAATTGTGATTTTTGCAGAGAAAGCTTTTTTCAGGGTTTTTCTTTTATTTTCCAGCCAATCCCATTTGCGCACTACTGCCCTATGCCTAAACATCCAAAATCGGCCAAAAAAAATAAAAGTTTTTTTTTTTTTGCAACTGTTTTCCATGCCAATGGCCATATATTTGGCCATTGGCATGCTTTCCACATTATATACGCCCTTTATTTGGACCTGTCATGGGTCCGTTTTGTAGTTTGCAGAAATGTACTCGGTTACTGAGTATATCTCTGCAGGTTACACTAATCCTGCACAGACAGCTGTGGTTTTCACCTGCAAATGGGGTAATTAGCATACAGGAGTTGTGTCTGTGCAGGTATAGTGTAGAAGTGCTCGTGCACATCCCGGGAGCTTGTTCCTAATCTCTCAGTGGCCATATTGCCTCCAGCAGCTCCTGCACTATTCACTTCACACATGGAGGATGCAGGGAGCTTGGCCCCATACAAAACATCCATTGCATGACTCCAGATGTGGAGAGACGTTCGAGAAATGTCAACAATTCGATTTTGAATTGTTGCCATTTTTTTCATTTGTTATTTTTATCAGTCTCTATCATAACTTTTGACAAAGTTTTTTGAGTACATAATTACTAGTAAAAAACATTTTCGAAAATATGATAGTAAACGTACATATATATATATATGTATATATATATATATATATATATATATATATATATATATATATATATATATAGATATATAGATATATAGATATATGCATGTATATATGAATGCATTATATACATGTATACATTTATGGTTCCCTATTAGATGAGTGAACATTCACATTAGAAAATGACACATTATAAAGCCAAAAAACTCAAACCACAGAAGATCAAAAACTAAAAAGAAAGCTAACACCCATTTTTTTGTTTCTTTTTTTGCAGGGGAACAAGCTGCTCTGCACACTCAACATCCCCTGTTAATTATATATACCAATATATACATACAACAATTGCACAACAGTGGATAAAAGACCAACACACTGTCCCACAACCCCACACAATACAGGTCTCTGCAACCCCTAACCGGGAAAAGCCAGAAGAAGAATATAAACATATATATATATATATATATATATATATATATATGTATATATATATATATATATATTTATATACACACACACACACACACATACTATATATATATATATATATATATATATATATATATATATATATATATATATGTGTGTATGTGTGTATAAATTATATAATTATCACTATAGCATATACTATATATTATATAGTTATCATTCAGGTGTCTAGCAAGTCATTTCTTTGAATGCATCTTTTCCACAATTTGTTGATGGTTTATTTCATTATTTACTGCTATTGTTAGCTTGCAGACTTCCTTCTGCTGCCTTCTGTAGAAGGGTGGACGCCGGGCAGGCAACTTGACACCATAAAACTCCACTGCCAATCATGAGTGGACAGGTGATCTGCTGTGGTGACCCCTAACCAGGAAAAGCCAAAGGAAGAAGAAGAACTTAGCTTACGGACTCTCACCTAGAGCATAACTGTTGGTTTCAGTAAGGTAGTGGTTGTAGAGCTCTGGAGGTAGTATATATAAGTTAGAGGTTGTGGTAGCAAAGCATCCCACTATAGGTGTGTGGAGAACAAATACTCCCATATAAAAATATTATCTTAATTCTACATCCCACTATGGGTGTGTGGAGGACAAATGCTCCAATGTAAAAATATTATCTTAATCCTGTAGGATCTGAGGAGTTCTGGTTTGCTGGGCAGTGATTCAGAAGCCTAAAAAGCTATTGTAAGCTGTGTACTGCTGTCATTTTGAGGTTATTTTAGGAATGGTCTCTATCTAAGTTAATAAAGTGCCTTCTTTTTTTGCAATAGTCACCTCATGCCAAGTCCACAAAAAGTGGTAATATTTCAATCAAGGTTTTAGATTTTTACAAAGAAAAAAATAGAAGGTACAATAATAAGGCTGATCTAACTATAGATATATTTGTTAGGATACTATTCCCAGGATACAACTTAATTGCAATTTGTTTCCTTAACCATTCAGCGATGTTGGCAGCTACATAGAACATAGTGGTTAAATTAGGCATCAAAACAAAACATAAAATTATCAGCTTCCGCTTACACAGTTAGTTCATCAGTTCAACTTCATCCAGATATGGTCAAGGTGCAATGAACTCAGTGAGTCTGTGTTGTTAAGCAGAAATTGGAAAATGAAATTAGCAAATGCAATGACAAGCACACAAGAATGTATACACAAGCATATATGCATAAGAATATGGTACAGTGAATCTTTCCTCAGTGTGTCTGATGCAAGGCATGCTTTGCAGGAGAGCATTTGTAGCAGGAACTGATAACTTTCTTTTCAATTATGTTTTGCGGAATAATTTCAACAACTTACATTGCCAAATGACACACTTGAGAGAAACAAGTGGAATGTATCATTCACCACTTGTGTAACATATTTTTTTAAACAGGAGAATGCTATTCATTTCTTAAATGTTTAGAAATATAGTTTCAATTCTGGCCTATGTTCAAAGCATTGCTTACACTAACCAAGGGTACCAGAGCTTGCTCAGAAATTTGGGATACATGGCTAGGCTTAAAAAAGCCCCAGTGGTCATTAGCCTAGTGCACACCTATGAACCTAGTGATATCCATAACACCAGTTTGGCTTCTATCACATATGAAACAAATAAGAACCTGGGAAAATATGCAAAGTCAGTATACTTACTTGAATATCAGTAATCACTATTTATTTATGTATTTGTTTGTTTGTTTATGCATTTATTCATGTATTTCTTTATTTAAAGCAGGTACCTGAACCACAAAGGCTCTTCTTCAGTCATGTTTGGTTCAATACAAGTAAGGCTAAACATATATTGAATAACATAGACCCAGATATAGCCATCACTGAGTAGGTAGGCCTCAAATTAAGAAGTGCAAATTGACACAAGTACTCAGCAGTAAGGAGATAAGTAATACAACTAAATTCAAAGTAATTTTCCATTTGCAGAATAAGATGCAGTGACAACAATGCAGTTAAATCTATTTTAATAACTACTAACAATATAATATGCAATGGAAAAAACAATAGAGAAAATAGCTATCTCCAATGGTGTACATGGATAAAGCCCTAATTATAGCAGGACAACCTCAGTTCAATTCACAGCTCAGGTAACTGGTAGTAGAGGGTAGATATGCCTGTCCTGAAGGGTATGTAGATGGAGCTAACTGCAGAATGAATCAGTCCCTTGAAGGAGGGGTAAAAATACAAATAAAGTGAACTTGGAGGTGGATTTTAGGCTCACAAAACACCTATAGGTGATAGCCTTCATTGTCAGTGCATACTCTTATGGAGAAATCATTGCTGCAATGGAGGGGTCTGTGAGGAAGTTATACTGTTAAGGGAGGTTTGAAGTTAAGGCAGTGACCCAGGTTAAGTAGTCTGCCAATGAGGGTGGGTGGAATTAAAATACTCCATTAGTTGAGTTGTAGACAATTTTCTTTGTTTACAATATGGCAGTGATATTCATTCTTTAGAATTCATAGTGTATAATTTTATGGATGTGGTGAGAGAGGACATGCAGGTGGTTGGTGTGACAGAGCAAGATGGAGAGGACAGGAAGAAGTGGAAACAGTTGATCTACTGTGGCGACCCCTAACGGGAGAAGCCGAAAGAAGAAGAAGTGTATACTTCAGATATTATTTAGAAATCTTTGATGTAGTGCTTTGTTAGTCCCTGTCTTGGAGAATAGTGTGTTCCAGTATGGGTAAGACTACATCATTACCAGTAGCTAGCTGTGTTGTGGTTATAATAGCAATCCTTTACCGAGTTACAGATTTTATTTTGAACATGTTCAATACTGTTAATAAGGGATTACTAAGGGTCTAAAAATCACATACTTCTATTTAATTTTTATGGTTTCTCTCTTCATTTAATTTCTCCAAGTCTTCTGGGTTTCTAATACCATAATAGGAATGGACCCCATTGTTAACTCAACAGTATAATTAATATTCATGCAATTAGTATTGTTTCAATCTTTGATGTTAGTCAAACACGCTCTTTGCAGCTCCCACAATGTACCCAGGACTGACTCCTTCAGCAATTCTTATGCATTTACATCTATCAGTAGCATATCTAAATATGACAGCATTTTGTTTTTATGATAGCCATTGCTCCTACTGTTAATAGAACTGTCTGGGTATCCTTCTTCCACATTGTCCTCATTTCTGCATTCAAATCCTGGTATTTTATGACTTTCTGTCTCTCTCTATGTAAGACACTATAATCACTGGGTGTAGCAATTTCAATGATCAATGCTCCCTTTGTCTTCTTTTCATGGATTAGTATATCTGGTTTTCTCATGTCTATTTTTTGAACTGTTGGTATTGGATGATCCTATGTGATACAAACTTCATCATTCTCTGTAATGCTTTGTGACTCATGGTTCTAATGCTTCTCAGCTACATCAGTATTGTAATTTTTTGCACAATCCCTACTGCAACAATTTTGCCATGATATTATGCCTTTCAGTATACAGGCCCATTGCCATTAGTGTATCACACCCAGCAACAAGATGTATGACTGTTTCCAGTTCTGTTTTAGGGAACCTACATTTGTCTATTTCTCCCACATGTTCAATAGACTTTGTAAACCAAAGTGTATGTAGTCCAGTATCCTGGGCCACCAATGTTAACCTGTCATCATTTGGTTTAAATTCACCTCTCCTTAACCATTCCTGCATCAGATCCTGATCTGCATGACATTGTTCCAGGAGTTTTCTCCACTTGAAACTATAGGCCTCTTCCACATGTTTGCCTTCTCATCTGATTCTTCTCCTTATGTTATTTATTTTACCTTTTGGCACATTAAGTTGCTACCTGATTTTTGTTTTGTTTACTTCTGGCTTGATTTCCATTCCTGCTTCACACAGATATGCTTCTGCTAAACTAAGCAGGGAAGTCTTCTTAGATTTGTTCTCCTCATGTTTTAAAACTTTCACTATGTTTTAATCTTGAGGTCAGCAGATATCTATGTAGTCCTATGATAGCAGGCCTATACATGTAATCAGTTTTAAGTAGGCCTATACATCCTTCACAACTAGGAATAAATAATCTTGGTATACACTGATTTTATATACTATTATAATAACATGAGGAATTTTTTTTGTTTGTTTTCCTATCCAACTGATCCAAAACATTTTGTGGCCAGTTAATCACCACAAACTATTAGTTAGAACAGAAACAGCAAATTTGTTTATAACTTGGACTTTGTTCCTAAATGTCAGGACTGTTTTCAGTGTTAATTTTAGTCTTCTAAAATATTCCTTACTGTGTTTTGTCCAGATTTCTTTATGTTTTTTTTCCATAATAAATCTTTATTGTTATATTATTTTCAAACACAAGTAAGATCAAAAATAACATATATTCACAAATCAAACATTAGCTAATATCACTAATAACCACACTCTATATACAATATTTACAAGAATGCTTCCATGTAATACATTTAAATATAAAAAAGCATAAGAGTAAATGCAAGTAATAGACAGTTGATTACTAAATTCTCTCCACACACATAAATAATTATTAATATTTCCAAGTTGAAAATACTATGCTAGTATAATATTAAAAATCTGTTCCCAAATTTTTGGATTATTAACATTTTTATTTTGTGGGTTTAATAGTAATTTATGAGCCAATATATGTTTTGTTGCTAGAACTCTAAAGTTCTGCCATGAAGTTTTAGATGGGTCTAACCAATTTGAAGCTATATAAAGCTTCATTAATAGAAAAATATTAATATATATAATAATTTGTGATTTAGTGATCTCTTTCGGGGGAATATGCAGAATCATAAATTTCCATGATAACATTGTACTTTGGTAACCCACCTTCTGAAGTTGATTCTTAAGGGAATTCCAAAGTTTGAAAATACATTTACAACTCCAGAACATATAAAGAAGATCAGCTGGTTGATTCTTACAATATGGACAAGTTGGTGAATTTTTGGGATTAAATTTATGCAGGGTAAGGCATGTATAATATGCATTGTTCCAAATCATCAACTGGGTATATATTAATTTTTGAAGAGAAGTAGATTTGATGGTCAAGTCAATTGCTTTTAACATATTACTTCTATCTGTCAGTAAAATTTTCTATTCCCAGTAGTGTGATAACAAAATTTTATCATGAAATTGAAATTCTTTAATTAATTGATTTGCTGTCGTGATATATTTAAGATCCTGTTGGAGAGCTTGCCACAACAAAGAGCATCTATTAATAGCCTTTTCTTCCGGTTTAAAACTTTTAAAATAGCTTATAGTGAGTTCTCTAATTTGTCTCAGAATAACCAGATACTTTTTAGGTAAGTTAAGTTCTTGTCTTATTTGGTTGGCCGAACTGTCAAGATGTTTATATATATCAATCAGAGTTAGATTAACTATCAATGGAAACTTGTTGAGATCAATTAGTTGATTATTCAATTTTAAATTAGGATTCTTATGAAAGGGTTGAAAAACCATCATATGTTGAACCAAATCTAATGAATGAAATAAGTTATGTAAAGAAAATATGCTCGTTTTGATGTGTTCAATAATCCCATAGAATTTCAACGTATTGTTACCTAAAAAAGTATTGCTTTAGGATTGATATTTAACTTTAGAATATATTTATAATTCAGAACTACCCAAAGTGGTGTCCACTTAGTATTATTTATATCATAATTGGCAATTCTTAAAATTCTATTAGAATTTACAATTAAATAATACATTTCAAAATTAGGTAATTCCAGTCCTCCTCTATTTTTTGGGGTCATTAATTTATCATAAGATATCCTGGTTTTCTTTGGTTCCGAAATGAATTTAGCCAATTCTTTATGAATCTTTTTAAAAAACGTCTTCGAAAGTAATAAATTGGCTGACCTAAAAATATACAATAATCGTGGTAATATGTTCATTTTGATAATTGAAACTTTTGCTAACATTGGCCGTCGTAAATTTTTCCATCTCCCAAAATCCGAAATTATTTGTTCCCAGATTGCTTTAATATTATTATTGTAAAAGTCTTTATTATCTGTAGAGAACTCAATACCTAGATATTTAATATTTTCTTTAAATGATACCTGTCCCACTAAGGGCAATAACAAAAAGGGTTTAGGTGTCTTTAAGAACTCATTAACAGCCTTCAATAATTTTTCAGTATCTGATAATGGAGATGCACAATAAATGCTAAGATCGTCAGCAAAAGCTGCCATTAATATTTTAGTTCTATAAATTATTGGGACATTATGATAAACATTTTGTTTAATATTTAAAAACAATGGTTCAAGATAGATATTAAATAATAAAGGGGACAAAGGGCAACCTTGGCGTGTTCCATTCTTAATCTGTATTCTTTTAGAGAAGTTTTTTATTAATATACAATGTAGTATAGGGATTACTATATAATATTTGTAACATTTGGACAAACTCATGTGATATATTAAAATATGGTAAAAGATCAAACAAGAAATTTGCATCAACCCTATCAAAGGCTTTCTGGGCATCAACTATAAGGGCATAAATATTTAAATTATTTTGCTTAGCATGCTCTAACATAGTATGTAATGTGAGTGTATTATCACTGGTTTGCCTACCTGCCATAAAACCAGTCTGTTCTTTGGAAATGATATGAATCATGATTCTCTTCAGTCTAGATGCTATAATAGAGGTTAGAATTTTCATGTCTACATTTATTAATGATATCGGTCTATAATTATCCGGATTTTGAGGATCTGAATTGGCTTTATGTATAAAAATAGTTTTTGAGGCGTTAAGATGTGGATCATTAATTTTATTCCTAATTATGTAGTTAAACACAACTGAAAGTATCTTACCGAAAATATCTGCAAACTTTTTATAAAATTCCACTGTCAAGCCATCAGGACCTGGTGATTTATGTGATTTCATATGCTGAATTACATATACTATTTCTTCTTCAGATATCGGTTTAACCAAGTCATTTTGAATGTCCTTTCCTATTGTTGGAAACTTAATTGAATGTAGAAATTGTTCATAATTCCTGTTAGGGGTCATATCCTTTTGTCCAGCATAAATATTAGTGTATATTTTCTCAAAGATATTAAGAACATCCTCAGTTTTAGAATATATTTTATTATTAAATTGTATTTCCGAAATCTGCACAGTTGGTTTTGTTTGATTAATGATCCTAGCTAATGCTCTTGATGGTGTTTGAACATGATTGGCATACCTCACTAACATCTTGTATTCTTGAAATGTTAATCTACTATTCTGAAGTAAAAAGAGATCCTTTTGACATTTAATCAGTTCCTTCTCTGTTTGCTCACGAAAATCCCTAATCAGTTCTTATTCAAGTAATTTAATTTTTATTTCTAAAGTTTGAATATCTTTGTTTAATATCTTTTTATAATAAGATGCTTTTTGCAAAAGTGTCCCTCTTAGTTGAGCTTTAACTGTTGCCCATTCAATATCTGGGGCAAATTGTTGTTTCCCTAAACCAATCAATAAGTCTTTCAGGTACTTTGTAATTTCCAGTATTATATCCTCCTTATTCAATAAATTTGGATTAAGAGACCAATTATAACCTCTTTGTCTCAAAGTATCCTTTACCCCCTTAGTAAAACTCAACGAAATTTTAGAATGGTCTGATATATAACGGGCATGTACAATAACTGTCGGTTCTAGATTGATCAATACTCTTGATATGAGGAAGAAATCAGTTCTGGACCACATTTTGTGACATGGGGAATAAAAGGTAAAATTGCTTGTACTATTATCGTTATTCAGATAGTGAAATGGATCATATAATTGAAAGTCTTCTTTAAGATTATTCAGTGCTAATACAGCATACTTGTTAAATGCTCTTTGTGGACAAGATCTATCCAACTTCGGATTCTGGTAGGTATTCCAATCACCTCCAACAATTACATAATATCTATCAAATTGTGTTAAAATTGAATATAGTGATGCTATGAATAATTGTTGATCATTACAGGGAGCATATATATTTAAAAGTAAAATAGGTTTATCAAATAAGGTAGACCAAAGAATAACATAGCACCACCGTCCATTTTTATCTGTATTAGAATCTAATATATTTTCCTTGTATTGAGCTTTAATAATTATGGCTACCCCGGCACTATTTGACTTACCTTCAGATACTACTACTTCTCTAATCCATTTCTTTTTTTTAACATCACCCCATTGATCATTCATTAAATGCATTTCTTGGAGTAGGTTAAACCACGCCTTAGCCTGCAACAATACATGTAACACCAGTTTCCTCTTCTTCAAGCTCTGGAGCCCTTTAACGTTCCATGAATCTACTTCCCACATTTCAAAGATTCACTGTAAAATAAAAGTTTTGGAGAGAGAGCATAGAAAAAACAAAAACCAGTAAATTCAAAACCATACATAATCTGGAAGCAATCCTTATATCCCGTCCTCAACCAGTGCATACCCACTCTAACCCCGGACCAGGAGATGTATAGGTCCTGTATAATATAGAATGACAAAGGGTTTAAAAGAAAAAGCAGATATAAAAACACCACAATGTAAAATTTCACACATGTATCACAATTAAGACCTATAAAACCTAACTTCACTACGATAAAGCCTAAACTAAACATTCCCTAACAAACACTGCCATAAACTACATCTCTTTGGTTAATTACTATTTAAAGAAATCAAATTAAAATGTAACAATACAGTACATGTAAAAAGAATAAAGTAAAAAAAAATAATGCACTTTTAGTAGTTGGATTAGCTATCTATACATAAACCAGATGCATTAAAAAAGAGAAAAAAAATACATACTAATATATAACCCTATATTAAAGCAAATAGACAGCAAATTGTTAATATCCTTTGTTATACATTCACCTTATACTAGTTTCATAATAAAGCAAGCTTCTAACTAAATAAAATAATAAAAATAACACAAAGCATTAAAAACTATGCTGACAGGTTAAATAAACATTGCTAAATCCCTGCACCCTCTCTAAATAATATAACTACAAAATGTTGACTAAAAGTTAATAAATGAAGTTCCTAACAAGTTCCTATGTGCTTAAATTACTATAGAACAGTGTTATTTAATGTTAAATAAACAAGAGAGTGTTTAAAACAGCTCTCTTCAGTTTTCCAAACCAGGAAGCCCTGTGAAATGCTCGCGATGGGGGACCGCTTTTGCAGATGGACTCCCGGAAGTGCCACAATGAAATCTGCACCCTTGACAGCATTTTAAGCACTTCCTGTCTTCCTCCTTGTCAAAAACAGATCTTAGAAGCCATAAAATGTCAGGAAACAAGTGCAGGAGATCAAGATAAGGAAAAGCAAAGTTTTATTACTCAGGAAAAGGCCTAAAGCTTCACAAATGCAAACAAAAGATTACCCAGTCCTCGAGGCACAGTAAACAATGAATCTAGTCTCATCAAAATGCCAGTCCCAGCAAAAGTTCAATTCAAGTCTCTGATGCAGGTAAAGTCTTGAAAATTTTAAGAAACAGATTTCTTGCCTCATTTTTGGTGGAAACAGAATGTTTAACTCCATCCACTGTAAATATAAGCATATTAGGATATTTCATTTAAAACTTAATTTGTTTGTCAATAAGAAATTTGCAGTAAGGAAACAGAGACTGTCTAGCCTTTCTGATTTGTATAGGTAAATCCTGTGTCAGAGATATTTTATTGTTTTTCCACATAATATAGCCTCCACCTTGTTTTGCAGTAATAAGTATTCTATTTACATCTTGATAATTAAGCAGTTTAACATACACAGTTCTAGGAAAATTAGAAGCTTGTACCTCTCTCAAAGCTCTGTGTGCTCTTTCCATGATGATTTGTTTCACACTATCAGAATCATTTAAAAGCACTGCAAATATTTGTAGTATGGATGGAATTAGTTCATTATACTGAATGGATTCAGGAATCCCTCTGACAATGATATTGTTTCTCCTGGATCTTGCTTCTAGGTCTGTAAGCTTACTTTGTATAGCCTATATATCCACATCATGCAGATTAGTTTTTTTTTCCAGTAAAACTAATTTGTCCTCAGTATCAGAAATTCGAGCCTCCATGTTATCCACTCTTTCCAGCAACTGAGTACATGAAATTCCAAATGATTGTATTTGACAAGTCAGTTCTTTTAAAGCTTCTTGTATAGGCAGAAGTGCAGTTTTGATATCCTCCATGTTTAAAGCTTGATCAGCTTTAGTTTTAGTCCCTAGTTTCTGTTGTTCCTGTGCTTTAGTAATTTTTTGTTGTTTAGTAGTCACATATTTTTCTGGTGATTGCAATTCTGATAATTTTGTTTTAGTCGTAGTTATATCCATGCTTTTGTCTTCTTTTGACATCTTATTGGAACACAAAAAGTTGCAATATAAAAAGCACACGGTTCCTTTGTGTATTCCTCTCTGCAGAGCTAGCTAATCTGTTGTAATCCAGTGAAATATATTCCTTTTTTCTGGTTTTTCTTCTCAATCCAGGATAAATAAGTGTAGTTAGAATAAGTTTATTGAAGTTTTGATGTTAAAAACTTTATAGTATGCACTCAGGGTTTTGATTTCCTCAGGTTAAATGTAGAGCTGCAGTTCAGCAGTATTCACAGAACAGCAGCCATCTTTGAATTCAGATTTCTTTATGTTTTTTGTTGCTGAACCTTCATCAGTTCCCAAATATTTATATACTCCCTCCTGCTCAAGTTCCTTTCTAGCACATTCCTTCCCCCAGATTATTTTCTTGGTGCTGCAGCTTTCCTGCCTTAAATGTTCCTTTTGTTTATTTAACAAGACTAAATGACATTCCTATATCGTCTTAGAAAGTTTTGACCACTTGCATTTGTTCTTTTACCTCCTCATCTGCAAAATTATATACAGTTTTAAATCGTTCACAAAATGAAGATTAGCGGTTTTTACACTTTGCTCTTTCCTGGAAATCTAAATTGTAACCATGATCTGCTTTGTTAAGTAGGCAGCTTAATGGGTCAAGGGCAAGACAAAAGAATAGTAGTGACCCTGAAATATCCTCTTTTGAATTTTTATCCCTGGGATAATCATTTGTCTTTTTTCATGGCTTAGCTGCAAAGTAGTTTGCCACTGTTTAATGGTCACTGAAATGCAATTGATCAAAGTAGGGTGTATCTTATACATTTCAAAGCATTCCTTTATCTAAGAATATGGGATGCTGTCAAATGCTTTCTTGTAATCTGTCCATGCCATACTTAGATTCTTCCCCTTTTTACAATTCTCCATTATAACTTTAATTAGCAACAAATGATCCTTTGCTCCATATGACTTTCTTTTGTTAACCTTCTAATCTATTGCCATGATTGAGTTTTCTTCTAAATGACAATAAACTCTGTCAGCATCATTTCCAGTGTACAGTTTATACACTGTCAGAAGGCCAGTTAATGGTCAATAGTTTTTAGGATAGCTTGCTGGTTCACTCCAAAGGAGTATTTTTTTCTGCTGTTAAACAGGTTGGTGTCTGTTCAGGATGTGCATATTAAGTAGATCTTACCTGGGTCTAAATCTTTGTGTAAAGATGTTAATACTTTAGTCACAAGTTAGATACTGTATCTGAGCCTGGGATTTTCCAGTTAGGTGCTTTTCTTAATTTTGTTTCAATTTCGCTGGCTGTTACTCCATCCCATTTCATATCCTGTGCAGCTAGACTTCTGTTTCTTTTACTTATATCCATCTGGTATCTTTGTTATGTTTAACAGGGTCTTCTTAGAAATGTCTCCAAAAAGCATCTATTCCTTCTGTTTTTTTTTTGGGGGGGGATGGGTGTTTCTATTCCTTTTGGTCTGTTTCCCATTTCTCTAAGAAAAACTTTTCTGGGCATCAATGAATTGCTTATTTTTTGTAATTTTCATTTATATTTATCTGCTTATCTTCTATGTTTTCTGCCTACTCTGTGCTGATATCTTTAGTTTGTTATTTGAAATAGTTTACAATAGATCCTGGTGTTCTAATACTGCACATTACTTTTGTCATGTCTAATTTTCTAAGTATTTTTGTTGATCTGTTCCATCTTCTATACTCTTCTAACATTGACACTTCTTGTCTAGTGCTTTGTAGTTTTCTCTATTCAATACTTCCATGATGAGTTTTGATTTCTTCCATTCCATTCCCTTATTGCCTTGTGTTTTTGTGGTAAGACTTTATCTGTTATTAATTTAGCTACACAGTAATGTATCCTATTTACTTTTGTTATATCACATGAATTTTTGTAAATAGTCTTGATTACTGTGTTCATTTAATTTATTAGACTTCCAACATTTTGGGTCCTATTGACTTTCTGTTGTCTATTTCTTTGATTGATCTTTATATGTCCATCCATTTATTTATTTTATTAATTTAACATTTGTTTACTAGGAAAGTCCAACTTGGAACAAGGCTAATTTTCAGCAGAAGCCTGAGGAGAAACACTCCAGAAGCATGTCTTTGTGACATGAGAGGAAATTGGAGTACCCAGAGGAAACCCACACAAACACAGGCAGGACATGCAGACGCCACATAGAAGGTATCCCAGCTGAGAATTGAAATGGAGAACCTCTTGCTGTGAGGCGACAACACAACAGCTGCACCACTGTGCCATCCATCTCTATTAAATCAAGCAACTCTTCCTTTAGATATTTTTTTTTTCCAAATTAAGGGCACATTCTTTATTTTCCCTTTCATGTGGGCATTCTACAGGAAATTCCAGAACATCTTCCTGTGACATATTTTCTTCAGCTGCATCCTGTGTTATCCATTGCTCTTTCATACGGGAAATCATTGGCCTATCACTACACAACACTAACTGTGTTAGAGTTGCCTGTTTCCTGCTTCTTCCCTTGGTGTGCAAATCCAGCTGAACTTTTGTACTGGTTTCCTACTGAGGGCTCCAAAGTATCTCATGTGGCAAGTGATCAAAATGCTTCCTGTTCCATCTGTTCTCCAAAATTTGAAGACTCGTTTTATGATGCTGATGTTAGTGGAGATGGATTTTCTACTCTAAATCCTTAATTTCACAGGTAATTCATAACTTCAGTTTCTATTTCTTTGTCTTCTCCATTAGTAATCCTCTTTTCTACTTTCAAACACTGTTTTCTTAGTTTTTGCATTGTGAAATCTTCCATGTCTGAACACCCTTGCCTGTAATTCTCTACAAATATTTTTGGTTCTGTTTTTTGTATTAATTAGTTTTGTTTTTTTCCTTCCCATAAATATTGTACCATATTAAATCTCTTTTTATTTCCCATGTCCAGATTTCTTCTTCAGATGTCTTCTGCTCCACCTGTTTCTCCTTAATTTAGAGATTAATTGTTTCATCATGCTGTGACATAACCTGTGTTAGACTTTCTACACTAAATCCTTCACTTCACAGGTACTCAATCATTTTAACTTCTATTTGTTTAACTTCTACTTTATTAATTTCTGTTCTGTGTCCTCCCTTTGTAATCTATTTTTTTTACTGTGACATTTTCTATATATAGGTGCCTTTACCTGAATGCTTATTCAATATCTTTAAAACAAATTTTTCATATTAATTAGTTTGGTTTTCTCCTTAGCATAAACATTTAACCCCATTACATTTCTCTTCTTTCCCCATGTCCATGTTTCTATTTTATACCTTTAAAAAATCTGTAAGTTTTGTTCTGGATATTTTTGCACTTCCAAGTCACTTCTTTTTTCAAGCAGCCCAAAGTTTCTTGGTCTCTATGTTTTTCATGAATCTGTTGTATTAATGAACCCAAATGTGCATTTGAAGCTTTTGACAGTTTTTCTTGTGTAAGTATTTTTCTTTCCTCTAATTCCTCATTTAATCTTTTTGCGAATCTGCTATCTGGAAATTCTGGGCTACTTGCATAATAGTAACAATACATAATTTCTTTCTTATTCTCAAGAGCCCACACTATCATCTTTATTGCTCTTTTTTGACCTATCAGTTTTTGCTCTTTTTGTGGACAACTACTTCCTTCTATAAAAGGTGTGTGGGGAGGGGCATCCACCCCCTGAATCTGACATAACCCCATTGTAGGAATGATTCCATGTGTTGAGGATTCTACACTGTCATTTTTCTACTTCTGGCACAAGGTCGCATACCAGGATTGGGCACTTTTTTATCATGGGATTTGTGCACCCAGCTGTCTTTTTTTTATTTTTGAACCTGCTTCTATTTATGATACATGCAATATAAAATGCAGTCATTGTATCAGTGTAGTCTTGGTGAGATTTTGTAAAAACAGGTTCCACCTCATAAAGGTCCTCATGAAGACTTGAGAATGAATTCATTTCCAGCAATACTATTTTCCTTTTCGTGCTGATTTTATCATCGCTCCATTCAGACCCTTATCACCTCTCCGTTCGGACCTTATCATCTCTCCATTTGGACCCCTATCATCACTCCATTCAGACCCTTATCATCTCTCCATTCGGACCCCTATCATCTCTCCATTCGGACCCTTATCATCTCTCCATTCGGACCCCTATCATCTCTCCATTCGGACCCCTATCATCTCTCCATTCAGACCCAGTAAGATTGCAGAGGTTGAAATGAAGATTCTGCCAGTCTGAATCACTCATGCTCAAGCAGGTGTAGCACATGACATATCATCATTCATATTAATGTTCATTGCTATATGCTTATTAGTGAGCAATGTGGAAATATTGGATAGAACTTCATCTTAAGTTGTCTAAAATACATCTGGAGATGTGTAGATAGCAAGTCCAAGAACAGAACCTTATGGTAGCCTGTCTAGAGTGTAAGGTAGTTAGACAAACTTTGCACCCTAGCTGATTTTTTTTGTTATGCAACAGATGAATCACAGTAAGTTATTTGTGCCAATCCCATGAGTGTACACCAATAAAATGGCTTACTTGTTTCAGCAGTAAGTGTGCTATTTTCCATGGTTGTATATATAAAGTTTAATAGGGTAAAGCTGTTAAGGTACTATGCTACTGCCTAAATTCATGTTTTGCATGATAAAGGACAATCTTATTGATGAAATTAGAGGGCTGAGAGCCATAGCTGTCAACCTCTTAGTATAAGAAAGCTGGACAAAGCCTAAAATAATTGGGGGACAAAGACCTAAAAATAGGGACAAGTTTTAAATATTATTCTAAAACACTGAGAAAGCTGCTAGAATAACAGGATTTATATTGGCATGTATTTTCTGAAGGATATGATATGTATAAGCTCTGTAGCGCATCTGATAACTGTGTAGCACTATAGCAGAAAAGAAATCTGAATCTCAAATGTATGCCATTATTTATTGACTTCAGTCCTCAGTGATTTGGCAAAAACCCACAAATTTTATGAGGAACATACAAAAAATATGAGAAAAAAATCTGGACATTCTACAAAACTCTATATAGTTGAGAGGTATGCTGAGAGGCTGCAGCCTTTTTAAAACACCTGATTAGGAGAGGAGGCATGGTGACAGGTGGAGATTTGGAAGAGAGCCTCTAGTGGATGGTCTTAGAAGTTTTGGGATATCTGGAAAAGAAGCAGAGGATCACAAGACCTTTGTGTTTGAGGAATATGGCTATGAGGGTGTAGCATAACTAAAAAAATTTTGGACAGATGCCATCACTGCCAAGTCAAATGTGTGGTAAGACATATCTAAGATGCTTATTTGTACCCTGAACAGTAGTTTGTGAGAAGGAAAATTGTGCATCCTCCCACCACCAGCATAATTTGACCATCTTCTGAGAGAAGGAATTAGTAAAGTCTATTTCTTAGAAAAAGAACAAATTTGTTTTTGCCTAGATATATTATATAGTCAACTCTGTTTCAAAGAGGGTACTTAAGTGTATTTAATGCCATCTCTATAAACTGCAAAGTGTGAGTACTTTATCTATTCACAATGTTCTTTTTCAGTTTATTATATCTGTCCAAATATCTGCACTATGCATGGATAGGGTCACACTGTATGAACTGAAGCTGAATTTGTATGTCATTCTTCTGTGTTAGACTTTGAAATACATTTATTTAACTGTAACCATATTATGTCAGTTTTAGCTTTTCTACCTGGGCCTCTGCTGCAAATGGGATAATTATCCCGGTCAGACTTTCTCAGTTAAAAAATGTCAAATATGGTGGGAAAGTAGGACAGGACTCAAAAGGATGGGTACAACTCTTCAGTAAGTCAGCTTGTAATTATTTGTAGGGATTTACTGTGTAAAGGGCATCCAAAACAAAATCATTGCCTTTTAGAAGAGAGGTAGAGGATGGGAGGGTGGCTCTTTCAGTGTATCAGCTTATTTCTCACCAGAAGTTTTAGGGTGATTTAAACATTTTAGATGTGATTATATTTAATGAAAGTAGCTTTAGGTGAATTACAAAGAAGTTTAGATTTATTTCTCAGGGCAATATGTTCACACTAATCTTGTTTGTACCTTAAAAGATAATCTAGGATAGTTTATTCATTAAATCAATTATTTGTGCTAAGGACAATGCCATGGCGATAGTTGACACCTGTGGCATACAGTTTTGCAGGGAAAGCATTTGCCTTACCCTGAACAGATAGAATTAGGTTGAGTAACACAGTTACTGCATCCTTATAGCTTGTTTTGAACAACAATGGGGATGAGTCCCGATGGTCCAGGTGTGCAAGGATGGAAGGTTTAAGTTTCCTGTAAAACATTTAAGTTGAATGGACATACCAGGATTTTTATTTTTTTGCTGAGTATGATGTAAGGACAGGGCAGAGGTCATTAGGAAATGGATCTTCAGCTACCGAATAATGAAGAATACTAAATACAGTTACCCAAAATTCTAAGCAGTAATTCATGGCTTTCTTTTTTCCTTTCCTGAGTGTGATATGATTGGTTGCTGGTGTTCATATAGAAGGGCATGTGCTGAAAAGAGTTATGAGTTTTATTAGAGCAGTGTAGGCCAAAGTCACCTAGAACATTAAAAACAGAGTCCTTAGTACTAACCCATGCAGTATAAAAGACTTCTTCAGTTAAATGGATGGCATCTTGGAGGAGTGGAATAGCAAGCAAAAATACTACGGAATTTAGATAGAAAATGCAACAAAGGAGAATATATTTTTTATTTGTTTGGTTACATGGGGAATACTATTTTCAATATATTTAGCCTTTATATTATTACCACCACTACTACTAATAGTAATATAATAACAACAATAATAGCAAACACAAAAGTGCAGGCTATTTCTACCAGCCAAAAGTGCATGCATGCATGATTTCTGGAACAGTACATCAGCTTTCTAACTCTTTATCGGCCCCATAACACATATACATGCCATAGACACACAAAGTAGAGATATACATTTTTGATCTGTACAGCAAATTTCTGTACAGGCTGACTAGTTCTAACTCCCGTGTAACTGACCATTGCTATTGTATGTATATATGTATATGCATATATATATATATATATATATATATATATATATATATATATATATATATATATATATATATATATATAGTATATGGGTCTACTGCTCTACATCGAAAGAACACTTATTCGAAATAGAGCAGGAGACCCACACTTCAGTGAAAGCTCTCTTCAACAAAAGTGCACTTTTGCTGAAGTCTAGTTCCCTGGGTGACCCCCCCCCCAAAGGGAAACACTAAAACATGTTTTTGAGGGGTGCAAGGTCCCCTGCACCCCCCATGTGGGGGGCTGTGCCCCCCACACACCCCCTGCTTAAATATACCAACTCCGAGATCACACTACAACGGGGAAAAGGGAATATTCCCATTCTGTGCTGTAGTGTGACTACCGAAGTCAATGTTCGAAGTTTCCCTACTTCGAACAAGTGGACTTAGTGAAGTGGGTTTGAAGAAGTGAAACTTCGAACATCTGCAGGGATCCCATATATATATATATAAATATATATATATATATATATATATATATATATATATATATATATATAAATATACACACTACTCGGTATAAACCAGCACAAAAAAACATCATGCTTGAAGAAAAACACTGAAAGTCCAAGAATGACACTAAGGCAAAACCTGGTTTGCTGGTGAGGTAACCTGGCCTGTTAGCCATTAAAGTTGGGCTATGCATCTATTCCTGGAATTTCAGCATTTTTCTTCAAGCATGATGTTTTTTTTGCTGGTTTATATTGAGTAGTGTCTATTGTTGGAAAACCGGGCATTTTATCATCGTGCACTGTGTTTGTTGTTTATATATATATATATATATATATATATATATAAATATATATATATATATATATATATATATATATATATATACACTCTCTCTCTTCCTATATATATATATATATATATATATATATATATATATATATATATACAAATAGATATATCCAAATTATTAATTTAAAACAGTACATATACTACAATTAATAAAGAGTAAAATTTCAGTTGGTTATCTAGTCATGCAGCCAACAAAGACTATACTGGAAGTAACTTTCTCTGCCAGCTCCCTTGTGCCTTTTTACCATTATGGGACATACGATGCTTCACTTCTTAATAAAATGTTGTTTCACTGAAGTTTGCATGTCATTATGGAACCAGCAAAGCACTACTGCAGCCAACAGATGCCACTGCACAGAGGAAAGCCTCAGTCTTTGTTTTAAATGAAGCTGTATATAAAAGGTTATGCTGCTATCTTATGGTGTTTTCTTTTTAGTGCTGAGGATCTCACCCAAACCTCTACCTGAACATCTGTTAAATTAAAAAAGAATACTAAATGAAAATTAAGAGATAAACATAACTACAGGGTTGCCTAAACTTTAGTATAATAAGTATCATATCAGTAGCCTTTAAGGTATAGTTTGCCAGCATAAGGCACTAGGCCATGTTAATAGCTTTTATACATAGATTTGTACAAACAGTAAATCCAAACTATGACTGATCCATCATTTTAAAAGTTCCAAAATAAAAAAAAAGTATAAAAAAGCAAGGGTTCCCAGAGTTACTCCTCGCTAATACTATATATATTCTAGAATGACTGGGTTTTTGCACAACAGGAGAATAGAAGATACATTGGGTTCACAGTGTAGCAGCTGATTTACTTAACTGAGTTCTGTTCTCAATAAAAATTAAAACAGAAGATAATAAACAGCCATATATATCAGATATCCTGGTGTTTAGTGATAAAATATTTTGTGTCATGGTTTACTATTAAAATATTAACAAGGATTAGAATATATTAGAAAATTTAATTACTGTTGCTCTCTGTAATGGTTTGGTAAGAAATGCACAAATACAGACTTTTTGCTCATGTTATATTATTTATCAGCATTCTTCAAACATCTACATCACTTTAATTTACTTATTTTAATTGGCTAAACTCGCTTGGCTTATTTTAGGGATGATCTAGAAGCAATGGTCTGGTTAACAGACCTACTTAAAATCACACAGTGTGCCAGAGAAGACTAAAGGAATAAAACAATAAAAAAATGCACAGTGGTAAAAAACTGACCCTAGCCTTATTAACCATACAGTTGCTGCCTTGTCTTCAAACAGCTGACAGTGCTGTGAAATATCTTTGCATTTTTGTTTGGTCTTAGTTACATTAATGGAATATATCTGTAAAAGTTATCCTTTGTGATGCCTGTACTCCAAAATGAGTCAGTAATCTGGACAATACAACATCAAATTCGAATAAGGGGCTTAGGAAGTCTGTACAGTTAAACTAATCTGTAAATCATGATGTTGGAAGCTGTAATCTTATAGAAAACAACATTTGCCTAAAGCCTTTTCTGTTCATTCTCTACCTGTATTCAATGGCAGACCTACATTTTTGGGACACTGAAGCTTGAACTATTATGGGACCCCTTCACAACCAGCAGCAATAAGGCAACATCCAACAAGGTCCAAAGGGCCTTGCTGTCCTTGCAAGGACATCAAGGCCAAAATGGCAAAGAATGGGGCGGGGAGGGTGGAGTCCTTGAAAATGGGCCATACAGTGAGTCCCTTCCCACCAGCAATGAGGTCTGGGTAATTGCTGTTATCTTCTTCAATGGGGTCGTTCCATGGTAGATCACCATATATATTTTTTTTAATTCAACCACGACATCACAGATTTTGATTAAAATTGCTGTACTGGGTAATCTCACATGTCAAAGTCACTAGCGTGAACAAAAATTTTCTAGGCTATGCCTCAGAGTTTTCAAGGTATGGGGGATGAAAATTAGGGAAACATTATATACATGCATAATGCATCATAGAATAGTGAAATAAAAAAATAGCAAATACCACAGTTAATATAATATTTTATGTTAGACACATATGACAATATATATTACATGAAACACATTTTTACAAAATACTCTTTTTTCTGTTGTTTCTAGCAACATATTCACATACAGTTTTGTGATCAGTCTTTTTATGGTTCCAATTGGCTCAAGCCTAAGGGCTGAGGCTGAAGCTGAGCTGTAGAACTTCAAAAGCTATGCACCAACAAAGGATCTGAGGATCCAACTGCCAAATGTAGATGCTGATGAACTCAGTGAGCCCATACAGCTGGCAGTTTGGACACTGCAAGCCCCCAAAGAAATTTTGAAATTTGACCAATTACAGGGCCATTTTGAGGCCATATAAAATGGGTATTAGAGCATATTCTAACATAGAATTTCCAAAGTCAGTATTAAGCACTTAAACCCATTGGCTTATGATTCTATCACTAAAATAGCCTTATTTTAATAACAAACAATTTTGTTGAAAAATTCAATCATTAAAAAAGTGGCTTCAGGGGCTCTCCAGTATTAGGAGCCTTGACGCTTAAGGTTCATTAGTTTCATCTTAGATCTGCCACTGCCTGTATTAAGACTTACTACATTCATCACTGTGTCTCTTATGCTTTGCATGTACCATGACAGAGAGTGGGTAATTCATAACTTAGCCAAGGCATGTGTGCCACTTGGCATTAAGACCGTAGCCTCAGTGATCAAATTCAAACCTTCCCCAACCATAGGTTAATATATCAGTGACCCACAACTGTGTGATGATGTTTTATCACTAGCTGTGGAATCATTTCAAAAAGAAACCACTTACATTTTTGAAACAATATCATCATATATGATGAGCCAGATCTCTACTTGAGGAGTCATACTTACTCATGTGCCGCTGAGTATGTGCATCTCCAACCCTGTCCCATGAGTGACAAGGAGACTATGCCCCTTCACTCTTGCCCTATATTTGTAGATCCTCCATGTCGCTCGCCACTAATCATCCCTCCATTGTCTGACCAGCATTACGGGCTTCATCTCTTTGTGACACAGAAGCAGGCTGCCTGCATGCAACCAGTTAAATGATGATACAATTCCACTAGATCATTCAAGTGTAGTTGCTGTTTTTCTAAAACTACCTTTAGAAAGAACATTAAAAAAAGTTTTCAATGTGCAGGGTGTGTTTATTTTAAAGTATAAGGAAAGAAATGTGATTCAAACAAATACATATACATTTTTGTAGGGGCATCATATTTAAAGAAATGTAAATGATTTTGCAGATTAAGAGTAATAAGTAAATGGTGGCTATAGATTTTAGAGTGCTTTGTAATGACACTGATGTCCTTGGTGGCATATAATAGATTTTTACTTCTTATTGTAGTAATGTACATAAAGAAGGCAGACTTTGTAAAGTGTTGTGTATCTGAAATGCTTAGTGGTCTAAAATTTTGTGAATGTTATAACATAACTAATATGTTTACTTTTCCCTTTCATAATTTGTATTCCATTCTTTTTAATGAGGTACTAGATTTGTGCAGTTACTTTACAACACACTTCTATTTCAATGAAGCATAGTGATTTTTAGGTAATTGTTATGCTGGTTATATTCCTGTTTTTGAACTTTGATTTTGACAACACAAAATATTTATGCCAGTACTATTTAAGCACCAGGGGGTTACTTAATACAATAGCTCTCAAAATGCAAGGGTTATTTTAGTTTATAATTTTATATCAGAGTCTTACTTAGGTATTCATTAACAATGGTCTACACTTCAGCCTAAGCTTATAGGATATGTGCTTGATAGCATGATTAGCAGCAGTGTTCATTAAATATGCAAACTGCTAGGGAATCCTCCAAGTTTAGCAACAATAATTTGTGGCCAGCACAAATGTTAGTGGCCATGAAGAGGTGCATGGAGGCTCAAGCTTACAACACAAAAAATGTGTTGCCTGTAGGCAGACCTATTGAGCGAGCATGTGAAGACAGCATACTACAAGGCAAAGCCAAATTGCAGGAGAAGGTAAACTTGGAAACTGTATTCAGATAATAAATGTTATTATTGAACAAAGAGCATTATTGACATAAATCATTTATGCTGATGTAGTAAAGTAATATTGTTCACTTTTATTGACCTGCATATGTAAATAAAAATGGAAATGCTGGCAAAGGATGTAAGAGGGACACAGATGTACAGTGTAATAAAGTGGGGTAAATGTGACAAATGTCTATAAAATGCTGATTTGTGACAACAGCTACTAGAGACAGTAGCTATATTAGTGCATATTTATATATACTGCAGTTATTGCATATGAGATGTGATACAGAAAGTTATCTGTTGTAAATGATACTGTGCTGTATTTTTCAGTTCATTGTGTATAAACAAACATAAATTGACCCTAAAGCTGTTGCCTCATGCACTTAAGAAAGGGACATCTGCTATTTGCTGTGCCTTGTAACCATAGAAAGGTTATTGTACATTTAATCAAGTGCTAGCTAAGAATGTGTTGTATATTAATGTAAATGATAGGCATTATAAAAAAATTACAGTCACAAAACCTAAATGTATGCTTGTCATTGTATATGTTCTGTGCATGCTCAGTAAAATTTGCATTTCTCACATGATTGCATTGAGAATGCCTAACAACACATGTGGCAGGTGTATTGAAGTAATCTGTCATTGGAATGTATAATGGGGTACCAATCAAAAGTAAGAAATTACATCCAGATGATTGATGTTAGAACACACATGCACACACACACACACACACACACACACACACACACACACACACACACACACACACACACACACACACACACACACACACACACACACACACACACACACACACACACACAGGTCAAACAATTGTAAAGCTGGCATTCTCTTATGTGCATACATAGGAAGCAATACTGACAGTTGTTATGGCACTTTACCACCTGTAACTATGTGGAAATATTGAAAAGAATCATTAACAAATGTGCAGTTATTCCAATAATAGCATTAATGGATAAAAAATAAAATTTTAAGCAACATGCATGGTGTATGTGATGCCCCCACTCTGTGCCACTAATCAAGGAGCCTGAATCCTCATCAATGGCACTGGAGAGTGACATTCTCATGGAACAAAAATGGATTCACTCAGTATTTCCATATGCAGCTCTCTGCATAAAGCACAATTTCCCTTAAGAGCTCACAGGGAACACACTCTCTGGGCTCTGGGTTTCCCCCCTCTCCAGATCCCAAATAAGACTCTCCAATGGCACAGGTGTAGGGTTGAGTCCTTAGCCGAGTGTCCAAGTCAAGTCCTCCAGCACCCTCTCTGTGAAACCAGTACTTTGTGTCCCTGCTTTAAGTAGCTAACACACACACACACACACACACACACACACACACACACACACACACACACACACACACACACACACACACACACACACACACACACACGCACACACACTTGAAGATTTGTTTTTCACACACAATCACTCACCTGTGAAAGGCTGGCACAGATTTACTAGCTATGCCCCTCTGCCAAGTCTATAATGTAGTTACAATCAGCAGATACTCCAAAGTCAGCTACTCTAAGGCTTTTACAAGGGTGCCCAATTATATTGAGTGAAATTAATATTAATATAAATAGTAGTGTTTTGACCAATGCAGTAAGGCCTTCAGGAGTGGCCACAGTATCACCAAATAAATATGAGTACTGTAAAAGCTTAAAATATTCTGTAAAGGACCAGCCACATTGAAAAGTTTAAATACATTTAATAATAAATAATGAAATAACATTAAAATACTAAATGCATATTTACAATAAACACTGAAGTTTCAATCACAGAAATATTAAAGTAACACAGATGAATAGACTCACAACAGATAGAAAAAAATCAGTATTTAACTAATCTCAGTATATTTTCCTGACTGATCTAAAGAATTACTATTCCCTGGTCACTAAATAGAGCAAGGCAAGATGGAGTAGGTGAAAGATACTTCTTTGTCAGGTTGCAAAACCAAAGTGCGCTGAGACTTCTCTCTCATCTGGTATTAAAATATTTTTATCCTAGATTATAGAATGACATCACATACATCTGGTCATCTGACTTCTGGTTCCCATGCTACCCCCATTTCTTGAAACTGAACCATAATTTAGCACATATGTGTTACCATATACACAGATAGAGCTTTACTGAAATGTGTTATAACATCTGGAAGCTATAAAACCATAAAACACTTCCACTCTTAATACAGGAGTGAATAAGCCATTCTCTGGCACAGATATTTTCATCTCTAGCTGCAATAAGAACAGTAAGATACAATGTTTATGGTTTAAACTGGGTAATTTAATTTCAAGATATTTTTCTAAAAGTTAGCTGAGGCTGAGCTTAACCTCTTCCCTTCCGGTATCCTCTGCTAAAACACATACATTTAATCAGCTATAATACAGTCAGGATCCACTGTTGGTAGGGTTTTTGTAACACAATCAGGTTTACAAATACATTTTTCAACACAGCTATCTGTACAAATCAGTTTGCTATACAAATGAGATATAATTCTTTACAAAATTCCAGCTAGCTATGCTGGCATATGTTAAGCATCCACTGCCCTACTTCTCCTGGCATAGATGACATTACTTCACATTATCACACTCCCCCCTTTAAAGACTCAAGCTAGTTTCTCAAGTGACCCTGGAGAAATATTGATTGAAAGGAATAAGCCTGCCTGGGAATACATTAACTCATACCCTGTTCTGAAAACCCATCTACACTGGCATTGCTGATCCCACTACAGTGCTGCACTGTCATGTCATATGCCTGCAAACCTAGGCTCCACCTTACTAACTTAACATTTTGCTGGCTGGCTCGATGTATCCACATATCCCCTCAGAGTCCTCTTGCCTCCTACTGCAAATACATAGACAATGGCCTTCTTATCATGGTAATGTTTCCTCATGTTAACATGGTACAATTTGTGCTCCTGCCTCCTGCCAAGCACTTCTACCATGTAGTTAACATCACTGACTTTCCTTAACATTTGAAGGGTCCCACTCAAGCCACCTGAAATTTATTGTGTCTGACAGGAATGAGAACCATAGCCTGCTGTCCCACAGCTTAATCTCGGGCTTGAGCATTCCTGTCAAACCAGACCTTTTTCTGCTTTTGGACTTCTGCCACGTTCTCCCTAATCCTTGTCCTGAGGTTTAGGACATATGCCACAACAGACACCTTGCGGGATTCACACTCATTCTCTCACCCATCACAAATTAAATCTAAAGGCCCCCTCACCCTATGTCCATAAAGCAACTCAAAGGGTGAAAAGCCTGTGGATTACTGGGGTACCTCTCAGTATGGAAATATTAGATAGGGCAAATATTTGTCCTACTCTCTTTTAAACTGGTCTGCAAATGCCTGTAGCATGGTCTTTAGTGTAGAGTTTAACCTCGTCACAAGACCATTAGTCTGGGGATGGTAGAGGGTGGTCTTTAGGTGTTTCACCCCACAGCACTTCCACAGACAAGCCATCAGGTCTGATATGAAATTGGTACCTCTGTCAGTCAGTATTTCTCTCAGGAAACCTACCCTATAAAAATCTGTAACAAAGCATTTGCCACCTTCTCTGCCTCAATGGAAGACAGAGTCACTGTTTCAGGGTATCTAGTAGCATAATTTATTACCACCAGTATATATTGTTTCCTGCAGAACTTGGGTACTCAGAGACCCCACAATATCCATAGATACCCGCTGAAATGAGTCCTTCATCACAGGCAAAGGCATCAAAGGAGCCTTGACCTTGTCTCCTGCCTTACCTACTTTTTGGCACTGCTCACAGGTCCTGCAGTACCCTGTTACATACCTTGTGATCCAAGGCCAATAAAAGTTCTTCATAATATGTCTCTTGGTATGCTTTATGCCCATATGTCCTGCAAAAGGAATGTCACGGACTATGGCTAGAAGTGTCAGACAGCAGGGTGTAGGCATTGCCAACTGCTGTATCACCTCACACTCTAGCCTACCCTCAGAGGTTCACTGTCTATACAGTAACCCTTTGTTCCAGTATACAGACTCCCCTATTCCTTGAGAATCAGGTGCCTCCCTAGCTAACTCCCTCAAGCCTCTCAGCGTAGGTTCTGAGAGATGAGCCTCTCCCAGCTCTATTTTTGTAATTCTTCCTACCTCCCTTTCAACAGAAAGTCTGGTATCACCTGAAAACAGTGCCTCACTGTCATCAGGAGTACTACCTCCCACCTCTGCCCTTGCAGTCACTCTGTCCAAGGGAACTTCAGTACCAGAAGCTGTGGCTCACCTTCAGGCTCACTGCTACAGATTAGCTCCCTCCCTGAAATAGCCACCTCACGAGCTCTGACTTCAGGTGTGGGATCTGTCTAGTTCTTCCTCAGGCTACCAGCCCCACATGCCTATCTCTAAGACTGACTATGTGTAACTGCATGCACACAAGGTATTGAATTATGAAAATCATTCTGTATCAAGATATCTGCAGTGATATCCTCAAACACACCTACGTAATTGCTTTCTTTTCCACCCTCCCAGTCAAGGTGAAGCCTGGCCAATGGCATTTGGAATGGGGTCCTTCCTAAAGATAGGAATGGAGTGGACTGCCCAAGCAAGTACTGCTCCTCTTTAACCACTGCAGGCTTCACAATGGTTATGTCAGAGGCTGTGTCTCTCTTAGCAGTGGCCTGTTTTCCATCCACTAAGATCAGATATAAACTCTGATGATAGTTTGGCACCCTTTTGTTTCCAGACAACTTACCACTGGGATACTGTTATTCCCACTTGCTGGCTGCCCCACCTTTTGTTCTCCACCTTGCTTCCACAGACATCTATATGATACATGGCCCTGCTGGTTACATTTAAAACACGCAACCATTGATCTTGGCTGTGTACCTAAACTAATGACTTCCCCTGTTACTGGTGGACTCTGTTGACATAGTTTAGGCTGCCCACCATGGGCTCCCCTTTATCCATTTGCTGCACTAGGTATCCCTTTACTGTGAACTGATGCCCTGCTTGCTAAGTAGAGATTCCCCTTTTTTCCTAGCTCATCTGCAAAGTTACACTCTTAGACTGCCAAGCAGATATTCAAGTCCTCAGGCAAAGTGCTAAGGGCCTGCTCCCTCACTAAAAGGTCTGCCAGCCCATCAAAAGTGGTGACCTGACACTCAATCACCCACCTTTAAAAATAACTGCTTAACTCAGCAATATAAATGCACACACTTTCATCTGCCTTGTGTCTATGCTCATGAAACGTTTTTGTAAGCTTCAGGTGTTAACTTAAAGCATTCTAGTAAACATTGTCTTACTTTTTCATGGTTTAAGCAACAAATATCAGATAACATAGAAACAGCAATTACAGCTTTTCCTTGTCGTAAGGGGGTCAGGAACTGTACACAGAGCACTTGGCTAACATACTGTTTACATATCCAAGATTATCCAAATACAACTAACTCTGGGCAAGATTGCAATCAAAATTGTAGCTTGCTACAGATCCCCCACCATGCCCCAGGATTCCCACTCATCATTTCTTGATACACTGGAAAATATTAGGGTACAACCCAACACCCAAATAATGAGCAATTTCAACTACCCTTCCATTGACTGGAAAAACTACTCATGTTCCAACTCTTTTGCTCAACGTTTTCTGGAATTCATCAATTCCAATGGCTTGGATCAACTTATCCACACCCCACCAGGGGCAGCAATATCCTAGACCTGGTCAATACCAACAGGGGTGACCAGTGTTCCACACCAAAGGTCAATTTCTCATTGGTCAGATCCGACCACAAGCTAATCACCCTAGACATCCACATCCCGCCCCCACCCCCCACTAGGGAAACTACCCTAAAAGAATTTCTCCAAAGCCAACTTCTTGCTTCTTAAGAAAGAAGTGGCAAACTTCACAACACCCATGCAGATGGGCAATAGAGGTACGATTGCTGAATCTTACACAAATGCACTTTATAAGCACTTACATGAGTGCATGCATCATGCTATCCCTAACAGGACCAAGATCCTATTCCCCAAAAAATGAAGCCAATTTGGTGGTCCCCTGCCATAAACAAACTTTGCAACAGAAGAAAGAAACTGTTGCAAAAAAGAGTAAAATCCCATGATTGGAGGAACTCCCTGGTCAGCCTCAGTAAGAAGCTGAGATCCCTCATAAAATCTTCCAAAGCTAGTTACAAAAACAAAATCACCACTGATTCTAAAGACAACCACAAAGCATTTTATAGCTATGTCAAGCATCTCACTGGCAACACTCAGATCTGCTCTGAGTTACAGCACAATGGCACTAAATATACAGAACCAGCTGATATTGCCAACATCCTGGCAGATAGGCTTAGTGATAACTTTACCTCCTCTCACCTCCTAAAGGAACTATCTCTATACTGGAAGAATGCAAAGTTCTTGTAATCATGGCTGCACAGGTAAAAAACACACTCTCCAAAGCCAAGAACACAGGATCCATGTGACCTGACAACATCCCAGGCTGCATTCTACACAAAATACAGAATGAACTGCCACCCCACCTAAGTACCATGTTCAATCATAGCCTTACCTCAGGCTTTGTGCTACCTGAATGGTGCACAGAAAAGGTTATCCCACTCGACAAAGAGGGAGCCACCACGGACCCTGGGAACTTCTGCCCCATTAGCCTGATGAGCCTGGTCTGCAAGGCCATGGAACGTATCATCATGGAACTTATAAACAAAGACATTGGTAATCTCCAAACTCTGGACCCTACCCAGTCCGGGTTTGTAAAAGGCAGATCATGTCTCCTAAACCTAATAGACTTCTTTGAAGCAGTCACCAAAGCTGTAGACAAGGGTAAGTTGGTTCACACAGCCTATCTAGATCTCACCAAGGCTTTCAACACCATCCCCCCACTCTGGAATTATAGATAAACTCACTAAACTAGGTATAAATCCCTATGGCACAAGATGGGTTGCCAACCGGCTCTCTGACAGAACCCACAATGTGAAAGTAGCAGACTCCAAATCCGAATTCAGACCAGTGACAAGTGGAGTACCACAGGGTTCAGTCCTGGGTCCTCTCCTGTTTGGTATATACTTCTCTGAAATACAGGCTAACACAGAAGGTCTTTGGCTAACAAAGTCTGCAGATGACTGCAAACTAGGAGCCAAAATTGAAACTCCTAATGATGTGGACATCCTACAAAAGGGCCTCACTGAGACAGATGCCTGGTGTCAAAGCCATGGCATCAAGCTCAATGCAAAAAAGTGCATTGTCATCCCTTTTGGTAAAAACTTTGTACCCATGAACTACCACATAGTCAGTAGTCTACTTAACACTGAAAGTGTGATAAGAGACCTTGGGACACAGGTGGACCGTTGTATCTCCTTTGATAATCACATTGCTACAGAAGTCAGGAAATCCTTCTACGTGGCACACCTCATCACAAAAGGTTTCTCATCCAGGAAAAAAGAGGTAATTGTTTCCCTCTACTCGTCACTCATTAGACTCATTATAGAGTACAACACCCCTTTTGGTATGTATCACACAAGACATCTACAACAACTGGAAAGGCCACAGAAATACCTCATAAAGATGATTAGCAGCCTCACACAGATGCCCTATGCAGACCGTCTCAAAAAACTCCAGCTTTACTTCGTCGCATCTCTGCCTAACATACAAAGCTATGTCAAACCCAGAGCTGTTGGACATGCTCCAATTAAAGAAATCCCAATCCATCTGTGCTACACGCTCTAGGGACCTAAACCTGGTCACCACAATAAACAGAACATGCTGGAGGGATAGATTCCTGTCCCAGAGACTCCCCATACTCTGGAACAAACTACCTATCTATATCAAATAAAGCTCTTCATTAGCACTCTTTAAGAAAAATCTTGATAATTGAATGGGAAATAGGAAATTCACCCCGGGGATCACTTCTGTGGCTCTGATTGACAGTGGCACAGGAAAATAATTTTATTGGATGGCGAAAGCCAGGGTACCTTTTTGGCTAGGCTTATATAGGGCCTAGAGCCAATAGCCTAGTACCTACTTATGAACCTATGAACACACTCTTTCAAATATATGAATAAAATTATCAAAATTATCACCCCCCTGTAAACTGTGAAGAAATTTACTGACCTTTTCTGCTTCTGGGGTTTAGTTACTCCCTTCCCTATTACCTCTATGAGCCAGGTGAAGAGTCAGCATCTCTCTCTCATGCTGACACTGCTTCTTATTTCTTTGGCCTCCAAATGTCACATTCTCTCTGCTGATTCTAATTCCATATGTTTCTCCTTTACTTCTGCCTCCAAATGCCATAGTCTCTCTGCTGATTCTAATTCCAATCATTTGGCCTCCAGTTCAAGTCTCTTTAACTCTAGATGAATTTTTAAGTCCTCTCAGGAGAAGTTGAACTGTCTGTTTCTGAGGGCTACAAATTTCCATCACCAGACTAGTTATCTTCCTGGTTGCTGGTCTGGGTTGTGACTAAAGCTGAAATAATTTCCTTTTCAGTAAGGTTGGCATACACCAATCCTTTGGCATCACACCCCTTGGCCAACTGGTTCTTTGTTAACTTGCCATAATCCTCTGCGGACATCTTTGCCTGCTTTCCCTGACTAACTAAACTAACAAAAATAAATAAATCTGTTGTGATAATGAAACTCTGAATGTTTACTTTGTGGCTCTTGAGAATATAAACCTTCAGTGACAACTGCCTACAAGCTACAGAAGTCCAGTTAATATCCACACCACAGCCACCAATATGTGACGTCCCCACTCTGGGCCAGTAATCAAGGAGCCTGGATCCTCAACACTGGAACTGGAGAAGGGCATTCACTTGGAATAAAAATGGATGCACTCAGTATTTCCAGGTGCAACTCTCTGCATCAAGCACAAATTCCCTTAAGAGCACACAGGGAGCACACTCACTCCGGGGTCTGGGTTTCCTCCTCTGTCCAGATCCACAATGAGATTTCTCACTGGCACAGGTGTAAGGTTGAGTCCTCAGCTGAGTGTCCAAGCCATGTCCTCTAGCACCTTCTCTGTGAAACCAGTGCTTTGTGTCCCTGCTCTAAGTAGCTCTCACACACGCACACACACACACACACACACACACACACACACACACACACACACACACACACACACACACACACACACACACTTTGAGATTTGATTTTCACAGACACACACACACACACACACACACACACACACACACACACACACAGACACACACCTGGGAAAGGCTGGCTCAGATTTACTAGCTATGCCCCTCTGCCCAGACTATAAGGTAGCTACTGCCACCGGACACTCCAAAGCTAGCTACTCTAAGGCTCTTAGAGGAGTACTCAATTATACTGAGCAAAATTAATATTATTAAAAATGGTACTGTTTTGACCAATGCTGTAAGGCATTCAGGATTGGCCACAGTATCACCAAATAAATAAAAGTACTCTCAAAGGTTAAAAATATTCTCTAAAGGACCAGCCACAATGAAAAGTTTACATATATTTAATAATAAATAATAAAAGAACATGAAAATACTAAAAACTATTTACAATAAACACCAGAGTTTCAGACACAGAAAATATTAAAATAACACAGATGAATAGATTAACAACAGATATCAAAAATCAGTACTTAACCAATCTCACAATATTATACTGACTGATCTAAAAAAATACTATTCCCTTGTCACTTACTAGATCAAGGCAAAATGAAGTAGGTGAGGGGTCTTTCTGTATTATGTTGCAAAAATAGAATGCTCTGAGACTTTTCTCTCATCTGGTATTAATACATCGTTTTGTCATAGATTACAGAATGATACACCTGGTCATCTGACTTCTTGTTCCCATGCTATCCCCATTGCTAGAATCTGAATGAGAATTTAGCAAATATGTTTTACCATACACACAGATAGAGCTTTGCTGATGTGTTATAGCATCTGGAAGCTATAAAACACTTCCCCTCTCCCTACAGGAGCTAATAGATCATTCACTGGCACATACATTTAATCTCTGGCTGTGATCAGAACTGTAACAATCTTTCTGGCTTAAGCCAGGTAATTTAATTTCAGGATATTTCTCTAAAAGTTAGCTGGATCTGATCTTAACCTCTTCTCTTCCAGTATCCTCTGTTAAAACATATACATTTAATGATTAACAATACAGTCAGGGCCCACTGTTGGTAGATTTTATAACACAAGCAGCTTTCCAAATACATGTTTCAGAATAAGCATCTGAACAAATTAATCTGATATACAAATGACATATAATTTTTTACAAAATTCCAGCCAGCTATGCTGGCATATATTACACATCTACTGCCCTACTTCTCCTGGCATAGCTGGCAGTACCTCACATTATCACAATGTAAATTGTAGAAAGCTACTGTCTGTTTATGCATGTTGTATATACATGTAGAAAATTGCAAAGAGGTGTGACACATATAGAGAGGTGTCACATTGACCAGGATATAAACAGAATAATTATCTGATATACATATTGCCATTTCTCTACCTATAGCAGATGTGACATACCTACATGCAAAATGAGTAAGGCTAATGTGGCATATGTGAAAATGCTCATAAATCAATGTACACAAGTGCAGCCAATCCATTAATAAGTGGATTGGGTTTTTAAATGTCATGATATATATATTAATATGCCTAGGAAATATTTCTGTGCATATTACAAATGTATAGGTAGCCACAACAAGATGTGGGCAAAATAAAGTCCAAGCCAGCAGTATGCCATTAATACATCAACTAATGCATAAAAGCAGAACATCTCAGGCTACAAAAATTATTTGTGACTGTAATGCATTTGTGTTACTGTAATTGATGATAAGACTTGTGTCTTTCTTGGCATAACTGCCTCACCAGATATGCAGACTATAATAAGTGTATTACACTACAGATATGAATGGGGTATATTTTAATTGATATATAACCCTGAAACAAGCATTGCTAAAAACAATAGTAAGAACTTTATGAAACTACAATAACAGACAACACTCCGAGGTGAAACATTAACATATGAACTGTGTTTGTGTCCTGCTGTACATATTTACATTGCACATACATCAAATAAATGTTGTTATCCTTTGCCTGTAGCTCACTAACTCTATTGTGCACTCATTAGAAAAGTCAACATTACAGAGGATATTTTAATTTAGTTCTGACCAAGAACAAGAAATAACAAGAAATATATCATGGCATTCAGTAATTAAAGTTCTCTTTGCCAAATAACATGCACCAACTACATCATTATACTAGGTATACTGCAAGGAATTACAACAAAGACTACCACTACCACACCATCAACTAAACAACAGAAACACACAAGAAAATCATATAGCTAAGGCCCACTCAGACTTTCTGATGATTTTGCAGTATGCCAAGCATTAAGAAATGCCATGTAAGCAACCATGTCTTATAAAGATTTAGAGTGTGAACAAAAGAAATAAAGTAACACGGGAATGCTTACATGAATCCATGCAACACAGAGCATTATTATTTGGAAAACAAGTAATAGTTGTGAATAATCATTCATATGATCAACATTTATCAGACTTAAACATATACCACAGCAGATCTCAGAGATACATGCATAAATCTTTGATGCCACAGAAAGAGACATACTGATAATGTCATGAAAAACACCTTTGAAGGGATTACATCAGCCTCCTACTGTAGTAGGCATTGACCTCCTAATTTGGAGTGTCAGACCTTAAAAGTGTGGCCGTCTGATGGTGCCATTACAACTTTCTTTGCCTGAGCTACTCTTATCTGACCCAGTTGTCTGACAGACAGATATTACCTGATTCAAGCACCTGCCGCTCCTATTACATACTCTACAGAGCTATGTATTGACTGCATCTGCCACAGGAGGTAGCAAAGAAGCTTGTCACAAATAACAGAAATGAAGGTGTAAAGTAACAAAGGACTTCTGATGTTAATTTAGCCAATAAAAATTTGTCAGAGTGATGAAAAGAAACTAGCTGTTAATGTTCATCCAACTGTGAACAGTCCAGTATCAATGTTAATTTGCCAAACCATTCTTTTCTATCCACATTTTTATGTACACACAGTCCCAGGTTCAAATCACAATTTATCTGTGTAGATGTTATATATTAGTATTAACTGCATGTTTCACAGTTGTATGGACACCACAGAAATCCCAGACCACCTGTTTCACTGCCATGAAATCACAAAATGTGTTGAAAGTTGTTTGTCAAACATAAAAATGTTTAGAAATAACTTGATGTAATAGTACTGACCCATACAATTAATACCGACATACTTTGAAAGGAAAATACTTTAATGGTATGAGTAATACTTAGGCTATGCAGGTAAGTAACCTATAATATGTTCTACATATTTCCACATTCATCATGTTAGTGAATTTCTGTTCTTACAGTTTAGTAACTGTCATTTTTGACATCATTCACAGCAAATGTTATTAACAAGAAGAATAGTATTTCCTTCAAAAAATGGTAACAGCAACTCAAAAGGATTATAAATAACATATTCACCATTTTTTCACATAGACTTAGGCTGTTAAATTCATATAAGAAAATGTATGTCAATACTTATTCTGAAACCATCAGTATCTGTAAACTGGATTTGAACCATCCATTACCTGTTTTACAAGCTCACTGCAATTATACCATTAGTCACAGAGATAGGCAGCCGAGAGATACATTTTCTTCACTCACTACTCTCCAGAGTGCAGACAGCAGTGCAATGCTGCCAGGCTCATTTGTGCAATAGAAGGCAGCCCAAATTATTATTTTTTTCTTTTTGCTTTGAGCTGTGAATGGTGTTTGTGCCCTGTCATGTGCAGTGCAAATCTCTAAGACAAAACAAAATACAATAATAAATGTACAAATACATTATGATTAAAAATGAACTCATTTAAATGGTATATCTAGCAATGAACAGAGCAATTACAGAATTACTTTGAGACACTCATCCTGTGAACATCTGCTTGCGACATCACAACTAGTATTTCTGTTACATATCATAATGCTTTTATGTAATGCCAATTCTTTAGAAAAGGGACTCAACAGAAAATTACTTCATTATTAACACAGTATATGCAATTAATCATTAAACTACTTGTGACATAGGGATAATTACTCCAGCATATATGAGGCATATGTCCACATTCCTTATGTTAATGTCTTTGTGAAATCACACTTTATAAATTGTCATATGCTACATTATTCATAGATTACTTTGTTATTAATAATGAGAATAGCTGAGTTTCCAGCAACACATTGGTAGCAGCAATTCACAAGGACTACAGGTAGTATATTCAACATTTATCACACAGACGCTGGCTGCTCAATTCATATAAAAATGTGTGTCAATATTTACTATGAACACTTTCAGAATAACTATCTGTAAACTGGATCTAAACCCTGCATTACATGTCCTCCTTCTCTAATCTCACAGGACTAGCACCTGATGCCTTAGAAACAGGTAGCAGATAAGTTAATTTTCTTCACTCAGTACTGTCCAGGGTGCTGAAGGAAGTGCACAGGAGCCAAGTTCATTCACACTACTGATGGCATTCCAAAGTAAATTTCATATTTTTTACCTTACAAAGTGATCTGTCATGTACTGCTAGTCACTGATGCCTCAACACTGTGCAGTGTCAAGCAGAACAAAACTGATAAAGATAGAGAGAAATACAATAGTTGAAAACAAGGAGTTAAAATTTAACTTTCTGATGTTTTCTCCACTTTCTTGTCTTATAACAAAAACATATCCTCCTTAAAAAATACGATTTTCACACAAACAGAACTCTCTCTGGATATGAACCTTGAAACCATAGCATCAACAAAGCACATTTGAGATTTTTTTCACTATTTGCCATAGCCACAGACATATATTATAATGACGATAAGTATATTCAAGATGTGACATTGTATCATTTTTACACTAAAGGTACAACATAAGCATTTTCTGACAGCTGTACTTTGTAAGTTGCTAGCAGATGTGTCAATGAATGGAATATTTGCAACAGCTAAGCTAATGATTCCTGTCACACAATTGACCAATATTTACAATACAGTTGTTTCATCTCTTATTTTGTGTGTGAACATCATTCTCTCTTTTTTAATTTTGTGACATGACTGCAATGTCATTTGGATTCATTTTATGTATGGTTGTATATTTAAATGTGTTATGTACTTAATTAAAGTTAGAGACAACTTTTTATACAGAGGCACAGTGTGATCATAAGCATGTTTTTTTTACAACTGTTATAAAGATTTATCTTCTATGTCAGTGTAATCACTGACTTTTTGATAACTTTCTCCCTGACACACCCTCAGAAAGTGCACATCAAAGAGGAATGTGAAGTAGCAATTATTCATGCAGTCAGATTAATAATTCAGATGTATAGACCCTTAGCATACCATACTTATCAATATTCATTCTTGCGCTGCTAGGGCATGTGCACTGAATCATGTAGGTCTTCACAACATGTTTACCTGCCCATAACTTATTACAGATTGTGGTATTCATAAATGCGTATGAGTTGGCACCTCATTTGTATATCCATAGTGCACACAGGGCTAAATCTGCACTATAAAAGCTGATCAGGTTGGTAAGGCACTTGCAGTAAGGGAGACTGTTCTGGTCCAGAAACTTCAATGGTGCTGTTTCACTGCTGGAATTGCAATTATTTGTGTACTTTCATACAGAATATTCTTTCTGTAAATGTATGTGATGTTTATTTACAAAGGAATTTTTTTAACATTACTGATGGCTTACGCTTCTCAACAGTAATACCTGCCTGCATTTTTTTCTGTTGTTGCTATCATAGCAAGTGCAGCATCTACGTTTCTTTTAAGTAAGCTCAAGAAAAGTTACCTGCCCTTATAGCTACTTATTTAAATGGTTGTTATACAACTAGTACCAATGATAGCATTGCAGCTGTAGTGTAAAAATGTGTTTAAACTGTAATATAAAACTGACATCAACCAATCAGGATATCCCAAATGTTAAGCATGTTCAAATGTCTTCATTTTAAATAAAACTGATTTAGTTTAAGATGCTATCTATATGGGATTACAAATGTTTTGTCAACCTCACAGTAGAGTTTTATCATTATTATAAATATTTTTTGTGTGTGTTGGGGGGTCTTTATAGTTGTGTATTACCCATGTATAGTCCACACCTCTCTTCTTCATAGTGAAAGACATCTGGACATAGATTTTAATTATTATTTTCATAAACTTAGAAAGCATAGGTTTTGCTTAAGCATGAATTTTCTGAAAGATGTAAAGTTTGAAACACAAATGTCTGTCATTATTTAATGAATTCATTTCTTACTAATTTTCAAAAAAAACACACATTTTATGAGGAACAGACCAGAAAATGGGGCAGAAATGTGGAACTTCTGTGAAAATCTGGGCAGTGGAAACATATGGTATAGTCCAAGAGAGACATACATTTACTTTCCTTTGTTCATGATGCCTGCATACATTCAAATACCTTGTCTTACCAGTCACATTGCTTAATTTAGTTTTTTTTTCTTATTTTTCATCACATATAGGGGTATGGTGTCAAAAACATCTGGCCCACATAAACCACCATTCCCACATTTCAAAAATGAGGTAGTTCTCCAGGCCTACATCAATATGGCTCAGATCTGTTAGATAAAACAGAACTAACAAGTCCTCCTATGACCACATTTGGGAGGACGTGTTCAATGATTTCAAATTGTTACAAGAACATGACCATGATTATATGAAAATCCTGCACTGGGCCAGCAAAATGATTAGTAAAGCCAAGAACCATTCAACTGGTATAGCACAGGAGTGGATGTCTATTGATGGTGGTGCTCCAGCTATTAAAAATCACTGAGTGAGACACTGGAGTTCCTGTTCACTGTAAGAGATCCTGATCCCTCATCAGAAGGTTCTAGAATCATAGCTGACATAGGTGATTAGGTGTAGGATGAGCCAAGTGTGTTTTCTAATAAACTTCGAGATATGCCATATTAATAATTATATTATATATATATATATATGTTTTCTAATAAACTTCCAGATATACCATATTAATAATTATATTATATATATATATATATATATATATATATATATATATATATATATAGAGAGAGAGGAAGAAAGTGTTTTATGGGGAGAAGAGATAGTGACATGAAGAGAGATGAGGGGGAAGAGAAGGAAAATGGAGAGCAGATTGTTGTATACAATGTTTCTTAACATGCAGATGTATGGTGGACTTGTTGCTGTTTATTGTGTCATTCACATTTTACTACTTATCATCCCTATTTCATCTTCATTTCTTCTGTGTAGGCACGTCTGTTACTGATTTTGCATGGCTATCTGCAAATGATAAGCACATGCCTTTTGTTTTTCATATTACACTACATAAAGCTGATTTCTAAAGTCATTTTTAATTGAAATTGCATGTATTATTGCTAAATTTAAATTTTTATATTACATAAGTTTAATCAGTTCTTATTAAGTTGCTCTTTTTGTTGTCTGTAATTATTATAGGTGATCCTGACACTAGCAATATGGAAGTCTTACTACCTGATGTCAGAGTATCAGTAGTCTCTGATGATGATGATGGTAGTAATGATGAGGCACACTTTAGGGATGCAGAGGGTCAGACTTACACTGAGGTTGTGGTTCCCACATCCCCTGCCCATATTTTGGAGACAGCTAATATGCCTACATATGCCCATGGCATGAATCCATCAGAGATAGGTCAGGCTGGGGGTGACACTGTTGATCAAGGTAATATGATTGCACGAGTTTTGGAGCTGAGTGAGGCTCCCACTGTCCATTGTGTGAGAGAAGTACCACACATGGGTGTTGATAGAGATGCTCACAGGAGGCCTGTTGTTCACCATCCACCTAATTCTGGTGTGCTAGTAGGTGCCAACTAACGTATGTGTAGAGCCAACACAAAAACACAGGCATGTTCCACCAGGGCCTTAAAAGAGAACTAGTTCAAATACTACAAATTGTGCATTCTAACATGCTAGACTGCCTGAACCATGTGGGTGATGCCTTGCACAAGATGGATGGCACACTGAATTAGGCAGTGTCTGAAATGGATGGTCTGTTGGAGGAGGATCAGCATCCATGTGGCCAGAGAGCTGTAACACCATCAAGTGTTAGCTAGTGTGGCTATGCAAATTCCACTCCTGCAGTGGCAAGGCTTCCACTGCTCTGTCAGAGAGTGAAGTGTCTATACTCAGATTTGGTAGGAGACATGTTTGTAGCCAAAGATGCAGTTGTGTTGAGAGCTAATCCAGCAGACATTGTTTACATTCAGGTATCACCCTGACTTCTAGGAAGGGCCATGGAATTAGCAGTGCAACTCTTGGAAGAGGCATTTCTTGTAGTTGGGATGACTACATTGACCTGACTACTCTACCATACATGAATCATACCTGTCTGACATGCCAGGATGTAGTCTGTGCACAAGTGCTTTGATTGTGCTCATGCAGACCCACACACAGAAAAAATCATCTTGCCCATAACACCTCACATACAGAAGATATAAACATTACTACAAACTGGTATAAACCTGTTACTACTGGCACCAAAAATGGTATACTTGTTGATACACTTTTTTATGATGTACACACTCACTTACTTGGTGTCAGGCTTGCTCTCCTGTAACCCTCACCCCTCACTCTGTGCATGTGATGATGACTGTGCCTTGCACTTTGAACATTTCTTTGTGACTTGGGGTTGCCTATGTCTGAAGCACAGATTACAGAGTTAATGCTTGCTTCCTTACTCAGACGCTTCCTTTAATGGAATGTACTGCAGAAAGTTTATTTATATTTCTTCTTCTTGTTCAGTTTGAATGATTAATTATGTACTTCTTCACCCTCATTATATTGGTTATATTATTGTTACTAATATACTTCTAATAGCTACATACCCCTGGATTCACTAATCCTCCATGCAGGACTAATCTAGTCCTGCATGGAAGTGGCAGTTTAAGAGGAGGACAGCAGCACACCATGCATATTAAGGAAGACACACTGCCTGAACTCCTAATGCTACACGGAGCATGGACGAGTGCAGGGGGCGTGTCTGAGAGCAGAGCTCTCAGAATAAACACTCCTCTGCAAAGTAGAACAGAAGAATGTGCAAATAAAAGAGTGAGACCGCTCATAAGGGTCCACATATCCCCACCAACAGTCCCCATGTATTCAATAGCAACAGTACACTGAAACAAAACACGAAGAAACCCTTGTAGCATTTTTTTTTAAAACCTCGAGTACAGCTAACCGTAGGTGCATGGGTTTGCCCATTGCTTAGCTACAGGTAAAGCAGCTGAAAAGGCTGAAGAGGATAACAAGGAATGTATATGTAAACAAAGCAGCACAGTAATAGTGTAGTGGTTAGAGCATCCGCCTAGCGAACAGGCATTCCTGGTTTGAGTCCCACTAGAGCGCATACCGTTTTCCATGTGAAACCTGTATATGAACATATTCTCACATCTTTTTGCCATATAACCTACATAATAACATTTAAATGTGAACTGAAGTACTGCATTAAATGCACATGTGAAGTGTCAGTGTCATAATGAATAAGGCACTAGTAAGCAAGTTTAAGCACAAATAAGCAGTAGTAAGCGTGTTTAAGTGTGCTTGCGTGGGGGGTAAGCATTGCCTACATAGATTAAGTAAAGTAGAAGCTAACTGAGTGTAAGAAACTGTAACAAGAGGTTAGCATTGCTTACCATCGCGCAGATGCATGCATACCCACTTACAACTGCTTTAAAGTGACTTAAACACTCTATATCCAATGGCCCATGTTCTGCCCAGCAATAAAATAAACTGCCTTTGCACGGTTCAAACTCAGGACCCTGTACACTATAGTCACAGTAGTTAACCTATAAGCCATCACAGCAATAGATATGAATGAGGTATCAACAAACGAATCCTCACCACAGGAAAGCCAAGCCAAACATGTGAACTAAATCTATGTACAGTGTGAAGTGGTATAACCTTCTACATAAGATAAATATGTGAAATGGAGTATTGCAGTAAGCATAGATCTGAGGTGTGATTGTAATAAAGTGTAGAAGTCCCCAGGTCCCCATACACTGTATATACACAAGAATCACGGATACCAGACACATATATAACCTGTAATAAAAACTAAATTATTGCCAAATGGCAAATATAGTGACAATCAACTATTAAGCAATGCTAAACTCGGCACAGCTCATGTTAGTAAGTGTAAGCAATGAGTAGGGGAGCCAATTCAATCTGCCTAGTGGTATACCTCTTTAAAAAGTGCCAACCTTATGTAAGCAGGTGTGCCCATAGCTTACCCTTTTCAAAACTGGACAATCCCGGGAAAGTGTGGGAAAATGGCCGTATTTAAACCCCACAGGCTGGAATACATCTCATAACTGGTTGTAGCTTCCTACTGCAGGCAAAATGGCTGGCGTGGGTGAGGGCACTCAATTCAGAGTGCAGCACTGGAGCATCCAGGAGTCAAAAATCATGGTATGGCTCCTGGTAAAATAACGTGATCAGAGACTACTGCAGGGTCAGTACCAGGGCTCGCAGTACAAAGCGGAGGTCTGGGACAGTCTCACCTGTGACCTCACCAGTGCCACAGGTATCCTCTGGACTGGTGAGCAGGTCAGGCACCACCATGCTGACCTGAAGTGGTGGAGGGGGATGTACTGGAACAGTGGATCCAGGAGTCTTGGCAGATGGCCAATGCCCCAGTACTAAGTACACATTCCACTAAGTAGTAAATAATTGCCTAGCCTGTATATACTATGGATAGGTATGGCTAAATATTAATGCATTTCTCTGACAGCTGCAGATGAGCGGGCTGCGAACCAGAAATCCCATGATGCTAGGCTGCAAAGGCTGCATCGTGAGGCAGTTTAGTAATCAGTTTGCATGTACTGTCGTAACAGAAATTATAAGAGCTTTAGAAAGTGTTGTACCAGTAGAAATAAATGTGTTAATAGTCTGTGAAGAAAGGTATAACCCCTGGAATGCTTCTGTTTACTCTTCTCTCATATGCTGGCAATCTATTCCATACTATAAATAGTACTGTTGTATCTTAAGCAGTGTCACCCACACCATGGTATGCAGATAAAATGGGTATGATGTCCTGCATAACAATGTTGGAAATGCCAAGAGGTCAGACATATTGTACAAGTTAGGGAGACTTAGAATACACTCGAACGTTTACATCAATTCAATGATAGCACTATGTATTGTGATGTTAGCAATAATTTCTTGACACACACAGCATGGGTTTGAATCCAGGGAGTGCTACTAAGTTGTATGAATAATCATACCCCACAACTGTACAGACTGTGATACAATGTTCAGATAAAAAGCTGTATGCATAATTACATCCAACAACTGTACAGAATTTGCTTGAATGTTCAAATTGTAAGTTGTATGCATATTTATACCCCACAGCTGTTACAATCTGTCCAGTATGTCCGGATAAATGGCCCATATCACCAGCTTGGTACCCTGTTCCCCTGAAAATTTAGTGTGATGATCCAAGAAATGTAGGCAGCTGTCAATGACATATAACTGATAGTCAAACGTGTACATAGTCAGAGAACGTATATGAAAACAAACATGTCATTCTAGCACCTCACCCAAAGTGTATGACAGCAATTCTCAACATATGTTGCATTAACACCTGCAGCCTGTCACACCTATATGTAATACACAGGTCACGTATATAATAATCTGTAAACATACCAGTGTACAATATAAGGCCATTGTGTAGTGTAGTAATACATGTAAGGGAAAGATCACTGCAGTGACTATGAATGTTGTGAAAACTACAAGGATATATTAATTGTTAATTGAACTCTCTCACCTCTACCATGTGTGCATAATAACCCAATGACACTCCTCAATTGGTATGTGTACACTCCAAACTTTTTTTGGGATATATGTCCTAATAGTATATAAATATTCATATTTGTTTCTATGCATGTGCCATGTTAAAATGCACCCATATTGGTGGCCTGTTGCCATCAATGAAACCCGCATGCTCCTGTAATGGCCACTGTGTTTCCATATATGCATGTGTTCTGCTTGCTCTGCAACTGTGTTAAATCTGGTGTGTTGGGTTAATGGGAATACCTATGCATGCTGTTATAAATAATCCTGAATGCTGTTGACTGTTACTAACTCATATCTGCCATAAACCTGAGACAACACAGCTTCTATGGGAAAGCCGGTCCCAGCAGACCCACCTGTCCCACCTCAGCTGGCCATGGCACCGGGCACCAGCACATCTGGGGCCCAGCCTGGGACCTCTTTCTCCATGGGCCCTGCGCCACCTTCGGGAGGAACCGCTGCAGGTGATGGTGCTTGCCCCCCCCCTCGGAGCGGGCACTGATGGGAACCTGTCAATAGGTCCAAGCTGTGGTGCATAGGAAGCTCGATCTGGAGTATTGAGAGTGGCTACGTCAGCTTGAGGGCCGAGTAGTGGTATTAGAGGGTGAGCCTGCCCCTCCTACACAGCCCCCAGCACAGCCACCTTCAGGGCCATGAAGGTAAAGTGGTGACTGCCCATGGGTGGGGACCTCAGTCCCACTGTTTTCAGTTGGGGGCTCATGGGCTTGCGACTTCCAAACACCCCTCCCCATCCAAGGTGTTTACCCCAAACATGTGTCATATACCAGCCCTGTATGCATCTTGTGTGTCATGTCTGTTAACCTACCCAGCCTCCCTCCCCAAATATACCTACTACCCCTCCTCAACATCCCACTCATACCTAAAAAAAAAAAAAAAGGGCAATCTGTTCCCACAAAAAAAATCTCGCCCCATACATAGCTGTCCATTTTGCACACGTGTCCACTGGGCACATGTAATCTGGTCTAATTAGCATCACAATGAATATATGTTGTCCTCACCCCTCCCCAGGGGTTTGAGGGTCCAAATGTACCTGCAAATTTAGTGTATATGCACAGCTGTTGCTGTAGAAGAAATGGGCAGCTGTGGACCTTTCCTATACCCTTCCTGCACATGTCTAGTTATTTCCCCTACTGTCTTTCCATCTTTGTGCCCTGTTTTTCACCACTTTCCTATCAACCCCTTTTTCTTTTCTTTTAAAGATATTAGTGTGGGAGTAAGCGGCAGTAAGCACTTTTAAGCAGCGGTAAGCGGGTGTGCACGGGCTTGCAAAAATCGAAGCTAACTGACCAAGAAAACATAAGCGGAGGTTAGCAGTGCTTACCGTCATGCAAACCTGCTTACAACTGCTTAAAAGTGCCTTAATCACTCTGTAGCCAACATCTCTTGTTCTGCCCAGCAACAAAATAAACTGCCTCTCCAAGGATCGAACCAACGACCCTGCACTACATATACAAAGTGATCTACCACTAAACCATGACAGATATACACAACTTTATGTTTTCACAAACATATCATCCAGCACAATCAGTCAACAGTACAGGAAATGTAGCAATATCTTACCACACAACCTCTTAATGCAAGAAATCAGGACATAGTTTGCAAAAATGTGGGTACACGTAGGGATAAATGTCAAATACTACTCTAAGACACCTAAATGTTGCTAGTTACAGTTATATGTATTAGAACACATATTCTGAAGGAGATGAAGTCTGAAACACAAAAGTGTTGGCACTAGTTACTGACTACAGTCCTGTGATCATCCATGTCAATTGACAAGAGAATGAGGTACAGGCCAAAAATATGAGCCGAACATGCATGGACATATGGACAGAATTATATCTGGAAATGTAGACAGATAGACAGCTATATGTCTATATATATATATATATATATATATATATATATATATATATATATGTATATATATATATATATATATATATATATATATATATATATATATATGTATAGATAGATAGATAGAACTGTGTATAGCATTACCCCACATGGGTACAAAATCCTGAACCACTCACTAGAACATAACAGACCATATGCACTGTTAATGGGGGTAGGGGCTCAAATGAGGGATTCCTGGTAATTAGTGCTATGTTAACCCCCCCCCTCCACAGCCCTAACAGATATGCTGTGCAATCCAATATCCAGCACATGCAGTTCTTGGCTACAGACTCTCCACAACACAGCCACAATGCTTTCACAGTAAGCCAATTCACCTGTAAATGTCAGCGCAATATCTGTAACATATCATGCAGAAAAGTCATTCTACCATAGGGAATGTACAATGTGGAAGGAGTACACATTACAATAATTCAGCTATGCACACACATCTATACATTGACAAATATGTTCAGGTATATACACATTTTATATATATATATATATATATATATATATATATATATATATATATATCGGGATATAGATATATATATATATATATATATATATATATATATATATATATATATATATATATATATATATATATATAGGTACATACACATATACACAGACAAAAGGTATTAGTAGCCATACATATGTAGGAGTAGTGTGGAAGTACTGGGTACAAAGTATATCCCTCAGCCACAAGCCTTGTAACTGGTACCTGTGAAATGTGTAGTGTGGCAACCGTTCCCACAAATGAGAATACTTACATTAAACATATACCCACTCAATATTCAAAGGACATGACACGACACACAGGTATGCATACACAGAAACCCTTTATCTGTGTACTATACAATAATGTATGCCATTACATACAGCACATAAAGTCTGAAATATGTAATCAGTGATGAATGCAAGGCCCACACAAAACAGTAGATGCAAGCAATGTGGATACATAACATACTATGCTATCCAGGCCAAGGCCTTCAATTAGTGCTACAGTAGACAAAGGATTTGCCTTCAAGATAGGTAACAATAATTACTGATGTATTTCAGCGGCCTTCAATTACACCCTGTAGTCAAGCCCTAGAGGAAAATGTATAAGTTGTGGTAATGGCAATGTGTCGGTCACATATATGGACCCTGAAAAACATATTTTGTGGGAGTCCATGATATGACTGGGATGGTAGCAGGAATGCTAGCAGTAAATAATGATAGGCCATTACCCAACAACCCCTAACTGTATCACAGCAGGACAAAGCCTGCCATATATGTGGAGGCCAGAGGCAGGCACACTGGGCCATACTTCCAATATTGCTGTTACACATCCTGGAAATTGCTGGTGTTACAGAATTTGTTGCAACATACCCTTATGAAGGAATACGACATCAGAAACACAAATGGATGTAGCCATGTACTGATAGCATGCAACATACAGACTGCCAGTGATATATGTAGGACAAGACCTGTGCAGTGCACAGACCAAACCAAACAGACAATCCACTGGCCATCATGTGGATAGGCCCACAGTTGAGAGCTATGCAGACAGACTGCATTCCATCCTAAACTACTATGTACACACAAACACTGCAAGACCAGCAGTATACAATGCACATAATAATACTACTCACTCTGTCTGTAGGTCTGGAACCTCATACAAATGTGTAATTGGCCTGTGTCTGCAATTCCTTCTGTAAGAAGTATTGCAACCTGCTGTCTGTAACACTGCTGCCCACATATAGGACATATAGGAAGGATGTCCTCCATACTGAAAAAGTTAAAAGACAATGCCCACATGAGTCAGTATTTTATAGTACTGGGTTGCCATGACAGTGGTTATCTGAAGTACTACACAGCAGGCTACATGCATTTAGCAACTGTTGCACACTGATTGGTGCAGAGCCCATCTCCTGATCATGTAAATAATTTACAAAAGACATGTCGCAATCCATTGAAACCCAGTTCAGTCACTCTAGTGGAGAAAGAGAGACACACACACGCAGAAAAAAAAAAAAAGAAAGAAAACCTTAAATAACAACAAGCTGTCACAGCTGTAAGGAAAAAAATGACAGGTATGTAAAACATATATGCATGTAACTGAAAGTAGCATGTGGTATAGAATAATAGGAAATATGTTGTGGAATGATTTATACGTGCCATCTGTAGTTGTCCTTGTAATGAAGTTCTGCTGAGCAACTGCTCTGGACAATACTGTCTGTTCCTGTAGGCAGTGGGACATACCCACCAACTGTTTCAGATCAGCAATGAATGACAAAGATTTAAGCCATAATATGTGTGTTTGGTATGTTAGTGTGGGCAATAGCTGGTGGTGGAAGTACTGTCGTCATGATAGACACATGGGTGTCAGAGCACACCACACGCAGGACAGTGATGTTAATGTCTAATGCAGCATGCACAAATGCCATAGGTGTATAATAGGCTTACCAGCAATCTCTCACCATATATACCACCCTAATGTTAGTCTGTGTTTATATTTGACACCTGGCTTTGTTGCAGTAAGGCAGAACAGTGCAGCTGTGAATGAAAGACAGTTACAGAATGTGGATCAGATGTATGTATGCACCCCACATATAGATAAATATCTGTGGGATATATAATTAGACAAGTATGTTTACAGATATACAGACAGTCATATAGATATAGGTATATAAACAACCCACAAGATATAACTACACATATATGTATATATATATATATATATATATATATATATATATATATATATATATATATATATATATATATATATATATATATATAGATTCCATACATTTGGTCGAATTACACTTAGTCGAAAATGATTCCAGGCATTTCACTTGACTGAAAGCTCACTTGGTCGAAGTTCATTTGGTCAAAAATGGAATATAGCCCCTGCCCCACTTCAGTGCAACCCTGGAGTGAGAATATTAAATAAGGGGGGTGAGGGGGGTGTAGCCCCCCACATTATGCCAATAATTTTTACTAAATATATATATATATATATATATATATATATATATATATATATATATATATATATATATATATATGCATTTCTAATGGATATACCTTCTTATAATAGTGAATACATTAAAATTATGTGGGAGACTATGCCCCCACACCCCCATTGTGGGGAGCTGGCAACCCCCTTATTTAATATTTTCACTCAAGGGTTGCACTGCAGTGGGGCAGGGGCTATATTCCATTTTTGGCCAAATGAACTTTGACCAAGTGAGCTTTCGGTCACGTGAGCTTTCAATGAAGTGCAATGCTGGGTATCATTTTTGACTAAGTGTAATTTGACCAAATGTATGGAATCCATATATATATATATATATATATATATATATATATATATATATATATAGTGGAACTGACAATGGCATGCAGGTGAAATAGTCTGTAACAGGCCAGCAGAGATAGTGTCCCCACAGGGAGCATGGCTACAAACACATAGCACAAAGCATGGCACAATCACATAGCCTAAGCTTGGTACAATACAACATATATCCCAATGGTAGGTAAGCAGCCGACATACCAATTGCATTCTGTGAATGGTTTGTTGTAGCTGATATGGTGGGGGGAGACAAAGATGTATACTAAAAACTATGATAACCCTGTTGTATGAGTTGCTCAGACCTGTTTCCATCTTTATGTCTTCCAGGGAGGATGCCCCACATCCGTTTGCCAGCTTACAGTGCTGCCAAAACAGAAGTAATCAATGAACATTTATTATAGCACTATGAATGGCTGTTTGGCCAGACAGCCCATGATCAGCAGGAGAGGACCACCCTGTGGAATGAACTAGTCCACAGGGTCAATGATGTTGGGCTGCAGAACTGCAGCTATGTGCAGGTCCGGCATCATTGCAGTGACCTGCTTCACCATGTATGTCGGCGTGCAGCTGCTGTATGTTGGGGACCACCTCACAACAGGGGGGCAAGTCACCCATCGACCCCTCACCCGTGCGGACGAGCTTCTCAGGAGCCTTGTGGCAACTGCCCACCTGCAGCACCAACAGCTGGCAGGGTGCATTGAGGAGGTGGGTGCCACCAACACACTGGCTGAGGAGCGTGCAGGTAAGGCTCCAGGGCACATCAGTACACCTACACTGCTCTTGTGTATGCATCTGCATCTGTAGAGGTACATCATGCCAATCTGAGATGTCATATACATAGTCTGCTGCTGTGTAGTAGCAATAAACAGACGTGCATAAGCTGCAGTATTGTGGACTCCTACTGTAGATGCAACTTAATGCTGCACTCATCCTTTATGAATGCCACAGCTGTGGCCACTGACAACAACTTTCTCACACTCTTATGTAGGTCCCTCCAAGATAACACCACAGCAGCAGCCTGGAGCCGGTGAGTATGGTTCATGTTCATGCATGACAATACACTGTGCATGTAATGGCTATGGGATATTCCATGTGCACATCCAACACACCTACCCATACTGCATGCTGTACATGTTCACAAATGTATTGTTGTGAAATGCACTGTGTCGCAGTAGAGACCATGCTGGGGTATTGGAAGGGTACAACAGACACATGCAAGATAGCTAACATCCTATCATTGTGCAATGTGTCCACAGGGATGAGAAGTATGGCAGGACACACAGCCTACAGTAGGGACATGTGTGAAACAATACCTTCATGGCTGTATCTGCACACAGTCAGGTTATGTAGCTGTGGCAGATGTAACCCTGACCCCACAGCAATAGTGACAGCAGTGTGTGCACTCCAAGGGATGTGCACATGAGTAGACCTTGCAACCATGCAGAGTTCTGGGACATGTGTAGGGCACCCCCCACAGCCATGGTAAGGTCCGGTAGGTGTCAATGTAATAGTTCTATACTGGTCATACATGCACTGCTGATGTTGTGATCTGTAAAGCAGACATCAGGCATTCACAAATGATATCTGTTCACGTATCATCCCAGGTATGAGGTGCTGTAAAACATAGGGGCTGTGAGCATTGGAGCTGACATAACAGACACAGTACTACATAAGCAGCAATGGTTTGTACACCTGTGTGGTATGGTGCACAGTACAAGGTAGGGTGCAGAATAGGTCCACAGTAACACTTCGTACATGGGTGCAGTATTAACAAGGGGAAGTGCCATCACCTACCAACAAAGCCCATGCATCACACACATGTATACTGCTGCTAGCATGAGGTCACTATAGTTGCACTGCATGCTGTTCAGCACCAGATGTAATGCATGCTGACAGAAGGGTAATGGGAGAACTGTGTGTACAAAAGGTGTGCAACCCCACATGTAGGTGTGTGTGTGTGGGTGGGTGGGGTGCTGAATGTGTGTGTAAGTGCAATCTGGTGGAGTGTGGTCAATGCATGTCAATTGTGTGTGTACATGTGTGTCTGTGCAGGTGTCCATGTATGTATGCACAGGCGATAGTGGGACTGATCACATGGCAGTACTTCTCCTTGGGATTGTGCTGTACATGTACATGTAGTGACTCATGAGACACCAGGACAGCCTGTACAATATGCAAATACAGGACAGCTGATACCATAACAAGGTCTGCAGCATAGAACATGCACTGGGAGGGAAAGTACATACCAGGTATGCACATCATAATACCAGCAGCAGATAGATAACCAGTTACCCACGTATGCAGCACTACTAATGCAATGGGGGAATTACCAGGCCACATCAGTGAGTGTAGCCAGGTATTACTGTTGTCTGCATGATGGGTTGATTGTGCAGCAGATGTGGCATGGACTGAGCAAGACTGTAGTATGATGCTTCAGTGTGTAACATATGTAGTGCATGTAGCAGCCCCAACCATATATGGGCCATGTACACCATGATTGGACATACACAGGGTAATACTGGATGACAGCAGTGAGGTCATGTATAACCTACTCCATCAAAGTCAGGGAGGTGATGGAGTAACATGTCATGTGTTGTGACCACACGTGTAGGCATGAGGAGGTATTATATGTTAATGGGTAGTATTAATGAGTGTATGTTAGCAAGTGCCATGCAGGATGGGGAACATATATAAATGAATGTGGGACTGTCTGCAAACCCAGGGCAATAGAGATAGTAAGGTGGACTGTCAGTGTGTGTGGGTGTGTATATATATATATATATATATATATATATATATGTGTGTGTGTGTGTGTGTGTGTGTGTGTGTGTGTGTGTGTGTGTGTGTGTGTGTGTGTGTGTGTGTGCGTGTGTGTATGTGTGACTGTGTGTGTGTGACTGTGACTATGTGTGTGACTGTGACTGTGTGTGTAAATGTGCATACTGTTGTGCAATGCTGTACAGGTATTAAAGTGTGTGTTTGTTTCCCCCACAGGTGGTGAGGTGGGTAAGGTTCCCTCCTGCATGCAAACTGAAGTAGGTGTCCATACAGACACTGATGATGATGAAGGTACTGTTGAGGCACAGGTGGGGTTGTCAGAGGCTGAAACTGTGCTATCATGTGTCATCACCATCCTAGCCACACCAAGCCCGCACACAGTTACAGTGCCCCTACAAACCCCATCAAACGTGGCCATAGCAGGTGGATAGTTGGCGGTTGGTGCCAGTGACCAGGAAAGTGTGGTGTCCATGCCAACTGTGTTAGGGGAAATGCTATATGATTCCATTTGGCTAGTAAGTAGAAATAGCCAGATGTCCGGCAGGCCACCACATCGGCAGATGTACCATGGTGTTCGTGGGAGGGCCGCTGGTTATCATGCCCCTGGTAGAGGCGTCACAACTGGTATTTGGTACTACCAGGAGCATGTTTCAGGCCATAATGAAGGCACAGGCACATATGGACATGTACACCAGACAGGGCCTGAGGCTGCAAAGGGCTTCTTTCTTATCTGTAAGTGGCAACCTCCATGATCTTGCTGCTGCCCTCCGTGAACAGACCGAGGTCATGGATAGATGGTGGGGTAAGATGGTGGGCCTCCTTGAAAGTGGTATGTACGTGCTTGAATGTGTGGTGGGAGTGGTGCGATGGCCATATGGACATAGGCCAGAAATATCACCAGCTGGTGGTCAATGTGGACATGCCAGGACACCAGGCCACTCCCGTAGCGGCAGTACCAGCCCCAGCACATCACTGGGGGTGCTGTTCACACCACACCACAGCAGGCCTTGTGCACATGGCCCTGGCCAGTCCCAGATGGGACATGGTTCCAGCAGACACCTGTCATCATCATGGGAGAGTAGCACCTCAAGGTCTGTACCCGCATGTGCCCATGGAACCCCTGACAGGCACAGTCAGCATGCCCATGGCTGGAGGCACTGAACTGCACACCCTGCCAGGTATGGTCTGCAGCTGTCCAACAACACCTGTATAGGACAGCCACATGGCAGGACTGTGTGCATGCATACCCACACACTATCCATCCACACTTAAGGTAACCCCATGCCAACACACACCACATCACCATGCCCCAATCAATAAACCAAACACCTCACCCACACACATGGTAACACATGTATGGACCACCCTCGGCCTCTGACAAACCAGCAACACACCCTGTGCATACGATGATACCTGTGCCACATCCCTGTCATCCATAACATTTATGCAGGGACAGGCTAATATGGTTCTGATGCACACGGTGACTGTTATAGAGTGCTGCAATGTACTGCAGTGTAAGATGTTGTCAGGGGTAATGTGTAATACATACATGTCAGGTAGTGTAGCCATGCAGCTATGATGCATTTCAGCTGTCAGTAACACTGATTGTTATCTCCATAATGTTATCCATTTGTGATGTAGGTGTACATATGTCAGCAGGAGGAGGGTCTGCAGTCATATTTCACAAGAGTATGACACTGTGGTGAAACCATGGTGACTGCCCATGGGTGGGGACCTCAGTCCCACTGCTACTACTAGGGGGCTTGTGAGCTTCCGATATCCCAACACCCCTCACCATCAAGGTGTCTGCCCCCCACATGTGTCATATACCGCTCCTGTATGTATCTTGTGTGTCATGTCTGTTAACCTACCCAACCTACCTCCTCAAATATACCTAAAACCCCTCTCCAACATCCCACTCCCACCTGAAAAGAAAATGGAGGGGCAATCTGTTCCCACAAAACAATCTTGCCCCGTACATGACTGTCCATTTTGCACATGTGTCCACTAGACACATGTAATCTGGTCTAATTGGCATTACAATGAATTTATGTTGTACTCACTACTCTCCCAGGGATTTGAGGTTCCAAATCCACCTCCAAATTCAGTGTATATGCACAGCTGTTACTGTAGCAGAAATGGGCAGCTATGGACCTTTCCTATACCCTTCCTGCACATGCCTAGCTATTTCCCCTACTGTCATACCGTCTTTCTGCCCCTTTTTCACCACTTTCCTATCAACCCTTTTTTCTTTCCTTTTAAAGAGGTTAGCATGGGGGTAAATGGGAGTAGGGACTTTAAAGCAGTTGTACGCAGGTTTGCGCGGGTGTGAGCAGAGCTAAGCACTGCCTACACAGGTTAAGCAATTTAGAAGCTAACTGAGCATAAGGAACTGCAACCAGGATTTAGCAGTGCTTACCTCCACGCAAACCCACTCACCACTGCTTTAAAGTGCCTTAATCACTCTGTATGCAACAAGCCGTGTTCTGGCCAGCAACAAAATAAACTGCCTCTGCAAGGCTCGTACCCAGGACCCTACACACCATACACAAAGTGATTTGCCACTAAACCATGGCAGATATACATAACTGTGATGTTTTCACAAAACATATCATCCAGCCCAGTCATTCAACAGTGCAGAGGATATATTCCAACATATAGATGTATGTATCTGAGTAAATATATTACTGTCTAAACAGGTTCAACATATTGATATATGTATATATATATATATATATATATATATATATATATATATGTGTGTGTGTGTGTGTGTGTGTGTGTGTGTGTGTGTGTATATATATATATATATATATATATATATATATATATATATATATAAATATATATGAACATATATACATGCAAATGCCTACATCTATGGATATATATGTCTACATCTGTATGTGTAAATATATACAGTAGATCATTTATGTGTCAGCAGATATATACATTTACATATATAGGTGTATAAGGACCGACATCTGGAGATAACAATGGGGATATAACAAAAAAAATATGTCCTCATGGAACGTTAATGGTGTTGACAGGCCCCATACAATATACGTCTGGTACAAATAGGTATACTCCCCCCAGCCAAGCATGCACCCCCTGTAATACAGTACCAAGTGTTGCAGATCCCATACCCAGGACCACACACGACATGCCCATCCCTAGGATACATATACACAGACACATAGACCATATATGCAGATACAGGCATATATATATACTATATATATATATATATATATATATATATATATATATATATATATATATATATATATATGTGTGTGTGTGTGTGTGTGTAACTACACATACACACACATAGATATGTACAGTAAGATACATATGTAGTACGTACACACAATATTGAGCAGACAGTATTCCTACAGTTACCACCTTACCAACTGGAAACTGTATGAGCCAACCATACAAATGACATTTATAGCCTGCAACACATACAAACAGAGATATCAAAGGGTATAACACCACACACAGGTGCACATAAATGAATGTGAAAGCTATATTTGTGTACTATGACAGTTGTATATGCCATGTCATATAGCTGTTCAGACACTGACATCCATATGAACAGTGTAATGCAGCTGTGAAACAATTATACTGAGAGAGTAGTCTGGAAAGGTTGACATATGTTGCTGTCCAGGCCGAGGCCTTCAGGTAGTACAATAGTAATGACAGACTGGCCCACAGCATACCAGACAAGCAACAGTATGTAATGCAGATGTATAGGTCAGGAACCTCTATCTACACTCTGTACACAATCCCTAGGGGGTGCAGACTCTAGTTGACACAATGGGATATATCTGTTACATAACAAGGCATAACTGGCACCATCACAATCACACTGACAAATAGAACATTCCGTATTGTAGGAGGCAATAGGCCTGCATTTACCCATGGTGGACTGTATGGTAATGTATATCCAGATACCTTAAGGCAGCTTACCCCAGATACCCACACATATTGTAACATTCTAGGTTAGTCATGGTGCACCCCCCTACACTCACTACTACTGGGCCATATAGCACTGGTATGTACACTGACCTCTGCAGTGCATTAGAGCACACATGTATTGTGTAGGTGAAGCCCACACATATATGGCCCCAACCCCCCAGTATGTGTGTGGGACACAACAGCAGTGAAGGAATGGTAGGAATGACAGCATGACATACACACAGCCCACTACATAACAACCCCTGACAGCATGTCATATGTGCAAAGCCAGTTATGTAGGTGGAGGACAGAGGCTGGAGCACAGGCACATATGTGTAAAACTGTTGTCATACAGTAAGCAAGAAATGTATATGTGTACGTATCTATATGGATATATGTATAATTATATATACATATATGTTTGCCATATGTCCTGCACATGGGGTAGAGCCCTACCTTAGCCCTAATAGTCCCAACCTCTCAGTGCAAGGGGATGTCATGTATGTATTGCATATATATTTGTAGACTATCGCTACTGTAATAGGGATCATCTTCACAGACATGGTGTGCGTGGGAGGCCACATCTGCTGTTAACATGCGCGCCATTGGCTACTGACAGGCATCCTAAGGTCATCATAGTACAGTACCACTGCTAGCACAGTAATGCCCCTGTGGACGACAGCTGCGATATGCCCAATATATGTGGACAGTCTGATGCACGCTGGTCAGGCCAGGGGTATACACAGAAACCCTTCATGCAAGACATGTGGACCAGGCCTGTCAATGTGGATGTTAGCAGCCATGTAGATGGGTATAACACGTAAATACTGGTATACATTTGCCCCCATAGGTTATGCATTCATACACCCCTGTCTGTCCTGACACATAATAACCGCTGGTACAGAGGTGCCATGGCCACATACCACCCACTAGTTAGTGACATATATCTGAACAGCATCCCACTGCTTTGTTTGACATACATGACTGTCATGGTGGCCAAGCAGAAGTACATCTGGCAAGTATCTGAACATGACATCTCACTGGATAAGTACAGTAAGCTGCTAGGCATGTAACAAAGCACAGTGCAAGCTACAGGCAGACTGACCCAACACTGGACTACATCTCCCATGTGAGAATACACATGTACCTGCATAGATAGCAGGCTCTATAGGCATGTCACATCACAGAGTAACAGACACCTGTGTGAAAGTACATAACCACAACCAATGTGAACATAGCCGCAGCCACATATAGTAAGCTAGTGTACTATTATAGTATATGGACTATCTGAACTACACCATCCTCATACGAGCTAATCACACAACACCCCTACATATACTGGGTCGCTAGACAGTGTGGTCCAATGCCTGTCTGTGGTATGGGACATGTGTGTGTTCATCCCTACAAACGTAAGCTGATAGATTGACATACAGTGGAGCAGCATATAACATCAGATAGAACAGGAAAAGGAACAATGACATCTACCACAGTCTCTACACAGGCCAAGGTACATATTCACTATGCACACACTGTCAACAATTACCAGACTTACACATACTTCAGTACTGTGCACATAACTACAGAATGCCCAGGCTATGTCCTCAAATATAACCCATACTATACATAACATGTGTAGCAGTCTGATATCTCACTGGCTTGTTATCAGATATGCTGTCAATGAATATGGTGTACAGAACATATGCACCCTCTACTGCATGACATATGTACAAAGGTTGACAGAGTTGTGGCTGGAGGCACAAACATAGGGCCAATATTGACATGTCGCTGTGATACCTTTATACATTTACTGTCGTAACAGTGTTTGTTGCACCATATGTCCTATGAGGGATATGATGTCAGTAACTCTCCTGGCTGTCACCATCTACTGACTGCAATCCTCACACTACCTTCTGCAATTGAGAGATAGGTCCTCTGTGGGTAACACAAGGAACACGAGACACTGCACACTGCCCAGTCTCAGATGACCATACAGATGGGGATTCCCCATAAACATAGCACTGACATGACAAGTATTTAAACATGTAGGACAGCCATATCCACACACACCTTGTTAAACCAATATTACCCCAACTGCAGTATAGCAGCACTTACAGTCTGTAGTCAAGACAGGCACATCCCCTCCTGTGTGTTGGCCTGTTTCCACAGTGTATGTTGTCAGAGGTAAGTTCCCAATCCATCTGTGATGCTGTTTGCCAAAGAACAGATCTAGTTCCTGCTCACAGTGAATGAAATGGCCCAACACCAACATGATGTTCCTGGAAATTGAGGTGTGTTGTCATGCAATTGACTATGGGAAAGTTACCACAGCTGTTCCACATGCAATCAGGTAGAGGAGTACTGTAATTCATACAGAAGTCATCAGCTGATTATGAGCATCACTGACAATGCACATGCCGCTGCCTATGCCAAGCATGTGTAAGTCTCTACATCCATCAGAGAGGGTGTGAGAGGGGCAGTCAGAGGCAAAGATAAGCCAGGGTGGATTGAGAGAGTAAAAGGTAAGCATATTTGTGTCACGCACCTACCATTCCAGGGTATCGACCCCTGACTGACTGTACTGATATCACATCTGTCTTCCCTAAACGGTGGATATTGTGATATATACTAGTGGCACCATATAAGAGATTTGCAAAAAACACTCCACATTGAGTCCAGTTGCTACACACTCACAACCACCTTCACATAGGACACGACTGACAAACTTTGACACATTAAGACACACACACACACACACACACACACACACACACACACACACACACACACACACACACACACACACACACACACACACACACACACACACACCCCTGTGATTAGACCTCCTACCTAACTAGTTATTACACTACTACACTACACAGTTATAGAACGTGCAATGGAGATTACTGGAGTACTCTTTCCCCACAGGTTTATTTCACAGTGAGTGACATCAGCAAGAGTGGCAAAGTAGGGAAAAATGAGTTGTAGTGAGTGTGACTAGCCAAACATGCATTGGTCCCTACACGGGCATAGGAATAGACACAAAAGCATCCACAACTCCTGTGTGTGAGAATAGAACCCCTACCAGAGTTCTATATCATACTACAGCATTACACTGTTATAGCACACACCACAGAGACTGCTGGGAGTATTCTTTCCCCAAAGGTGTACTTCACAGTGATTGACATCAGCAGGACTGCCAAAGTAGGGCATTTGAATTGTATTGAGTGTGACTAACCTAAATTGCCCAAAGTAGTCTGTATGCATTAACCGCTGTTCTCGCGAGAACAAAATTAACCTGGCTTTGCAGGTCATAAACCCAGGACCCTGTACACTACAGTCACAGTAGCTAATCACTAAGCCATCACAGCAATACATGAGACTGAGGTTTCATCAAAAGTAATCCCACCATAGGCTAATCAAACCAAATATGTGAAAGGAATGCACATACAGTTGTCCATAAAAGACTTCTTCACAGCCAATGTCATGCTACTCAAGGCAGACGTGACAATGTTTGTGACACCCATGGAGACAGGAGCTGACAGTTCAACTGATGAATCCTGCACTAAAGCACTGCATTAGCACATCCACTTGTGCATGATTCCTGACATCACACATGCAGCCATGATGCTCTCCTCCCAAAAAAGCAGGCCAGTCTGGAGGTCTCCTGCCATGAACAGAGTATACAACAGAAGGTAGACACTCCCTTACCAGCCCAGTAGGAAGTTGAGATCCCTCATGGAATCCTCCAAAGCTGGTTATGTAACTATAATTGCCAAAGATTCCACAGACAACCACACAGCATTCTATAGTTATGTCCAGAATCTAACTGGCAATGCTCAGAAGTGCTCTGGGCTACAACAGAATGGCATTACATAGATTGCTCCCACAGAATTTGCCAATATCCTGGCAGATTAATTTAGTGCTACATTAAACCCCCTCAAACCCCCAAAAGGGCCCATGTCAATACAAAATGAGTTCCAATGCCCAGTAATCATGGCCACACAGGTAGAAATCGCACTAGCCACAGCTAAGAATACGGCATCCATGGGACAAGATGACATCCTGGGCTGTGTACAGTACAAGGTAGGGTGCAGAATATGTCCACAGTAACACTTCGTACATGGGTGCAGTATTAACAAGGGGAAGGGCCATCACCTACCAACATGAACTACAAAATGAAATGGAAACTCACCTATCTGACATGTGTAGGCATAGCCTCACATCAGGCCTGGTGCCCATGGTGTGGCGCACAGCTGCAGTTTTCCCATTACACAATGGGGGACCCGCCTTGGATGCCAGGAACTACCATCACATCAGTCTGATGAGCCTGATCTGCATGGCCATGGAATGTGTTATCATGGAATCTTTGAACGTAGACATTGGAAACCAACAATCACTGGACCCCACACAGATTGGGCTCATGGAAGGCCAGTCTTCCCTCCTGAACTTGATTGACTGCTTTGACTCAGTCTGCATAGCTGTTGCAGAGGGTAAGCCAGTCCACAAAGCCTATGTGGACCTCGCAAAGCACTTCAACACTATCCCCCAGTATGGAAACATAGATAAACATACTAATCCAGCCATACATCCCTATGCCACTCGATGGTTTGCCACATGGCTTACTGACAGAGCCCAAACTGTAGATGTAACTGACTCCAAATCCAGCTCCAGACAGGTGGCAAGTTGAGTACTTCAGGTTTCAGTCCTGGCACCACTGTTGTGTGGCATCTACACCTCTGAAGTACAGGCCAACAGTATAGGACTCTGGCTAACAAAGGTAACAGATGACTGAAAAATGTGAGTCATTATGAGCCTGACTGTACTGTATGATATGTTACTGATATCTGTCTGACATACAGGTGGGATGGAGTACTGTTAACATCTTGTGCCCTTGTCATGTAAGGTCCTGCTTGTGGAATCTGCAACAGTTGGTAGTGTATTGCAGGGCAGATGTGTTTGGCTGTGGGGGGCATACCTATTCATGCATGACATATGTTGCTCATGCCTGTCAACTCCATTAATGGTGCATGTGGACATATATGTTTCTGCTATGTTCCCACTTTATCTACAGATGCATGTCTGTACATATATATATATATATATATATATCTATGGGTCTACTTCATATGGTCGACAGTTCATATGGTTGAAACTCATTTGGTCGACGGCTCATTTGGTCGACAACTAGTATTCAAGGCACTTAGAGATTTGCCCCCCTCCCCAAAGTTGTGCGACCCTGGAGTTAATATATATAGTTAGGGGGGTGTGGGGGGCACAGCACCCCACATTGGGGGGTGTGGGGGGTGAAGCCCCCCCACCTATATTTGTTTAAAATGTTTAGTTTTTGTTGTATTTTCGTGTTTTAAACAAATATTAAATGAATATTAGTGGGGGGGCTTTGCCCCCCCCTAACTATATATATCAACTCCAGGGTTGGGGAAGGGGGCAAATCCCTGTTAAGTGCCTTGAATACTAGTTGTCGACCAAATGAGACGTCGACCAAATGAGTTTCGACCATATGAACTGTCGACCATATCAAGTAGACCCATATATATATATATATATATATATATATATATATATATATATATATATATATTTAGATATATAGATATATATATATATACATATATAAATATGTTGTATCTGTTTAGACATTAATATATTTTCACACACACATACATCTACACGTTGGAATACATTCTCTGTACTGTTGAATGACTGGGCTGGATGATATGTATGTGTAGACAGCAAGGTTATGTATATCTGAGATGGCTTAGAGGTTAATTGCTTTGGCTATGGTGTGCATGGTCCTGGGTATGAGCCTAGCAGAGGTTGTTTAGTTTGTTGCTAGACAGTCTAAGGGCTGATGGATACAGAGTGATTAATGCACTTTAAAGCAGTTGTAAGCGGGTTTGCATGGGTTTGCACAGAGGTAAGCATTGCTAACCTCCGGTTACATTTTCATACACTCAGTTGGCCTCTTAATTGCTTAACCTGTGTAGGCAATGCTTAGCTCCGCAGAAACCTGCACAAACCTGCTTACAACTGCTTTAAAGAGCCTTAATCACTCTGTACCCATGACATAGCAGGTATTGCGACATATACGACAGGCATATCCAGACAAACACAGTTAAACCAACATTACTCCACATGCAGTATAGCAACACTTACAGTCTGTAGTCAGGTCAGGCACATCCCCCTCCTGTTTGTTGCCCTCTTTCCACAGTGTATGTTGTTAGAGGTAAATCCCCAATCCATCTGAGATACTGTTTAATAAACAACAGATCGAGTTCTTGCTCACAGTGACTGAAAAGGGCCAACACCACCATATTGTTCCTAGGTATTGGAGTGCGTTTCCATGCAATTGGCTATGGGAATATTACCACTGCTGTTCCACATGCAATCAGCTAGAGGAGGGCTGCAATGTGTGCAGAGGCCCTCAGCTGATCATGAGCATCACTTAAAATACACATGCTGCTGCCTAAGCAAAGCAGGTGTGGGCTTCCAAATCCAATAGAGAGAGAGTGAGGGAGGCAGACAGAGGCAAATACATGTTAGGGAGGGGTGGTAGAGTAAAACAGAAGCATGTTTGTGTCACACACCTTACAGCACAGGGTATCAGACCCCCAACAACTATGTAGTGGTATCACAGTTCGAAGCAGTTATTGGATGTGCCACATGGGTTACCTGTGGTGGAGTTCTCAGAGCACATATGTGATGGTGAGTGATATCTGCAAAAGGGATACGGTAGATATACGGTAGGTGACATCCATGTGCCTGTCTGCATGAACAGCTGCCAGCGTCAACACAGGCACACTCACACAGGGATGCACACACATTGACACACTTGGCAGGGCCAGGAGTGCAACTCATCACTAATGGGGATTCCACAACACATCTATGTGCAGGTATCACATGCACCACATGGGTCATATGGAGGTGGTATGGGCAAAGAGTATGATGAGGTGTCAGACATCAGACAGCATGCTTCTGTATGTCCTGGGGGTTGTAGTGAGTGTGGATGTGGTCATACACACCATGCAACATGCACATGAACACACAGGGTGCCATTTCTGACATGCATGGGTGCATGTCTGCATGGTTGTGTGGTGGTCAACTGTGCCAGCAGGCTTTACAAGGGTAGTTGATGGATACACCTTGGTATCAGGCCACATGACAATGGTCTGCATTGTGTCTCAGGCCTGTAGTTTCTGCATTTGCCCACACAGGTGGGTATTGCATCCCCCATCCAGTCACCTGTGTGACTATTGTGTGTGGCCAATGCTGTGCATCACTTGCCATGTATATGTTCCTTACTCCAAGACATGGATGGTGTTTGGGATGTGCGCGCCTCCCACATGCATGTACAGTGACGTGGAAATGTACCTATGGTGTCTGGCCCATGTTGTGAACACCGATTATCATCGGATGTGCCAGTCTTGCCCACCTGTGGCAGAAACTGGTAATGGGCAGCAGGTTTACCCTGCACCTACATTGATAGCATGCTAACAGCATTCCCTGATGTCAGTGTCATCTGTCCATACAGGGCATGTTGTCAGGCATGGTATGTCCATTGGGAGTCACATGTTAAGGCACCATGGGTGGTGCAGTTGTCCATTTGGGAACATGGTGGAGATGCACTGTCTGCATGTACATGCATATTGGACAGATGGGCAGGGTGACATGCCCTCTGTAGCCCACTGCTATCACTGCATAGCTACTATCAGTGGTGAATATGCAGTGTTCTACCCACATATTGGCTGTTGCCTAGGCATGTTTATGCGTATGACACATGGGTTGTGTGTGTGCTGTGGGTAATAGTGGGGTTGCTAACTGTGATTGGCTGGCCTTGATGTCACAAGTTGAGGTATGGCTTTGCACCCCAGCCTCTCAGCAAATTTACATTTGTTATCCCTATATGGTTGACATTCTGATATATAGTAGGGCCACCATAAAAGAACTGAGCCCCTCCACATTGCCCACAGGTGTCACACATTAACCCCCAACTCTACACAGGATATGAGTTACGCACACACCTGTTGTGTTGGAGTAGAACCCTACCTAATTAGTTTATTGCACTACAGCACTATGCAGTTATGGTACGCGCCATGGACATTACTGGAGTGCGCCTTTCCCAAAGGTATATTTCACAATGAATGACATCAGCAAGGTTACCAAAGTAGGGCATTTCAACTGTACTGCGAGTGACTAGCCTAAAATGCATTGCTCCCTACACAGACAGTGAGACACACACAAAACATCCACAACTGACATGTGTGGGTATAGAACCACTGACTGAGGTCTATATCACACTACATCCTGGAGCTATTATAGGATGCATCATAGGGATTGCTAAAGAAATCCTTCCGCAAAGGTGTATTTCACAATGAATGACATCAGCAGGATTATCAAAGTAGGGCATTTCAACTGTACTGCAAGTGACTAGCCTAAAATGCATTGCTTCCTACACAGACAGTGAGACACACAAAACATCCACAACTGACATGTGTGGGTATAGAAACCCTGACCAGGGCCTTTTTCACACTACAGCATGGAGCAGTTATAGGTCACACCATAGGGATTACTGAAAAGCTGTTTCCCCAGAGTTGTGTTTCACAATGAATGACATCAGCAGGATTACCACAGTAGGGCATTTGAAATGTACTGCGAGTGAGTAGCCTATAATGCATTGCTCCATACATAGATATTGACACACACAAACATCCAGAACTGCCATGGGCGGATATGGAACCCTACCACAGTTCTAAATAATACTACAGCAGTACGCAGTTACAGGATGCACTGCAGAAATTACTGGGCTACACTCTTCCCAGGGGTGTATGTGTAGGTGAGTGACATTAGCATCCCTGCCAAAGTTGAGTATATGAATTTCACGGAGTGTGAGTCACCTAAAAAGCATTGCTCTTGACTCAGTCAGACACATGGATTCACACACAAACACACACAGTTGCTAAGTCTGGGGTTAGAACACCTACCTAACTACTTTATCACACTACAGCAGTACGCACTTACAGGACATGTTATGGAGATCACTGGGCTATGACTTTCCCTAAGGTGTATTTCTAGGTGATTGACATTAGCAGCCTTACCAAAGTTGAGTATATGAATTGTACGGCGTGTGAGTGGCCTAAAAGCATTGCTCTTTACTCAGTCAGACACACACACACAGATTCACACATAAACACACACAGTTGCCAGTTCTGGGGTTATAACACCTACCTAACTACTTTATCACATTACAGAAGTACATACTTACAGGACACGCTACACAGATTACTGGGCTATGACTTTCCCTGAGGTGTATTTCTAGGTGAGTGACATCAGCAGCCTTGCCAAAGTTGAGTATATGAATTGTACGTAGCATGAGTATCCTAAAAAGCATTGCTCTCTATACAGTCAAAGACAGACAGACACGCACACAAACACACACTCACACAGTTGCCAAGTCTGGGGTTAGAACTACTACCTAATTAGTGTATCTCTACAGCAGTATGCAGTTATGAGATGCACCATGGAGATTCCAGAGCTACAGCTCTCACAAAGGTGTATTTCATATTAGATGACCTCAGCAGGTTTGTCATAATACTACTATGGGGAGGGTAGTGTGTGCATGGTCCATAACCCATTCATGTAGGGGATGACATGCCACATGCAGGCACACACAGGGTCATATGTCACAGGTATATGTATACAGCTACTAGATGAGTACTTCCTTGTTCAGTCATGTTGCACAGCTGGCATGAGCATCACATAGTCTGTCATGCTGACAGATACTGATGGCTAGTATCTGTAGTGAGTGACATCTGCACCTCATATGTTTGGGGCACTTTGGCTGTGTGCTGGGTGAGACAGGCCTGGATGGGTCCTTGTCACGGTCACCCTCTTCCACACATCTATGTCCGTCTACCATTGGTTTATTATAGTGTATTGTCCTTACATATATGTCTGTATTCCTATCCACTGTGTGTGCAAGGCAGTAGTGGTGCATACTGACATTTGTCTGCCCTAAGAACTGCGACTGCCAGGTATGACTGGTCCACTGGTGTTTGCAGGCATGGCCTTCATGTGTTTAAGTGTGTGAGGATGCCCAGTCTGACCTTTCAGTATGTTGTTGACTGACATTGCCTTCATTCCTCTAAGTGTGTGAGCATGCCCAGTATGGCCATCTGGATTGCATGTGTGAATCAAGTCCAGGTAGTTTGTACTGTGGTGCTGACCTTTGTGCTGTACACCGACAGGTAGCATGCTGTGTCTGCAGGGTATCCATCGGTCATTTGGCATGTACTGTTGCTACATTTCTGTATAGCGGGGGAGACACCTGACTGTTTCTACATTTCTACAAAGGAGTGGGGGGCACAGGTGTCTGTTACTATAAGTTTATGTAGGATGGGCTGGCACACCTAACACTTCTACACATTTGCTAGGACTGTACTGGTATATCAGATATTGCATTTCAGTCTGTAGTCTTACCTATCATGCTGGTTAGAGGCATACCAGTGTACTACAGATCTTAGCTTTCACTGCCTACATATTAGTTTCTGACTTCCTAGCCTTCACATCTTACATCCAACTGCCTGGGCTGCTGTAGTGTGTCTGTATAGGCCTGGGGGGGATACACATAGGGCTCATTCAGAGGCCATAGTACAGCATTTGTTTGTGTTTGTCTACACCTATCCTGCTGACTGGAACTGTTGTTGGGTATCTGAACCCCCAACTGGCATGTGTGAGTCACTTACCTTGTGGGTGTCCCAGTATTGAGGGTGGTGCTGCAGGACTGAGTATGTCGGATGCACAGAGTACACTCCCTATACATGTTTGAGCACAGGTAGTGTCATGTTTAGCATCTTGTTTACTGTATGTGTGAGTCGGAGAGAGGTGTCATTCCCTGGGTCTCTACTGTGTCAGTGCATGTGCTATGCATTGCCTCTTTGCCAGGGCCAGGGCATACTGGGCACACCTCCTTCTACCTACTGGGGCAGGCTCAGGTTGTTCCTCCTCCGAGTCACTCTGTGCCTGTGCAGACCTTGGCAATGGTGGGTGCTTTGTGGCCCTGCTCCATGCTGTTCCTGCTGCAGCTGTTTCCACAAGATCATATTGTGTAGCAAGGCACATACAAGGACAATTTGGGTACATGTAGTTAGTGAGTACTGCAAGGCTCTGCCAGATGTGTCTAGACACTGGAATCATGACTTGAGCATCCCAAACACACGCTATATTATGATCCATGTTTGTGCGTGTGCCTCATTATGGAGTTCTTGTTCGGGTGTGTGTGCATTTCTGATGGGTGTCATCAGCCATGACTCCAGTGCCTATCCAGCATCCCTCACTAGGTGACCGTGTGGGATGTCCCCATTGGCAAATCTCTGGTACAGCTGCGTCAGATGCCAGATATGGGAATCATGGTAGCTTCCAGGGCAGCCAGCACACACATTCATTATTATATCCTGGGCATCGCACACGACCTGGTAGTTGATGGAGGGTAAGCCCTTGCGGTTGATGTAGACCATACCCCGCTGACTGGGTGGTGCTTTGATGCATATGTGCATGCAGTCTATTGCACCCACTACCTCAGTGTATTCTGCTATTTGATGGACGAGATGCATATTGCTGGCCAACGCCTCACGGGTGATGGGGAAATATACGTGCTCACCGACATGTGCTGACATGGCATCCAGGAACTGGTGGAGTACCCTGGATGCTGATGCCTGTGATATCCCTATCATATCCCCAGTTGGCCTTTGGAAGGTACCTGTCGCTAGTATTAATAGGCCTACATATACCTTGGTAACCACTGGGATGGGTTCCCCTCTGTTAGTTCTGTGTGTCAGGCATGGCTGGCACAGCTCAACAATCTGCTGCAGAAGGTCCATGTCCACCCTATAGTGCTGCACTATCTCCAGCTCATGTAGCCCTTGGTAGGTTACCCTGGGTCTATACACTCTTCTTCATCACCTCACTGTGGGTTGCTCAGCATCATTCACATCTTCACCACCCTTAGCCTCTTGCACATACTGGTTTATGATAGCAAAAGCAGCCTCTAACATTTCTTCTCTTGCTTTCGTTTTGTAAAATTTCCCCATTTGTATACACCGGTGGTGCAGAGTTATTGGCAAAAACAAGGGGGAAATGTGTTTGCATTGTTTATAGTGGTGTGCTGGGCTGGTCTGCTGCTTGTATGATTGGCTGATTCTGATACATTTTACCTGTCAGCTAAGCTAGTTTTCCTTGGTTACCTTCCTACTGCTGTTTTCCCTTCCTATTGCCTTCCTGTTTAAGCTTGTGTGTGCGCCACGCAAACGGAGCGCTCAAATGTGCACAGAGATGCTATTTCCTGGTTTAACTTCATTTTCTCCCAGTAAATCCTGGTGATTGGCACGCCCACCCACTTACACTTTGTAAAGACTGCTAGGCAGGTTTAGACACACCCCTAGCTTAGCTGTGCTAAGCTAGGAGCAATCCCAAGCCACTGGACTCCAATCCGTTTACAGTATGCCTGTCACACACCCCCATGATGTCACCTATATCCTAATCTTGCACCCAGCTATTCATACTCTTACACTGATGAGACCTGTCTCACATGTTGAGGAAAACTGGGATTCACTATTCTTCCCCTCATTTGCATAGGATTGCCTGCTAATGCGTAGTTACATGTCCCACACTGAGCCTCCCCCCTTAGCAACCACTACTCACTGGCCAGATTGTCTTCTGCCTGCCATCGACTTGCATGGCAGAATATTGGTTTTGGTTAGAATGCCCATTTTAAGTTTATTTTCATATTTTCCCCGATCCCGTTTGCGCACCGCTGCCCTATGCTTAAACAGCCGAGATTGGTGGAAAAAAAATTATAAGTTGTTTTTTTCATTTTTTTTACTGTTTGCAATGCCAATGGCATTCTACTTGGCCATCGGCATGCTTGCTCAGTGATATGCAGCTTTTATTTGGAGCTGTCATAGCTTCATTATTGATTTTGCAGACGTACTCGGTTACAAACCGAGTACATTTCTGCAGATTGCACTAGTCTTGCATGAACTATTGCAAGCTTCCTGGATTGCAAATTTACCTCATTTGCATGGATTTCTCCTGCAAATGAGGTGATTTGCATACCAGGACTTAGTCCATGCAGGATTAGTGCTGGAGCTCTCGTGCACGCCCCTGCCAGCTGTTCTTGGATCGCACTGCAGACATATTGCCTGAGTGGGCTCCTGCACTCATCTTGCACTCCGTGCAAGCTTTTGAGAATCCAGGGGACAGTTATTCTTTGCTCATAAGCTTGTACAAATAATGTTGCTATATTGACCTGCTCACTATTGTTTTAGGCATATTGGCCAAATGTAATGTGTGATGCACCCTATTGGCCAAAATCACTCATGAATTACTGCTAACATTACTGTATATTTAACTTCTTCTTATTGTTAGTGACATAAACATTGGAATATGACAATACTTTTATATAGCTATATCTATAGCTACACACACACACACACACACACACACACACACACACACACACACACACACATATATATATATATATATATACAGACACACACACACACACACACACACACACACACACACACACATATGTGTGAGTGTGTGTGTGTGTGTGTGTGTGTGTATATATATATATATATATATATATATATATATATTATATGTGTGTGCGTGTGTGTGTGTGTGCATGTATTTAATTGCTTAAGTATTACTAAAAGATGGAGGACAACCAACATAGGACTATGGCAGGCAGCAGTTAAGATCTATTTGATTTGTCCATGTACAGCATTCTTGAGGACAACTCGCAAGTCCTTATGCAACCGGAGAATATGGTGGGAAAAGCACAGGGCCTACTCCAGGCATTTCAAATAAGCCAGAAAAGCAACAGAGGAACAACTGACCAAGCCACAGACCAAGGAAACCCTCCACCACCATCCCCCAGAACAAATGATGGAAATGGTGGGAACAACAAACAAGGAGACTACCCCACCCCTCTGGTTAATGGAGAAGCCCCCCAAGAAGCAGCTCGACCCAAGGTAATCATGTAAGACCAAGGATCCATAGAAGGACTTCTAGCTCCAGCAGCAGGCAACCCATTTTCTCAACCAGAACTGAACAAGGAAGGTAACTTTCAAAACGTATGCAATGATAATGCCATGCATGGGCACTGCCAGTTGTGGATCATGAAACTTGAGAGACTGCTCACCATGTATAAGACAATTTATTATGATAACTATTACCTCACCAAATACCTTTCTAGTGAGGTAGACCCACAGGGACTCAGATGCTATAAGTTTCCCAACAGTATTGAAGAGTGTGGCCCCCTATTCAACACTTTGTGCAGGCTATATAATGAAACAGGGCTCAATGTAATGAAACTGTTAGTAGACCACAGCAAACCAAAAAATGAAAAGCTCAGCAGGAGATACCTGTGAAATGAACAACATTAACCCAGCACACCCATACTTTTACCAATACAGACTACTATGGGATGGGCTACAAGCTAAGATTTCCCACCATACAGCAACACTGGTTTCATGGAACAGCCATACACTTGAAAGAAAGAAATCTAATGTAATATTGGAACAAGACTGCATTCAAATTCAAAAATCCCACCAAAACCAATGGCCAAACAATGAGCCAACACCACCCACCAAACTATACTGGAAGAGAGGATGACCATTCCAACAGAGAAATAGGTAGCATGGATTTGGTGCCACAGCAAAACACCCCCCATAAAACGGGTCCATCAGAAGTCGAGGAACAAAGAGAATTTGATCTAAGATCCCTAGTCCCACAAATCACCATGAATCAGAACTAGCAACACCTGAACATCCAATGAAATTACTTTCCACACCAAGGACAACCAGACCCAGTAGACCATGGACAGCAACAAGATGTTTTGTACCATGGTCAGGGCAAGATTGTTTAGATCAAAAATAATAACATAACAATGGGGTATGGGGCAGGGGATGGCCACGAGGGAGACCAAGAAGACCCTGATTCTGATACAAAACATCCAAGGCTATTCCACCAATACAGGTACTGTGTGCTATCAAGTTAATCGGATATCTACTCAGAAAACTGTTTTAATCTAAGCAGTCAAAATATTAGCCCAGGCACCATTTCTCTACTCAACAAGGGTTTGAACTATATTCCAGCATAGAGGGCTAGGATTAGTAATGTAATCATAGATTTCAAACTGTTTGTTCACAAATTGAACCTTAAACACTGGTTGCATGACTTTAATAATGATAATCATGAAAGTGATGACTTAAAAAGAAAGAGTTTGCTTAACCCGAACTTACACAATGCTCTGAATGTATTATCTGTGCTGTGTGAACAGGACATTAGGGAAGACCTGGCCCATAAACCTGCACACAAATGGTTTAACCTAAGTGCCGAAGAGCGCACAGCTCTCAAACTGATAGTCCCCAAGGACTAGACAGAATATGTGGATAAGATTAACCAAGGGTTAGCAGCAAACAAATGTTATAAAAAAGTTACAGGGGAGCAAGTAACCACTGCATTCCAGGAAGTTGATCTAACATTAGTCAGGCTACTACAGGAAGGGTACGTTTCCACTGAGGAATTTACATACATGCAAGTCAGTCACCCTCACCTAGGAAAGTTGTTTGGGATCCCTAAGATCCACAAGAAAGCTCAGAATCCCCTTTCAGGCACATCATCTCATCCAGGAAATCCAAAATGGAGTTCATCTCTGAACTGCTTGACAGTATTTTTAATCGGATCACCCAAAAGGTGAAATTTTACTTGAAGGACTCCTGGCTATTCTTGAATGAGCTTTCCAAGTACAAAGTCATAGACCAGAACCAAACCCTACTCATCCTGGATGTTGTGGCCCTGTACACAAACATCCCACATAAGGAAGGCACTGAGATGGTCAGTAGCTTTTTGAGGAAATACATCAGGCTAGGAAGAAAAAGGATTAGCAGACTCTCTCTGGTGCTTAACACAAACCTTTATGAGTTCCAAAAGGACATCTACCAACAGACATGAGAAGTAGCCATGGGAACAAAAATGGCCCTGACCTATGCTATCCTCATGATCAGTTCCTGGGAAGACCAAACACTCACTCACAACAAAGGCTTTGAAAAAGTGTGTCTATAGAAAAGATACATAGATGATATATTTTTCATCTGGGAAGGCACCCACCCAGAACAGGTACCTTTTCTTCAGAAAATAGATTCCAGCAAACAGTTCTTGGAGTTCACCCTATCTAGCAAGGGCATGGAGATCCATTTCTTGGATCTCACAATTCATTAGACACTGAAAAGAAAACTTTTAGCTGCAACCTGTACAGAAAAGGAACATTCCAAAACAACTACACTGACTACCAAAGTCAGCACCTTCCCTTCATGAAAAAGAACAGCATTAAGGGACAGTGCATTAGAATTAGCAGGATCAACAGCAATGACCAGGTCTTTCTCAAAGAATCTTCTCTGTTAAAACAATTATTCCTAGAGAGGCACTATCTGGACCACATCATAAATTCTCAAATTCAATTTGTGGTCCAAAACAAGGACACAAAGTACCCATCCATTATTTGAAGCAGGTTCACACCAGCACCACCAAACCTCCAGAAACAACACCAAGATTCCCAATCCCCATGTCTGTAGATGCAATCAAACTTAGGACAAATCCTTAGCAAACACTGGAGGATCATTGAAAGCACTCCCAATCTGGCCCCATACGTGTGACAGCACCCTCACTCAGCTACAAAAGGTTGTGCAATCTAAAGTAGACCATTGAAACCACCACACAGATTGGACAGATCCCCTCCTCACCCCCAGACATGAGCCAATGTGGGCACTGCAGCTGGTGCAAAAAGGTACTGGCCACATATATAGTGGTTCTGAAAACTGCTAAGCACTGAATCCAAATTCGGTGCCACTGTAACTGTCAATCTACCAATGTAGTGTACATAAGTATCTGCACACACTGTGCGGCCTATTACATAGAGAAAACAACAAGACAACTTAAGGAAAGGATCAGGGAACACTTTCAGGCCATAGGATCACAAGACAAGAGAAATGCTCTAGGCAAACATAGCAGGGCCTGGCCCACACAGAGAGACTACAGATTTACTGCCAATGAAAAGGTAAACCTCCTTTTTGGAGAGCTCAATCTAATACTGGAAATTAAAGAGTTAAAATGGCAAATCTTGCTCCATGCAGACAAACAGCCAGGGCTTAATGGCTACATTAGCATTAAACGTACGCTGAGATGGATTAGATAGGAGGTGTCAACACAATACATTCCTTCAATGTACGCACCCAACCCCCCAGTTACATTCTCAGACAATATAAATGTAAGAAATTACAGTACTTTATTTAAAACCATCCTGATGAAGTTCAGTTATGTATAATCCAATAAATGAAAGGGCTCAATGGAAAAGAAATGGACCAATCACACTTGTAAGTTTTGCTGAGTGCTAAATTACTTTTTAAAAACTACACTGCTCGATTTGACTGCACGCCTCTGCTTGCTGCATGTTGAAGAAATAAAGATGTATTTTAAAAGGAATCCATGGCCTCACGTTGGTTCTTCCTCAACTGGAAGTTTTAGTTCTTATAGCTATATATATATATTTTTGATAGGTTCAACACTTGCCTTGGTTAATACTGTTGTTATGAGATGTGTCCTGGGGAGGTGACTTTGTCTGATGCTAACAGAACACAGCCATTACATGTTTAAGTAAAGACTGGGGACTTTGACAGGTATAAATTTTAATATTTGTATAGGACGTTTGGTTATCAGTTAGGTATCAATTGTGTGTGCTATCCTTTGCCTCTTACCTAGACCCATGGCATATTGTGCATGCCTACATCTGCTAGCAAAATCTGTACCTGGTGGCTCTTCCTGAAATTTGTCATTAGTAATTGGTGGAGCTACTGGCCTTGCCTGTGGGCTTGTAATATGTGGTCCTGAAGTTTGTTGTCCTTGTCACAGCTGTTTCCAGAGAATTATATTGGGCAGCATGGCACAGAATGTGAGTATTTTAACAGAGATACAAAAAACAGAAATAAACTAGAAATACAACATCAAGACTTGTTTTTAATAAGACAAACGCAAAGCTTTCCAGCATAAACTCTTTCTCAATGCATAAAACAGCTAAGGTAATGGTCACAATAAATATTCAAATCAGCCAATAAATAACAACATTCAATTAATTCAATTAAGTATTTAAAACAGTCACAAGCATAGTTAACCCATTCCTAGCTAAAAGATAAAAACAAGAAAAAATAAAACATACAGATAAAACAGCCTGGTTAATATACTAAGTAATACAGTCATGCTTATATTTCAAAATAGGTTTTAAACTATTTTGTGAGTTCAGCCCTGGATAAACAGATGCTCAAAAATAATCTATCCACTTACATTTTGCAAGCTCAGTCTGAAGTGTAATGTTCCCACCCCTTATACCTACATTTACAACTTGAACTACTCGAAATTTAAATGAATGTATGTCACCTTTTAACTGAATGTGATTAAAAGGAGCATTATTCTCAACCTCTCTCCAAATTTCAGGAGGTGAGAACAAGTCCTTTGTTTTAATTTCAAGTGAGTTTTACCTATATAAAAACTCGGACATGCTACACAATTAGCCAAATAAACTACATTCTCCATTTGACAAGTAGCAAAAGTCCTAAATTTAAAAATAACACCAGAAATGGGATGTTGACATAATAACTCAGTATTAATAACATTACAGTAACTGCACTGATGGCAGCGATGTGTTGCTTTGCTATTCAATAATAGTTTTTTATATCGAGGCATATCTTTGTAACATAGAAGTTATTTTAAATTTCTTTGTTTTTTATGTGCAAACTCTGGTTTAATACCTATAAATTCTTTAATTTCACTATTAGAAGTAAGAACAGGCCAATATTTATTAATAATCTGTTTAATACATTTTGTATGCCTGTTATATTTCATAAGATAGCTAATAAGTCTTTTCTCAGTTTGCCTATTAACTGTAGCTACTAGATCAGATCTCAAGTATGGCTGCCCTATATCAACACGTCTATTAACAGATACATCTTTCATAATGTCTAGCAATTCTGGATCATATCATCTTCGGCTAAAGTCTTTACTCATAACTTCCAGATCTTACAAAAAATGCGTCTTCTTTAGTATTTAGTCTACTGGCCTGTAAAAATTCACTATTTACAATACTTTTGAAGATATAATTTGGGTGCATACTCTGAGAGTGCACATATCTTGTAGCCTGCACATCCTTTTTAAAATTAGTGTAGTTTTATAACCTTACATCAGAAGAAAGGGATACTTTGAAGAATGTATGCCTATATGTTGATATAATAATAAAATCTGCAGATAAGGGTGGTAAAGTTGTAGTGTTGGGTAAAACACTGGATAACACTTTAATTTATGAATTACTATGAAACTCTAAAGTGTTTAAAGTGGTTAACATCAGAAATGTGAATGGGCTTATCTATAAGGTTAAAGATTTTCTATATAGTGCCATGATAGATAGAGAAATCAGCCCAGATTAATACAATTATTTATATGTTATTCAGCCTGTGATACCATTCATGTATGGGCTGCCAAAGCTACACGAACATCTAACATATTCCCCTATGAGACATATAGTCGCCGGAGGCAAATGGGCTACTGTTGCTTTATCTAAATACTTAGAGTGTCAACTTAAACCCTTTTTGTAGTTTAGTCCTGGTTTTATTAAGGACACTAATGATTTTTTGCATTCTTTGAAATTTTGGTCTGATAGAGCAAATTTAAATGGGTTATTGTTGGACACACTAGATATCAAGTCACCTTTTACTGTAATACCAAATTAGTTAGGTGTTCAGTACATTAGAGAATTTTTGAATAAACACAGTACTATTACATCTTGTAAAACTGAGATTGTATGTTTCATGCTTGAAATAGTTTTACAAAAAAATGTTTTCTTGTTTAAGAACGAATACTACCATCAGCAAGTTGGCGTAACAATGGGTACATCCGTTGCTAATACGTACACGAACTTGGTCCTAGCTCGATGGGAAGGAAAATATATGTTTGACACTGTTAATCCTTTAACCTATATGAACACTGATTTGGTGTTCTATAAGCATTTTGTCGATGATATTTTTCTGCTGTGGAATAATAATATCGAGAACTTGAAATTGTTCGTTAATTGGTTACTTAGCAATGCTGAATTTCTGGTGTTTGACTTGACTTATGATAGTTTAAAAATTAATATTTTAGATATCACTGTTAGTTTATTTGATGAATGTTTTGACACTACTATTTTTAAAAAGGATGTGCAGGCTACAATATATGTGCACTCTCAGAGTATGCACCCAAATTATATCTTCAAAGGTATTGTATATAGTCAATTTTTACAGGCCATTAGACTAAATACTAAAGAAGATGTATTTTTTCAAGACCTGGAAGTTATGAGTAAGGACTTTAGTCAAAGAGGATATGATCCAGAATTGTTGGACATTATGAAAGATGCATCTGTTAATAGACGTGTTGATATAGGGCAGCTATACTTGAGATCTGATCTAGTAGCTGGAGTTAATAGGCCAACTGAGAAAAGACCTGTTAGGTATCTTATGAAATATAACAGGCATACGAAATGTATTAAACAGATTATTAATAAATATTGACCTATTCTTATTTCTAATAGTGAAATTAAAGAATTTATAGGTATTAAACCAGAGTTTGCACATAAGACATTTAAAACAGCTTATGTGTTACAAAGATATGCCTTGATATAAAAAAACTATCATTGAATAGCAAAAGAACACATCCCTGCCATCAGTGCAGTTACTGTAATGTTATTAATACTGAGTTATTATTTCAACATCCCATTTCTGGTGTTATTTTTGAATTTAGGACTTTTTCTACTTGTCAAATGTAGAATGTGGTTTATTTGGCTAATTGTGTAGCATGTCCGAGTTTTATATAGGTAAAACTCACTTGAAATTAAAACAAAGGATTTGTTCTCATCACTCTGAGATTTGAAGAGAGGTTGAGAATAATGCTCTCTTTAAACACATTCATTTAAAACGTGACATACATTCCTTTAAATTCCGAGTAGTTCAAGTTGTAAATGTAGGTATAAGGGGTGGTGACATCACTGTTCAGACTGAGCTTGCAGAATGTAAGTGGATAGATTATTTTCAAGCATCTGTTTATCCAGGACTGAACTCACAAAATAGTTTAAAACCTGTTTTGAAATATAAGCATGACTGTATTACTTATTATATTAACCATGCTGTTTGTATCTGTATGTTTTATTTTGTCTTGTTTTTATCTTTTTGCTAGAAATGGGTTAACTATGCGTGTGGCTGTTTTAAATATTTAATTGAATTAATTGAATGTTGTTCTTTATTGGCTGATTTGAATATTTATTGTGACCATTACCCTAGCTGTTTTATGGATTGAGAAAGAGCTTATGCTTGAAAGCTTTGCATTTGTCTTATTAAAAGCAAGTCTTGACATTGTATTCCTAGTTTATTTCTGTTTTTTGTGCCTTTGGATACCTAGGAATACTTTTGTTCCTATACGAGATTTTATTCTTTATTTTAACAGAGGTAGCTGAGTCATTCTATTTGTTCCCTCTTGATGTATCTAGACATTGGATCCTTAATTTGACTAAGTCAAATACATATTCTGTAATATTCCTAGTCTGAGCTTGGGCTTGATTGTATCCTTGCTCAGTGGGTTTGTGTGAATTTCTCATGGGTTTGATTATGCAAGTTTCAAGGGTATAACCTGCATCCCCCACTAGATGCCCTTGTGGAATGTCATCGCTATTAATTATTATCTGCAGGTCACAGGGGTGCCATATGTGTGAGTTGTGGAAACTGCCATGGTTAACTGCACACACACACGTATTCTAGATGACCCCTTGGTAATTACAGACAACCTGAAAGTTGATAAAGTGGAATCCTTTCCTATTGACGTACCTCCTTCCTTGTTAATTAGGTGTGACTTTTATTTCTATGTGTGAGCAATCTGTAGCCTCTAAAACCTTAGAAAAATATTATATGGTATAAAATTGTTGAGCAGTTGTTGGTCTCTCTTCTGAGGTGCATGGAGAAACAGAAATGATTCCTTAGATGCTGCAGCATTGAATTTTGAAATTGATGTAAGATTTTAGAAGCTGAGGTGTGTGACACCACCACTATATCCCTTGTTATATCTCTGCAAAGTACTTGCAGCTGTTAAACATAATGCTATTCATACCTTTGTTTTCACTGGGATGGGTTCTCCATGATTTTCCTGTGGCCTCAGGTGAGGGTGACAGAGGTTGCATATTTCCTGTAGTGTATTCCTTCCCACCCTAAATCACTCTAAAATGTCTGTGTCATGCAGTCCCTGATAAGTAAAGCGGGGTCTGAACACTCTCCTTCTCTGCTGAAGTCTGTCAGCAGCAGCAGCACCTTGAATTAAAGCCTGTTGCATATACAGGTCTCCAGGCACCCATTAAAACATACATCTTCTCTACAAAGGTAAAAAAATATATAAAATTGCTTGCTATTAATTTAAAAAACAGTTTGTTACAGTTAAATTACTAGGTCCAGTAGTGCTTCAGTGCAACCGTAAATGCAGTATAGGCATTTGTTTATGAATGCTGCACTGCACTGCCAGTTTGCCACACCATCGCTGACAGCAGGTATGTTACTAGAAAGGAGTGTGATATCGGAATTATTGTAGGTATTTTTTTTTTGGGGGGGGACTTACAATTCTGAATATTTACAGCATCCTGTTAGGTATCTTAAATGGAGAGCATGCTGTGTGCTTTAGAGCACTGATGGCATGGGCATGTAAATGCATAGATGTAGGAAGATATTACTAGGAGAACCTATAATGGACTGAAGAGATACTCTTGCTATGTGTTAACTCAATATAACTTTTATGAGAACATGCTAGGCTAGAGAAACATTGTCATGCTTTGTTCATCTCGAAGTAGAAGAAAATCATAACAAGTAAAGCAGAAGTAATGTTTCAAGATGGGAAGTTCTCTATGGAAAAAAAGGCAGAAACAAAGAAGTGCAGTATGTGGACTGGTCATTCTAAATTGGCAGTAGGTGTGTCTGAATATGGGTGTGTGGCATGGATAAACACCTGCATTAGAGCTAGTCACCAGGTGGTTGAACCTTAGCCTTAGATGATTGCCACTGTTGAAGTGACACCCCAACCCCATGTGCAAAAAATGGGAAAAGGGGTTGAGGACAGCTGGATAGTTTGATTTTGATTATATAGGTGAAAAACACATTTGCTACTCAGATCAGTTAAACTACGTCACAAAAATATTTTTATTAACATAATTTTAAAATTAGGGTAATTCAAATAAATGCATTGCAGAAATTGTGAAACTGCATTATAACTGCATTTTAAACTTTCATACTTATATCATTATTTGATTTAGTAATTCTGGAATCTAGATTTTTTTCATAATAGCTGGTGCAGTTAATTTCTGGCATTTTCTATAATATTTTTTTCTGTATATGTTGTCTGGCTGGTGGCTACAACTCCCCATCTTGTCTTGGTGGAAGGTGTGCTAGCACTATGAGGGTGGACTAGATTGCTTTGAAAGACTGCTTTCTGTCTCTGAGAATATGTAGGAATATCATTATAAACAGAGGTGTACACATAGTGCTTTGCTGTTACTGATTATTGAAAACTACATTTTAGGCATCTTTGCATTCTTGGTTTGATTAGTAAACTGCCTCTTATAGAATCATAGGATCATAGGAGGTTACTAGGTTACTGGCCCTGAGGCCCTTATAAGCCTAGCCAAGAGTTTAGCCCATATTTAGACAAGTCAGCACCCAAAGCCCCTGTCAAACAGGGACTCAGGTAGAATCCCAGGGGTGTATTTTTTGTTTCCCATCCAGTTATCCAGGTTGCGCTTAAAAAGAGATAATGAGGTACTCTGCTTGATGTGGAGAAGGAGTCTGTTCCACAGATGGGGGAGTCTCTGGGACACAAATCTGTCCTGCCAACAAGTCCTGTTGATATCACAGACTAGGTTGAGGTTGCGTGTATGGGTTGCTCGAGTGGAGCTCGACTTACGGATATGCAGCAGTCCCATCAAGGTGGAGTCTGAGATTGCTTTATATGCCAAACAGAGGTCACCCTTGAGGAGTATGTATGAAATTGAGTATAGGGACAGGGCTTTTAGCCTATCTGTGTAGGGTAGATGTTTGAGGCCCTGGATCCTCCTGGTGAGGAACCTCTGTGGTCTTTCCAGCTTCTGCATGTTCTCTGCGATGTACATGCAGAAGAGGGTTTTGTACTCAATAATTGGCCTTATAAAGAAAGAATACAGGGATGTTATGACCTTTTTTGTCCCTGGATGAGATACCTTTACTTATTAGGTGGGCCATGTAGAAAGCTTTACGTACAGCGGAAAAACATGGTGGTCAAAAGTCAGGTTGCTATCAACCTGGGTGCCCAAATCCCTCACTACTGATTGTGTACTTAGGATATTGTTACTGATGTGATAATATGTGGGAATGTCATTCTCCCCAAAGGGGATAATGATAATGCATTTTTTGGCATTCAACTTGAGGCCATGTTTCTGGCACCAGTCATTTCTTTGGGTGAGACCCTCTTGGAAGACGTCCACATCACTTTGGGAATTGATGACTGTGCCCAGCTTGTAGTCATCTGCAAACTTGGTTATCCATAGTCCACTGGTTTTGGCCTGCACCTCAGAGAAGTATATCCTGAATAACAGAGGTCCAAAGACTGATCCCTGGAGTATGCCGCTCATTATGGGTCGACTGCTTGAGGTGGCTTCCCCTATTTTGATTAGGTGGCTTCTATCAGTGAGCCAGTTTACTACCCTTTTGGTAACATATGAATTGATGCTTAGTTGAGGGAGTTTATCTACTATGCCTGAGTGGAGAATAGTGTTGAAGGCTTTGGCCAGGTAAAAGTAGGTGGTGTGCACCATCTTCCCCTCATCCATGTCTTTGGTGACTGTCTCAAAGAAGTCGACCATATTTAACAGGCATGACCTCCCTTTGACAAAGCCAAACTGTGTAGGGTTGAGTGTTTGAAGGTTGCCAATGTCCCCGTTAATGAGGTCCATGATAATCCATTCCAAGGACTTAGAGATCAGGCTAGTTAGGCTGATGGGTCTATAATTTTCCATATTGGTGGATGATCCACCTTTGTGGGCCTATAATTTTCCATATTGGTGGATGATCCACCTTTGTGTAAAAGGATGACAGTGGCTGCCCTCCACTTGGCTGGGACAAAGCTGGTACTAAGGCTTTGGTTGAATAAGGTGCCTAATGGTGCTGCAAGTTCATGCCTGAGTTCATGTTGGATGCGGCCAGGGATGTTATCGCGTCCCATGGAAGCTGTATTTTTTGCCTTTGAGAGTGCAGTGATAACCTGCTCCCTAGAGATGAGGGGTGTGGGGCAGGCATTGGGGATGTCCTGCTTTACAGATGCAGGGGACAGAAGGGAGAAGTTTTTGCTGAATCTGTCAACTAGTAGACTGGCAATATCTACAGCATTTGTGTATGTGGTGTCGTTGACCACCAATTCTGAACAGATCTGGGTGCTTCCTTTGAGATTTCAGACATATGTGAAAAAGGCCTTATGATTGTCTCTAGTAGATGTGGCCAATTTGGACTCAAAGTTGGCTTTAGAGGATTTCACTAGTGCTGTTATTTACTTGTTCAGGCTAAGGAGAGATTGCTTCCAATTAGACACCTGTGCCTTCTTGGTCCTGGACAGTAATTGTTTCCCTTTTGTTATATAGTTTATTTATTGCAGATGTCCACCAGACAGGTTTACTCTTCCTTGCGGAGGATGATTTTGTCCTGTTGGGTATTCCTGATCCAATGCATCTATATAAATGCTCTTATAGTACTTTGGTGTAGAGTTGGACATTGATGCCAGTTCCTACAGTGGGGGAGGGGTCAGGGAAGCTTTTTATACCATCCCTCAGGAGGTGATAATTAGCGTTGGAGAAGTTTTTTTGTTTGACCCTAGCTAGAGGGGGGTCAGGGGAGATGGTGACTTTAAAAGTGACCGCTTTACAGTTAGATTCTTACCAGGGAGGATGATACTGTAGGGGTGCTGCAGTAGGGTGTTTCATGTATATATGCAAAACATTTTTTTTTATTTTCTGCTCTCATACTCCCTGATTTTATGAAGATTGGTAGGACAAAGAACCATGTAAAATTTAAAGCCTTAAACTCTAAGCTAAGTGACAGCTCAGTGCACTTTAATTCTGAGATTTTTACATTTTTTTTCCAAATTGCTCCAATAGAAATGAAATATATTCACAAATCAGTACACAAATGGCAAATATCAGTTTCATGCTGCATTTGAAATATCTGTAATTCTGAGCAACACAAATGTCAAACAGTTTAGGAAAAAATAAGCCTAGTAAAAACTAACAACATTCATAGGTAGTAAGCTCAAGTTTACATCAGTTTATTTATAGTACTATAGTGTCTTTTTAGTGTTTCTGTGACTTTCTGTTGATGTTGTTCAATGATCTGATATACCATCTTTCGCTGTTTCTCATTGTGAGTCAGCACTTGACAGAAGTTGGTTACTAATTTGACTGCTCATTCAGCACAGTTGTTAACAACTCACATGGCTCTAAGTTTGTTTCGCAATGATAAAGTCAGGCATGTCACTCCATGCTGCAGGATCAGCTGTTAGGAAAAGTAGGTTTATGTTGACAGCAGTGAACAGATTCACTGATCATTCTGTTGCGAAATCAGATAAGGTCATGCCCTGGAAACTGGAAACAGCTTTTGCTTTGACTCTTCTTAGATCTTTCTTACTGGATGGCTTTTTCAAGGCTTCAATAATGTGCTGTTTCTCTTCATACCATGCTAGATCTAAGAACAAGGACAGTGCTATGAGATCTTCGCTCAAATACTAAAGGTGTCCCTTGAGCTTTCACAAAGCAACTTGAGCCATCTGGTTGTCTACGGCTGTAAATGACTCCAGTGTCTGCAACAGGCAAAGATCATTGAGTGTCAGTAGCTGAAAACTGTGCCTTAAGGTACACTGTCACTGTGAAGAGGTAGATTCGGTGAAAAGCCTGAATTTCATGTGCAGTTAATTTAAACTGCTGCTGGAAGGAGTAGGTTTTAAGGCAGTATATGACTTTTGCCATTCATCTGGCATGATGGTCTGCACCAGTTGAACTGAAAGCAAATGCTTCAACTTGTGGTTTGTCATCGAGGACATGCAGTGACAGCTTGAGAAATTCAAGGTAGTCATAACAAGGCTGTGTTTCACATGTCAGCTTGCCTCACAGTAGTACACCAACCTCACTTTGCTTCTCAGCTAGCCAGTGTTTCTCACAGTCTAACAGGAATCCATTACTTTCAGTTTCCTTAACCAGTGGTCTGTATGCATTCAAGTCAAGATGTTTCCAGTATTCTTTAAATCTTCTAAAAACTGCTATTTGTGGTCCTGAAGATGAGAAGAACTTGTCAAACACTGTCGTAGAAATAATTTCTAAAATATGATGCCTGCATAGTGAAAACAAGAGTCATTTCTCAAATACTCGGTGAATCACTGTGATGGCACCTATGCGCACACCAGTATTGGCACTGGTAATATCAAAGCACAAACTGGCTAGCCATTCTGGAACACCTGGCCAGCTATGCAATGTCTGTACCACTGCTTGTCCCATTAAATCACCAGTGCTTGATGGAAGGTGGGGTATGTCCAGCAGTTTTTCAGTATTTCGACCTGTAACAACAATTGGCATGTAATCAGCAAATTCTCCATCACTTTGAGGTAACAGCTTCCCATCAAAATGTGCTACAAGGGTGTTGATGGTTGAAACTGCTTCTTTACTTTCTCAGCAATGAATTGTCATACAGCTTGCCTTGCTCTGTGTATTGAACTTGTGGACATGACCAAATAATTTACACCAATGCCAGCCGCTTACAGTGCCAGTGCAACAGCTTGATGAGAAGTTATTCTTGTGCGGTCCATGCTGGCAACAAAAGAGTCTCATCCACCAGTCATTGTTTTTTGGATACCGATTCAGGTGATCCTGTATCTACTGTGCTCACTTCTTTGACAGGCTGTCTACCAGTTACTAAATTCTGGTGATATTTTGACATGTTTGCTGCTGCATCATCTTCATCGTCATTTTCATGTTCACAACTGTCTTCTGTCTCTGTCAGCTCTCCAGCTACTCTGACTGTTTCTTTCAGCTGTTCTTTATCTTTGCATTTCATTTCTTCCTCTAGTTGTTTTTCCTTTCTGTCCATTCATTTTTTTAATTCAATGTCCTCTCCACCAATTATCATTTTTCTGTCTGTACGTTGATATTGTAGAAAATCCCAGTCTTCTTGAGTCTTTATTAATAATTCTGCATCAGCATGCCCCACAACAAAAAGCTTCAAAAGTGAATTGCTAAAATCTGTTTCTGAGACTGTGTATCTGACTGGCACTTCTTATTCTTCTTGATTCTAGAACGCTTCTCATACAGACTTTTGAGTTTTGCCACTGCATTTGGCTTCTATGTTGTAGATATGCTAGCTAACTGCCATAACTGCAGAACTTCATCAACAGCATTTGAACAACTCGCTGAAAGAGTTACCTTGTTGGTTTTAAGATCATAGACCAATCTGCATAAAACATGACTGTTGATTAGAAGCTGAGCAAGTTGAGATATTAAGGGCAGGTAACTGCTGGCTAACAAGCCAGCCATCAGTAGCAGCTCTGGTTGACTTTCTCACTGAGCTCACGGTTCACCATTAGGGGGACTGGGCCCTATCAATTAACATTAACACTGCCAGCAACACGTACAGAAAGTATATAAATTGATAAATCCTCAAAAAGTAATCAAATACAATGTTTCACTCTGCACAGTGTAAACAGGAATCAGCATAGAATTTTGAACAATGGAAATATAATTATATAGAAACAAGGCTTTAAATAAGTAAAGTAGGTTGCAGGAGGTTTTGGAAGCTCAAGTAAAACTGACTGGATATAGACAAATACAACACTGGAATGCAATTAGCGGTACTAGAAACAGTGTGATGCATGCTGTGAGCTGTCACTTAATGAAGCCAGGCAATTCTAATTTTTTGCACACAGACACAACTCACCAAACCTCACACTTTAGAAACCTATGCAAAATGATTAGAGAAAACATTTTTTTTGAAACACCCCATGCTGCAGTGGTTACTCATGTTGGTTGATGCCAAGTCCAAGATATTATCACCTCTTGTGGAAGTATCGACTAGCTGTTCCAAAGCATCTGCATTGATAAAATCAAGGCATCTCTGGGCATTTATGTTCTGGCATGAGTAGTTTTTCCAATCTATGCCTGGGTAATTAAAGTCACCCAAGATTAGGGTAACGGGTTTAATCTTGAATGATTTGAAGAGGCCCAGATAGGTGGAATGGGCATCTTGAGTCACATTTGGGGGCCTGTACTGAGCTATAATTTGAATAGGGGTCTTGTCAATGGTTAACTGCAACTGGAGCATCCCCTGTGTGTCATACTGTTTGAGCAGCTTGGAGGTGTGTATGTCTTTAATATATATTGAAACTCCACCTCCTTTGGCTTTGCTGTCCACAGTTTGGGGTCTGAATGTGTGATAGGATGAGTAACCAGTTAAGACTGGGGTGCTTTCCACAGCTTTGAACCAAGTTTCTGTGACTGCACAATTGTCAGCATCTTCCAGGGTTAAGAATGCTTGCAATGAGTGCAGTTTCTTTTTCCAAATAGAATTGTTATTCTTTTTTGCAGCACATACATGTTAGGTAGAATCTGACATTTGAATAAAACCATAATAAATACATATATACTTCAAGAAACAAAACAGTATAAAACTCCAACCTCTAAGTTTGCACACTATATACATTATTTACAATCAGTACTACTAACACATATTCAAGTGTAGAGCCAAAAAGAAATGCAAAGTATTGAACTATCAAAATCTTTTTGCAACAGAATACATACGCCTTTTCAAAAAGCAAAGACAACAGAAGGATAGAGCTTGGAATGTTTGGGCCTATTTGAAATAAATATTGGAAATCTTGTTATGCTATTACTACCATTTGACTATTCATCTAGAATGTGGACAAAGAGAAGTTTCCAGAATTTTTGATAATAGGCTTTCTTATTTATATTTCTTATAATGAATTTTTGAGAGGATATGTATTTAGTTGCCATATTCCTGAATCCATTCCATGAAAGTTTGGTGTGATCTGACCAGTTTTTGGTTATATACAATTTGATTAATGAACATAGAGTAATTAGAATATGGTAATTCAATTTGGAAAACTTAAGGTCTGTAATGGAGAATAGCTAGTTCCCAGGATAGGGTTGATTTTTGATACCCCATTTTGTCTAGACATACTTTAAGAGAGCACCAAAATTTATGAGAATATTTACAGAACAATAGGACATGTAGGAGGTCCGCATGGAAAAATAAGCAACATGAGCAGGCTGGGGAGGTCTTAGGATTGAATTTGTTCAAGATAGAAGGAGTATAGTAAGTATTATTGTTGATCATTAGCTGTGTGTATAAAAGCTTTTTGAAAGGAGACAATTTGATAGTAGATTCAATTGCTTTAAGCTTCTGTTTTTTTTTTTTTTTTGAAATATCACTTCCCTGTTTGCCCTAGTATTTAGAATATAGGCATAGGGGTTCATATTTAATCAAATTAACCAGTTTGTAAGAAATAGAAAGCATTTTTTTCTTTCTTGATAGGCCTTCAATAATTTATATAACACTACTTAAGTCTTTCTCATTTATATGTATGTCTTTGGTTACAGTTTTTGACAAATCCCTAATTGGATATAGAATAATAGTATATATATTGTTTACAATCAATGTTACTCAAAGCTCCTGAAGTGTATTAAGTCTAGTTTTCTATATATCCCAAACTGTGCAATCTTTGATTAGTGGAAAATCTCTGAGATGTAACAATTTGTTGTTCATTTTAATGTTTGGGTTGAAATGAATAGGCTGAAGAAGGTATAAGGCCTCATCTAGTTTTAGTGATTTTATCAATTCTTGAAATATTTTTATTTTGTGTTTTAAAGTATTGATGATCTTAATATTTCTAAGGTTTGTTAGTGTTAGGAAGGGGAGTGCTAAAAGGATTTATACTATTTTTGGACACATGTCTGTGCCAATTTTTTACCCAGGAAGGAGCCCAAGCATCTTTGTCTGGGTGGAAGTTTGAGATTAAGGTAATTCTGCTTGCACATATAATCATGTAATAAAGCTGAAAATCTGGTAGACTCAATCCCCCTTTTTCTTTAGGCTATATCAATTTTAAATAGCTTTTTCTAACTTATTTGGTGTACCAGATACATTTGGCAACTTCTTTGTTTATTTTGTGGAAGAAGTTATTTGGAATAATGGAATTAATTGTGTTGAAATAATATAAGAGCTTTAGTAGGATATTCATCTTAATGATTGCTGTTTTGGACATCATGGAAAGTTTCAAATGTTGCCATCTGTATAGGTCCTGAGTGATAACAGACCATACTTTAAGGACATTGTTCAGCAATATGGATGAGTGGGTGTGTTCGTATGACATCCCTAGATATTTGAAGGAATATACAATACTGTAAGGAGAATCCAGGACATAATTTTCCTTATGATTTATGGGATTAATAGGAAATATATGAGATTTCTTCTGGTTAACTTTGTATTCAGAAATCCTTGAATATTCATTCATAGAAGAAACTATTTCCCTAAATCTGTGTTTGGGCACTCAAAGTAGATGTTTAAATCATTTGCATATGCGGATAGGGTTATTCTAGTATTTAAGCTTCTAGGGATTGAATGAAAGGTCCTTTGCAAGATACAAAGAAAAAAAGGATGTATGAACAGATTAAACAGATGAGGGGAGAGTGGGCAACCTTGTCTTGTTTTGTTGAAAAGTTTTATGTGATTTGAAAACTTTTTATTGATGTAAAGATAAGTATATGAATTGATATATAAAATTTGTATCTGATTAATGAATTCTTTGGGGTTGTTAAACTGGTTGTTGTGTCTTTTGGCTTTTCCCAGTTAGGGGTCGCCACAGTGGAACTCTGGTCCGCTAATAATTGGCAGTAGATTTTTACGTGCAGAGTTGCCGGCCTTCATGCACAACTTTCAACGAAGGTATGCCCATTCATGCATGTCTCCACACAGAAGACTCTCTATCTGAGAATCGAACAGGACAACATCTTACTGTGAGGCGACAATGCTACCACAGCACCACCACAGCAGTATAAGGTTAAAAACTGGATGTTCTGATTAACTCTGTGAAATGCTTTACAAGCATCCAGAATCAGTGCATACCTCGGGTTTCTGTCATTTCTGATTAATTGAATCATAGGCTCCAAGGTTAGTGTATTGTCCCATGTATGTCTATTACACATAAAACCAGATTGTTCTGGGGATAATAAGAAAGGTATTACTTTTTTGAACCTCTCTGCTAAAAGTGAGGATAGGATTTTAATATCAACATTTACATTTATCAGGGAGATTGGCCTGTAGTTATGTGGGTTTGATTTATCTATGTTGTTTTATGGGATAAATATGGTTTTGGGGTTGTTTAAATAGAGGTCTGTTATACCAGAATATTTTTAAGAGGATGGCTGATAATTTTTGGTTGAATGATTTATAAAAATCTGGTGAATATCCCTCTGGACCCTGGGCTTTGCCTAATTTCAGTTTTCCAGTGACATCTGATATTTCTTGTTGACTGAGTGGGGCAGTGAGAAGGGCCACCTGCTTATCAGATAATTTAGGAAATGTATGATTTTTTAAGAACCCCTCTATCACAATATTAGGAGTTTGTTGGATATTCATCCCATAGATTTCTGTATATAGCTGTTGAAACCGTTCTATAATTTGTAGATCTGACTTGTACAGTTTATCTTGGTAATTAAGTAAGGTTATCCTAGAAGCTTCATGTTTATATTCAGTTATTCTCGCTAAGGCTCTAGATGGCACTTGTGCTCACTCTGAGTACCTCGCTATGGATCTTTGTTCTTGAATGAAAGATTATATCGGTGTAGTTCAAATAGCTCTGTTTGTTTTTTGTTAATTCATTTCTCTAAGTCAGCACTTGGGTTCATCTGGTATTTCTTGTCTAGTTCTTTTAGTGCCAAGACTAATCTGCTATATTTTTCTTTCTCTGTTTTTTTTTAAATAAGAAGCTTTTTGAATTAGTACCCCTCTTAGCTTCGCTTTATAAGCAGCCCACTGGATATCATATGGAATGTCTATGGTTTCTAGACTCTCCTCAAACTCCATTAAGCTGTCTAGTATCTCTTGGACCACTTCTGTTCTGGAGAGTAGGTTATTGTTTAGGGACCAAATAAATCTTTTATTTGTGTTTGGTGAATTTGCTGGGGTATTACTTTCAATGTGATTTATGAATGGTCTAACAGGAGCCTGGGCTCAGAGGAATATATGACATTTGGTGTAGTATGTATATATATATATATATATATATATATATATATATATATATATATATATATATATATTATTTTTTTGGAGTTCGTCATCGAAGGAAATAGGATCAATGAGATTTAGTTCCAACATGAGTTCAGCTAAAGTGAGCGATGCTTGAAAGTTATTTGAAGACAAATTACTAGTGCGATCCAATACTGGGTCTATAACTGTATTCCAGTCTCCTCCTAATATGTGATAGTGATCTGGGAACTTACACAGGAGATTATAGATTTCCAAAATGAAGTACTGCTGCCTTAGGCAGGAGCAGTATAAATTTACAAAGAGGATGGGCTTTTCAGATGTGGGGCTTAGGGCTGAGAAATAACACCATCTACCATTAATATATGATTTATACTCTGTCATTGGTTCCTGGAATGATTTTTTAATTATAATTGCCACTCCTTTAGAATTAGAGCTCTCTCCAGATGCAGTAATGGATTTTATCCATTTCTTGTTTGTATCACTCCACCATTTTTCTTTTAACATATGAGTTTCTTGTAAGAAACAAATATTTGCCTGTGATTTAAGTAGTAAGTGCATCAATAATTTGTTCTAACTCTTATTGTGCAATCCTCTCACATTCCACAAATCTATTGTCCACATTCTTCAGTTTTACACTGTAATATAAGTGTCATTGGCTTTTCTGTTAAATGTTTACTAGCTATGTTGACCTAATCTTCCTTTTTTATGAATGTGATAAGATCTTTTATCATATTAGTAGCACTTAACTCTTTCAAAGCTACCCCTGTGCCTGACCACCTAACCTCACTGTTTGAAAGAGTTTGAAGAAGAAAGGTGCAAAGTGAATCAGCATTATAAAATGTTTTCCCAAGGTATGAAGGTAACCTGAGAGTCTAATATTAATTAACCACAAAAACTCAAAAACAAATTTACAGCTAATATGCAATACTATATCTATACCAAGATTATTCATCCTTTCCCCACTTAGGATATCCACGCTACTCTTAGTTGAAGGTGATGCCAAATGTAGTTAGAGGATGAAATGTGTGTAATTTCCTATTATGATAATATTTGCAAAGATGAAAACTCAGAGGTTGGTAATTCCTATTCTTGGGAATATCTACTATTGCAGAGAGTTATTAAGAATATAGCCCTAATATGATGTGGTACTCAAGTTCAGAGCTTACCTTTCAAAATAAGATCATAAAAATTAATAAGGATCTCTTCATTATCTTATATTGACTTTTAAGATTTGCCAAAAAACTAACTTAAAGCAATATAAGAGTATAAAATACTGCATGACTTAATTCACTGTCATACATTTAAATACCTCCAGTTAAGAATTTCACAAGATAAAAAAAAAAATCCCATACAGCCCCTACCAAGTGCAATTTGATACTATAGTAACAATAAAATATTTTATTAGCTAACAAAGTTTAATATAATCACACTATGGAAAAATAAAACTATATGAGCCCAAAGCTCATATCACTATATTCTAGTCTATCTTAACCTTACAATACTGATTATAAGCATAGATACACAATTTGACAGGGAAGAAGAATCATCCATTATTCATCTTATATGTTTATTCCTGTTTACAAAATGAAAGATCAATTTGAGAGAATAAAAAACAGACAAACAAAAACAATTCAGCATGCAACATTGATGGAAAAGAGTTCTGTAGTTTGTTAAAGGGTGGATCTCAACATCTTACCCATGTAACACTCTATATGAATTATACAACCTTTAAGTTCCAATAAAAATTATAACCCCCTCTTTTCTTTAGATCTGAATATTGAAAACAACAGAGACTCACTTTTTAATTACATGAAAACAATGCGCAAGTTAGTTAATTTTGTGTACTTGATCTCCCTGCAGGAGGAAATATGTCTTTGCTCATAAATACAAGGTCAATTTAATGTATAAAGTGCTTTTAGTTTAGTGACCCATATCTGTCATAAGGAGATTTATCTATACATGAATCATTGTGTAGAGTTAATAACGTAAAGAGCTCTTTATTTTCTGGTGTGGAGATTAATAATATGATAGATAGATAGATAGATAGATAGATAGATAGATAGATAGATAGATAGATAGATAGATAGATAGATATGGGGGGAATAAGATACCAGTATTCTCCTCATGCCCAACAGCTATGGAGAACCACTGCCTATCATATGACAAATCTGCATTAGCTCCATATACTAGCAGTGAGTGAACTTTGCTTAAGAGAAATATTAAGCAGAGCAACCTACATAGAATTCTAATAGAGCATTCTTACGACGTAAATTGTTGAGCTAAAGTTACATTTGCTTCACCATATATTCTATGTTGCAGAACAGCTGACTTATTCAAATCTAGAAGAGTTTTGTTTCATTATATATAAATCAAACCAGACAATTTAACAACAAAAAGCAATTATCCCACTCAATTAGACTGAGCACTACAATGCGCAGCTCTCACAGTACATCCCTTTTAAGCAGAACCGCCTTGAAGTGGCTTAGTCTTTGACAGTTATAGCAAGAGACGATATCAGACGTCTGTATAACGAAGGCACATTAGATGTGAAGGATTTACCTTTATTCCTTAATTCTGATGATTGAATATTTACATGTAGAAACATTAGTTTGTTCCTCTTTCTTCTCTCTTCCTCGTTGTTATCCTTTCCATTATTTTCATTTTGCTTCCTTGGTTGCATCACAAGAATTTAAAATAGTAACAGTCAGAGGTGTAATAGGAAGTTGTTACATATATTGTCTCCCGTTACCCAACTAATTTTAAGCCATTCATTCCTATCTAACCTTGTCAAGCTTGTGGGTGAACTTCTGGTTATTCACATAAAGTTTTATCTTGAAATGGAGAATTTGTTGCAACATAAAAAAAAACTGCAACAGATATCTCTAATAGCTGGATTATTTGGAGATTATTAAGACTTCTGGAGACCTCACGATACTGGTGCTTTACAGAAACATTTAATAAATTCTGATTTTGCCTCTTTAGGTGAGTTGACCACATATTTAGAATCATTATTGTAGAAAATTAAGGTGTTTGAGAAGCGCATTTGAAATTTGACTCTAAGTTTGATTAAATCGGCACAGTATGGTGTTAGTTTTTGGTGCCTTTCTTTAATTGCTAATGGAAGGTCCTGAGACAGAGTCATTCTGTGGCCATTCCAGGATATTTGTTTCTGCTTTTTAGTGGCAGACAGAATTCTTTTTACATCCTGAAAGTTCAGGAGCTTTACATATATTTGTCTTGGGAACTCAGAGTCTTGTTTTTTGTGTAATGTACGGTGGGCTCTTTTGATTGGTATCTCACTTTGTTACCTCCGGACTGAAGTAAGGTTTCAAATATTTGTTTGGCCACTTTTAGTAATCGGTTATGTTCATATTTCTCTGGTAAACCCCTTATCAGAATATTGTTCCACTGGCTACTCGCTTACAAATCAATAAGTTTCTGTTGGATCTGAGATCATGCATTATTCTTGGTGCTCTGCTCTTCTTTTATTATTCCCAGCTGGTATTCATTAGCTTTTATTTGTTTTCTTCAATATGGTCCATGAACTTAGTAATTTGGTTAATTGTATTGTCAAAACTAGAAAGTTGCTCAAAGAAACTCTGTGCAACTGTTTGGAGAGGCAAGAGAGCTTGTTTAAGCTCATCCATGTGTATATTAGTTTTGGGTTTTTGCTTTGTACTGGATTTAGATGATTCTTGCTGCTGCTGCTGTTTGGTTAGCTTCTGTCTTTTTAATATCATTTCTTTTTTGGGAGAGACAATTTCTGATAGTTTCATTTTGGTAGTCTTTGTCTCCATAATTTCAGTTTCCTTAGACATTTTTAAGGATTTTGTGGGCTTCAGTCTGGGTTGTTGGTGCCATAAGGCCTGGAACTTACACATGGTGAGGGGTCCCTTGATTGAAGAAAAGTAGAATATTGCAAATTTTACATAGACAATAGAGTGGAGGTCTCTTTTTTAGATCAAGATTGATTATAAGCTGCATTTGTTTTCAGAATCATTGCTTCATATTTGTAGTTGTTCAGATTTAAACTCAATTTTGATGATTTAAGTTAGGAGCTCCGTGGAGAGGGTGCTCACTGGACAGCCACCATCTTGGAAAAATCACAATGAGTGCAGTTTCATGTTAAGACTCCTAGTGTTTAGCAGCACGACCTTTAATTTGCGTTTTGTTGAAATTTTTATGTTGGTAGTATTGACCTCATGACTTTTCCTAAAAAAGGCACTATGGGGGAGGCATGGGCCTTTGCCAGATGCAGGCCATGTCTAGCAAAGCATTGTGGTCTGTCGATCACATCTTCCCAGGCTGTCAGGTACTGGATCCCCCTGGAATGACACCAGAAGCCTCTTAGATGTAGATGTGTCAGCTTTAGTACTATCTCTTCAAAGTACAGATGATGGATTTGTTGTCATTTTACCATGTTTGAAATATGAGTAGCTAGCAAACTATCAGGACCTTCAAATATGTTCCTAATTAAAGTTAGTGTAGAAGGGGTTGCTGTAGTTTGGATCATAAGACTTGAACTTTGTTGAAATACAAGACTTCTAGTGGGCTGGATTATGATATACAATAATCATGCATTGCTGATTTTCACTCTCTTATTTACTGCTGCTGAGCAGTAGAGATATAATATTTTTTCCAACAAACCACTTTTATTTCATCGCCACCATGTTTACAAGTAGTGCAGTCCTCATGCATGGTGTATAAAATAATGTAAATCTTTCTTTTTTAGTATTTTTATTTCCTGTTTTACTTTGTTTATTCGGTAGGCTAAAGTCCAACCCCAATATTGACAATTCTCAGTTGAGCAATCAAATGGTTCAAATTGTTCAAACTTGTCTTACTATATACTTAATATCCTATATCTTTATAATTGCACAGTGGTTTGCATTGCATTAGATCAAGTGGCACAGTGTTGAAGTGGTTAGCATTGTTACCTCACAGGAAGAGGTTCCCCAGTTTGATTCTTGGCTAGGGTGCCTTCTGTGCAGAGTCCATATGTCCTCCCTGTGTTCATGTGGGGTTGCGCCAGTTTCCTTCCAAAGACAAGCACCTGGTGGATTGGATGGATCAACTACCACAACAGGGATAGCCACCCAGTGGTGTAAACCTTGGCTCTAGATGATTGTCATCATTGAAGTGACACCCCAACCCCATGTGGGAAAAGGGGTTGATTATGGATGGAACTTTATAATTATACATTCTTGTATCAATACCACATGTATGGCTATTTGATAAGTCAGTGGCTAGAATATTGATTAAACTGATAAAAGTTGGCTATATATATCCGACCAACATCATCTAAAAAAAATCATTAAAAAGAACATTTATGAAAAAAGGAACTAAGTAAATAAAATAGAATAATAAAAATAAACACATGTTGGGTTGGATTAACTGATAAATAAAATGATAATGGCTAAGATTAAGAAACAGTAGGTTCTCTGTAAACTCAGTTACTATTTCCTTCTATGTAATTTAACCATGGATGCCATCTTTTTATAAATGTTTGTTTTCCTTAATATGGCTATTTCTGTGCCATCTCTTATCCCCGCTATCAACCCTATGAAGTCTTTCATATCAGGTTCCTGATGCTGCTTCTGTCTTTTCATTACTGTCTTCTTAGCTGCGAGGGTTATTATTGAAAAGAACGTCCTTTAACTAGTGAAAATATGTGGTTCTGTCCAATACTCCAAAATCAACATTTCTTTATTTACTTTAATTTGTTGTCTATTATTCCTTTCACTGTATCTTTAATGGATTATCTAAATGAGAACAAGCCCTCAAAAGACCAGAAAACATGTTTCCATTCAGCCACTGTCTCACTTCTACATCTTTAGCAATTACCTACATGTGCTGGATAAACTGAATTTAATTTTGCTGGTGTGCGAAAATATTTATAGTGTTTTGTTGGGTTACCACTGTTATGTTCATCCTTGTAATTACTTGCTATCTATTCACTTGAACAGTAAACTGTCTTATTCCATAGAAAATGGTAAAATTAAAATGTAATTACTCAGAAGGCAGATTGTGTTGGTATATTTCCAAGTTTCTTATTAATGACTAGTAAATACTTCTCTGTATGAATACTGTTTTATAAGTATTTATATTTGTGGCTTCCCAAAAATGGTTTGGGTTTCAGAACAACAGAATTAGAAGTAGAATATTCATGCAAAACATAATCAGCTATGCTTAGTTATTTTGCTTTCTCACTGGCAATTCAGCTTTTTAATTCATTGTATATTTGCTTATAAATGTATACCATAAAAGTTGAATTCTTTATTTAAAAAATATTGTTTGTTGTAGGCATTATGTATAAATTTAAAATAATCATTAAGGAGTTTGGCTTCACAGTTTAAACACAAGATATGCTATAGGTTGATCGGTGACTTCAAATTGTCTATAGGTGGTTAGGTGGTGTGTGTGTGTGTGTGTGTGTGTGTGTGTGTGTTTGTGCATGTATGTGCATGTGTGTGCGAGTGTGTGTGTGTGTGTGTGTGTGTGTGTGTGTGTGTGTGTGTGTGTGTGTGTGTGTGTGTCCCAGATTCTTAAAAGCTTGCATGGTGTGCAAGATTGGTGCAGGAGCCCACGCAGGCAATATGTCTGCCGTGCGATCCAGGAACAGCATGCAGGGGCGTGCATCAGCGCTCCTGCACTAATCTTTCATGGACTAAGCCCTGGTATGCAAATCACCCCATTTTCAGGTGAAATCCATGCAAATGAGGTGATTTTGCAATCCAGGAAGCTTGAAGCAGTCTGTGCAAGACTAGTGCTCTCTGCAGAAATGTACTCGGTTAGTAACCGAGTACATTTCTGCAAAATCCAAAACTGAGCTATGACAGCTCTAAATAAAGACTGCATATCATTGAGGAAGCAAGCCAATGGCCAAGTATAAAGCCATTTGCATTGCAAACAATACGAAAAATAAAAAAATCAACTTTTATTTTTTTAGCCGATCTCGGCTGTTTAAGCATAGGGCAGTGGCTCGCAAATGGGATTGGGGGGGGGGGGGATAAGAAAATAAACCTAAAATAAGCATTCTAACTAAAATCAGTATTTTGCCAAGCAAGTCAATGGCAGGCAGAAGACAACCTGGCCAGTGAGTAGTGGTTGCTAAGGGGGGAGGCTCAGTGTGACACATGTAACTATGCATTAGCAGGCAATCCTATGCAAATGAGGGGAAGGATAGTGAATCCCAGTTTTCTCCAGCATGTGAGTCAGGTCCCAAAAGTGAAAGGGTATGAATAGCTGGGTGCAAGCCTAGGAGGTAGGTGACATCATTGGGCTGTGTGTCAGGCATACTGTAAGCGGATTGAAGCCCTGTGGCTCGGGTTTGCTCCTACCTTAGCACAGCTAAGTTAGGGGGTGTGTCTAAACCTGCCTAGAGCTTTTTACAAAGTGTAAGCGGGTGTGCGCACCACACACTGGGTTTTACAGGAAGAAAAAAGAAGTTAAATGAGGAAATAGCAGCAGTGTGCACATCTGAGTACTCTGTTTGGGCTGCGCACACACGGGCTTAAACAGGGAGGCAATAGGAAGGGAAAACAGCAGTAGGAAGGTATTCAAGGAGAACAAATGTAGTTGGAAGGTGAAATGTATCAGAATCAGCCAATTACACAAGCAGCAGACCAGCCCAGCCCAGAACATTACTATAAACTAAGCAAACACGTTCCCCTCTGATTTTTCCCACACTATACACCACTGATGTATACAAGCGGGAAAATTTTAACCAACAAACCTACAAAATGAGAAGGGCTGCAGCAGGCAACATGGAACAACATGTGCATGAGACTGAGATTGATGAGGATGTGAATGCTGCCGAACAACCCACAGTGAGGAGACAGAGAAGAGTGTATAGACCCAGGGTAACCTACCAGCGGCTACATGAGCTGTTGATAGTGGAGCACTATAGGGTGGACAGAGACCTCCTACAGCAAATTGTTGAGCTGTGCCGGCCACACCTGACACACTAAACTGACCGAGGGGAACCCATCCCAGTGGATACCAAGGTATGTGTAGGTCTAGGTAAAGTAGCCACAGGTACCTCCCAAAGCACAACTGGGGATATCATGGGGATCTCACAGGCATCAGCATCCAGATATTCCACCAGTTCCTGGATGCCATGTCAGCACATGCCATTGAGCACGTATATTTCCTCAACACCAGTGAGGTGTTGACCAGCAATATGCGTCTCTTTCACCAAATAGCAGAATACCCTGGGGTAGTGGGTGCTATAGACTGCATGCATATATGCATCAAATCACCACCAGGTGAGCAGGGTAGGGCTTATATCAACTGCAGGGGCATTCCCTCCATGAACTGCCAGGTCATTTGTGATGCCAAGGGCATTATAATGAATGTGTGTGCTGGCTGCCCTGGAAGCTATGATGATTCCCACATATGGCAACTGACGCAGCTGTATCAAAGATTTGCCAGTGGGGACATCCCCTACGGTCACCTACTGGGGCATGCTGGGTACAGACTGGAGCCTTGGCTGATGATACCCATCAGAAATGCACACACACCTGAACAACAATGCCATAATAAGGCACATGCACAGGCCAGACATATAACAGAGCATGTGTTTGGGATGTTCAGGTCACGGTTCCAGTGTCTGTACACATCTGGTGGAGCCTTGCAGTATTTACCTGCTACATGTACCCAAATTGCTATGGTATGTGCTATGCTACACAATATGATCCTGCGGAAACAGCTGCAGCAGTAACAGCATGGGGTAGGGCCACACAGCCCTCCACCAATGCCAAGTCCTGCACAGGCACAAAGTGACCTGGAGGATGAACACCTAAGCCTGCCCCAGTAGGCAGAAGGAGGCATGCCAAGTATGCCCTGGCCATGGCAAAGAGGCAATGCATAGCACATGCACTGACACAGTAGGGACCCAGGGAATAACACCTCTCTCTGACTCGCACATACAGTAAAAGGGATGCCAAATATGACACTACCTCTGCTCAACCATGTATAGGGAGTGTACTATGTGCATCTGACATAGGCAGCCCTCCAGCTCCATTCACAAGTCTGGCACACCCTCAATGTAAGCCAGCCAACCTACCAATTGCCAAATGGAGTAGAATGTGTTGTTACTTGTAGCTATGGTATGGATGTGAGCATGCAAGGGAATTGCATGGCTGAATGTTATGGCAGCAGACAGTAGAAACCCATAGTGGCACCATGACATCTGTAACGCATACTGGAGTCACCATAGTAGCCAGTAGCACAGGGTGATAAAACCCACTGCTGGAAATGTGCTGAGTGACATGTGTGTCCATATGACCCACACATGCCAGTCAGGACAGTTCACATACCCAACAACAGTCTCAGCCAGAAGGACAGGTGTAGTCAAAGCCAAACTGTGCCTGTGCCATGGCCCCAGAATGATGGCTTTGGTTAACCTCCCTCCCAGGCCTACATAGACAGACCACAACTGGGCAAGCAGTGGGATGTTAGTTCTGAAGGGTAGGAAGTCAGACAATAATATGTAGGGCAACCAAAGCCACGATCTGTAGTACACTGGTATGCCTCTAGTTAGCATGATAGTTAGCAATACAGAATGAAATGGAGTACCTGACATACCATTACAGTCATAGCAAATGTGTACAAGTTTCACGTGTGCCCCCCACATCCTACATAGTAATGTAATAACAGTCAAGTGTGCCCCACAACCCTGTGTAGAAATGTAGAAATAGTCAGGTGTGCCCCCCCCATCCTACAGAGTAATGTAATAACAGTCAGGTGTGCCCCCCACTCCTGTGTAGAAATGTATAAATAGTCAGGTGCACTCCCCCATCCTACATAGTAATGTAATAACAGTCAGGTGTGCCCCCCCCACTCCTGTGTAGAAATGTAGAAACAGTCAGGTGTGCCCCCCACTATGCAGAAATGTAGTAACAGTCAAAGCCAAATGATCGTTGGATATCCTGCAGAAACTGCATGCTACCTATTGGTGTACAACACAAAGGTCAGCACTGCAACACAAACTACCTGGACACGATCCACAAATTCAATACAGATAGCCATACTGGGTATGCTCACACAATTTGAGAAATGAAGGCAATGTCAGTCTACAACATACTGAAAGGTTATACTGGGCATGCTCACACACTTAAACAGATGAAGGCCATGACTGCAAACACCAGTGGACCAGACATATCTGGCAGTTGCAGTTGTTAGTGCAGACACTTGTCGGTATGCACCACTCATGCTTTGCACACACAGTGGATAGGAATACCGACATATATGTCAGGACAACACACTATAATAAGCCAAAGGTAGATGTACATAGATGTGTGGAAGAGGGTGACTGTGACAAGGAGTCATCCAGGCCTGTCCCACCCATCACACAGCCAAAGGGCCCCAAACACATGAGGTGCAGATGTTACTCACTGCAGATACTAGCCACCAGTATCTGTCAGCATTACAGACTATGTGATGCACGTGCCAGCTGTGCAACATGACTGTACAAGGAAGTAGCCATCTAGCAGCTGTATACATGTACCTGAGACATATTACCCCGTGTGTACCCGCATGTGGCGTGTCACCCCTAGATGAATGGGTTATGGCCCATGCGCACACTGCCCTCCCCATAGCCCTACTATGGAAAGCCTGCTGAGGTCATCCAATGTGAAATACACCTTTGGGAGAGTTGTAGCCCAGTAATCTCTGAGGCAAGTCCCATATCTGCATACTGCTGTAGTGTGATAAGTTAGGTAGGAGTTCTAACCCCAGACTTGACAACTGTGTGTGTGAGTGTGTGCCTGTTTGTGTGTGTGTCTGTCTGTCTCTGACTGTGTAGAGAGCAATGCTTTTTAGGGTACTTACACTCCTTGCAATTCATATACTCAACCTTGGCAAGGCTGCTGATGTAACCCACCTAGAAATACACCTCTGGGAAGGTTATAGCCTAGTAATCTCTATAGTGCATTCTGTAACTGCGTACTGCTATAGTGTGATAAAGTAGGTAGGTAGGAATTTTAACCCCAGACTTGGCAACTGTGTGTGTGAGTGTGTGTTTATGTGTGTGTCTGTCTGTCTAACTGTGTAGAGAGCAATGCTTTTTAGGGTACTCACACTCCTTACAAGTCATATACTCAACTTTGGCAAGGCTGCTGATGTCACCCACCTAGAAATACACCTCTCTGAAGGTTGCATCCTAGTAATCTCCATAGTGCGTCCTGTAACTGCGTACTGCTGTAGTCTGATAAAGTAAGTAGGTAGGAGTTCTAACTCCAGAATTGGCAAATGTGTGTGTTTGTGTGCATGTCTGTCTGTCTTTGACTGTGTAAAGACCAATGCTTTTTAGGGTACTCACACTCTGTACAATTCATATACTCAGCTTTTGCAAGGCTGCTGATGTCACCCACCTAGAAATACACCTCTGAGAAAAGTGTAGCCCAATAATTTCCATAGTGCATCCTGTGACTGCGTACTGCTGTAATGTGATAAAGTAGTCAGGTAGGAGTTCTAACCCCAGACTTGACAACTGTGTGTGTGTTTTTGTGTGTGACTGTCTGTCTCTGACTGTGTAGAGAGCAATGCTTTTTAGGGTACTCACACTCCTTACAATTCATATACTCAACTTTGGCAAGGCTGCTGATGTCACCCACCTAGAAATGCATTTCTAGGAAGGTTGTAGCCCAGTAATCTCCGTAGCGCATCCTGTAACTGTGTACTGCTGTAGGGTGATAAAGTAGTAAGGTAGGAGTTCTAAGGAGACTTGGCAACTGTGTGTGTGTGTGAGTTTGTGTGTGTGTGTCTGTCTCTGACAGTGTAGAGAACAATGCTTTTTAAGGTACTCACACTCCTTACAATTCATATACTCAACTTTGGCAAGGTTGCTGATGCCACCCACCTAGAAATACACCGCTGGGAAGGTTGTAGCCCTGTAATCTCTGCAGCGTGTCCTGTAACTGTGTACTGCTGTAGTGTAATAAAGTAATCAGGTAGGAGTTCTAACCCCAGACTTGGCAACTGTGTGTGAGAGTCTGTTTGTGTGCATGTCTGACTATGTAGACAACAATGCTTTTCAGGGTACTCACACTCCTTACAATTTATATTCTCAACTTTGGCAAGGCTGCTGATGTCACCCACTTAGAAATATGCCTCTGGGAAGGTTGAAGCCCAGTAATCTCTGTAGTGTGTCCTGTTACTGTGTACTGCTGTAGTGTGATGTAGAACTGTGGTAGGGTTCCATCCCCACCCATGGCAGTTCTTGATGTTTTGTGTGCGTTTCAATGTCTGTGTATGGAGCAATGCATTATAGGCTAGTCACACTCAGTCAATTTCAAATGGTCTACTTTGGCAATCCTACTGATGTCATTCATTGTGAAATACACCTTTGGGGAAGGAGTTCTCTAATAATCCCTGTGGTGTATCCTATAACAGCTTCATAATGTAGTGTAATATAGATCTTTGTTAAGGGTTCTATACCCACACATGTTGGTTGTGGATGTTTTGTGTGTGTCTCACTGTCTGTTTAGGGAGCAATGCATTTTAGGCTAATCACACACAGTACATTTCAAATGGCCTACTTTGGCAATCCTGCTGATGTCATTCATTGTGAAATTCACCTTTGGGGAAGGCATTCCCTAAAATCCCCATGGTGTATCCTATAACAGCTCCATGCTGTAGTGATATATAGACCTCTGTTAGGGTTTCTATACCCACACATGTTGATTGTGGATGTTTTGTGTGCATGTCACTGTCTGTGTCGGGAGCAATTCATTTTAGGCTAGTCACACTCACTATGATTTGAATGTCCTACTTTGGTAATCCTGCTGATGTCATCCAATGTGATATACACCTTTGGGGAAGGCGTACTTCAGTAATCTGTGTGGCACGTACTATAACTGCGTAGTGCTGTAGTATAATAAACTAGTTAGGTAGGGGTTCTACTCCCAGACATGATAGGTGTGTGCACATGTGCATGTGTGTGTGTGTGTGTGTGTGTGTGTGTGTGTGTGTGTGTGTGTGTGTGTGTGTGTGTGTGTGTTTATAACACGTGTCCTGTGTGGAGGTGGCAACAAGTGTGTGACACCTGTGGCCAATGTGAAGTGGGTTTTTCATATTTCACCCTACTATATATCACAATGTCCACCATACAAGGATAACAGATGTGAAATAGTTGAGATGCTAGGGTGCAAAGCCATACCCAGACATGTGACATCAAGGCCAGGCAATCACAGTTAGCAACCCCAGTATTACCCAGAGCACACTCTCAACCCATGTCCATACACACACACATGCCTAGGAAACAGCCAATTTGTGGGTAGTACACTGCATATCAGCCACTGATAGTAACTATGGGGTGATAGCTGTGGGCTACAGAGGGCAGGGCACCCTGTCCATCTGTCCAATATGCATGTACATGTAGACAGTGCACCTTCCCATGTTCCCCAATGGACACCTAAAACACCTGTGGTGCCATCACATGAGACCCACAAAGGAAATACCATGCCTGACAACATGCATTGTTTTGACAGATGTCATTGACACCAGGGAATGCTGTTAGCATGCTATCAATTTAGGTGCAGGGTAAACCTGCTGCCCATTACCAGTTCCTGCCACAAGTGGGCAAGACTGGCACATCTGATGATAATCTGTGTTCATAACATGGGCCAGACACCCCAGGTAAAGTTCCACATGTCACTGTACATGCATGTGGGAGGTATGCACATCCCAGATACTGTCCATGTCATGGACTAAGGAACACATACATGGCAAGCGATGCACAGCATTGGCCACACACAATAGTCACCCAGGTGACTGGATGGGGGATACAATACCCACCTGTGTGGGCAAATGCAGACACTACAGCCTGAGCCACAATGCAGACAATCATAATGTGGCCTGATGCCAAGGTATACCCATTGTCTAGCCTTGTACAGCTGTCTGGCACAGTCAACCAGTACACACCCATGCAGACATGCACCCATGCATGTCAGTACTAGCACCCTGTGTGTTTGTGTGTGTGTTGTATAGTGTGTATGTTCACATCCACACTCCCTACAACTCCCATGGGCATACTGAAGCATGCTGTCTGATGTCAGACACCTCCCCATACCCATTGCCCATACAACCCCAGTATGACCTGTGTGGTGTATATGATGCCTGCACAGTGATGTGTTGTGGCAATCCCACAACTGATGAGTTGTAATCCTGGCACTGGCAAGTGTGTCAATTTATGTGCGTCCCATTGAGAGTGTGGCTGTGTTGATGCTGGCACCTGTTCATGCGGACAGACACGTGTACTTCACCTACCATATAGCTACCGTATCCCTGTTGCAGATGTTAGTCACCATCACATATATGTTCTGAGGGCTCTACAACAGGTAACCCATGTGGCACATCCAATAACTGCATAGAACTGTGATAGCACTACATAGTCATCAGGGGTTTGATACCCTTTGCTGGTATGTGTGACACAAACATGTTTAGGTTTTACTCTCCCACCACTCCCTGACTTGTTTTTGCCTCTGTCTGCCTCTCCCACTCCCTCTCTGGTGGATGTGGAGACATACACCTGCTTTGCTTGGCAGCAGCATGTGTATTTTAAGTGATGCTCATGATCAGCTTATGGCCTCTGCATGAATTGCAGCCCTCCCCTAGCTGATTGCATGTGGAACAGGTGTGGTAACATTCCCATAGCCATTTGCATGGAAACACGCTCCAATATCTAGGAACATTATGTTGGTGTTGGCCCTTTGCATTCACTGTGAGCAGGAACTAAATCTGTTGTTTGGCAAACAGCATCTCAGATGGATTGGGGCGTTACCTCTAACAATATACTCTGTGGAAACAGGGCAACACACAGGAGGGGGATGTACCTGACCTGATAAGAGACTGCAAGTGCTGCGATACTGCATTTGGAGTACGGTTGGTTTAACAGTGTGCGTGTGGATATGACTATGCTACATGTCTCAATATCTGCCATGTCAGTTCCATGTTTATGAGGAATCCCCATCTGCAGGGTAATCTGCAGACAGGGCAGTGTGTTGTGCCTTTGGTTTCATGTGTTACCAATGGAGCATATATCTGTGGACTGCAGAAGGTAGTGTGAGGATTGCAGTCTGTAGATGTTGAAAGCCATGACAGTTACTGGCTTCTAATCCCTCATAGGACATATGTTGCAACAAACCCTGCTACGACAGTAAATGTATGAGGCTATCACAGCAACATGTCATTATTGGCTCTGTGTATGTCCTTCTAGCCACAACTCTGTCAACCTGTGTACATATGTCATGCATGAAGTGGTGCATATGTGCTGTACACCATAATTAGTGTTATCATATCTGATAACAAGCCAGTGAGATAACAGACTGCTACACATGTTATGTACAGTAGGGGTTATATTTGATGACATAACCTGGACATTTTGTGGGTTATTGCACAGTACTGAGGTATGTGTACTTATAGTGAATTTGACAGTGTGTGTAGTGTTAATATGTACTTTAGCCTGTGTACAGACTGTGGTAGATGTCATTGTTCTAGGTCCCGTCCTATCTGACGTTACATGCTGCTCCACTGTATGGTGCCGTATTGGCGTACATGTTTGTAGAGCCATACACACACATGTCCCATACCACAGACAGCAATCAGACCAAACTGAGTAGCAGCCATTATATGTAGGGTTAGTCTGTGAGTGGCACATATGAAGATGGTGTCGAACAGATAGTCCATGTACTGTAATATTATGCTAGCTTAACATATGTGGCTGTGGCTGTGTTCACATTGGTTGTAGTTATGCACTTTCACACAGGTGTATCTTACCCTGTGGTGTGACATGCCTGTAGAGCCTGCTATATAAGCAGGTACATGTGCATTCCCCCATAGGAGATGTAGGCCAGTGTTGAGCCAGTCTGCCTGTAGCCTGCACAGTGCATTGTTACATGCCTAGCAGATTAGTGTACTTACCCAGTGAGATGTCATGTGCAGATACTTGCCAGATGTACTGCTGCCGGGCCTCCCTTAACAGTCATGTATGTCAGACAGAGCAGTGGGATGCTGTGCAGATGTATGTCAATATCTATGTGGCCATGGCACCCCTGTACCAGCCGTTATTATTTGTCTGGCCAGACAGGGGTGTGTGAATGCATAACCTATGGTGACAAATGTATTCCAGTCGTTATGTATTATACCCATCTACATGGCTGTCTACATCCATATTGTCAGGCATGGTACACATGTTTAGCACTGAGGGGTTATGTGTATACCTCTGGACTGTACAGAGTGTGTCAGAATGTCCATGTATATAGGCCAAAATCTCTGCTGTAGTCCACAGGGGCATTACGTGCTAGCAGCGGTACTTTACTATGATGTCATTAGGATGTCTGTCAGTAGCTAATGGCACACATGTTATAAGCAGATGTGACCTCCAATACACACCATGTCTGTGAGGACAATCCCAATGACAGCAGTCTACTGATATACTTGCTATACATACCTGACATCCCCTTGCACTATGACTGTGGGACTATAGAGGCTGGGGTAGGGCTACATTCCATGTCCAGGACATATGGTGGAAATATATGTACATATTATCCAGATAGCCTAGCCATGTATATATATATATATATATATATATATATATATATATATATATATATATATATATACATATATATATATATATATATATATATATATATATATATATATATATATATATATATATATATACATATGATTACACATGTGTAGTACTTCCAATCACCACTGTCATGGCAACCACCTACTCTAACCACATACATCATGCGGGCGTGGTCCCTTTACATTGCCTGTGTGATGGACATCCTTCCTGTGTGTGGGCATCAATGTTACAGACAGCAGGTAGCAATACCTCTAAGAGGAGAACTGGCACACTCAGGACAGCTACATATTTGTAGGAGGTTCAGAAACTACAGACAGAGTGTGCATAGAGTTGTGCTATGCTTTGTATAGTACTGATGTTACAGGGTGTGTGTGTGTACATACTACTTTACCTTGAATGCAGTCTGTCTGCATAGCTCTCAACTGTGGGCTTATCCTCTTGGTGGCCAGAGCTGTGTCTTTCATGTGTTGTCTGTCCACCACACAGATCCTGTGTCAGATATTTCACTGGTTGCGTGTATGTGCTGGGTGCTATCAGTACATGGCTACATCCATTTCTGTTTCTACTCTCAATTCCCTGACTAAGGGTATGTTGTAGACTATCCTGTAACACCAGCAACTTGCTTAGTGTATAGGTTTCCACATTTGTGCCCATGTTCCAGCCTCTGTCCTCCACCTACATACCAAGCTTTGCACATATGACATGCTGTTGGGGTTGTTCCATAGTGGGCTGTGAGTATATCACAGTGCCATTGCTGCCATCAGTCCACTGCTGTTGTGTCCCCCACACATACGGTGGGGCTGGGGCCATATAAGTGTGGGCGTCACCTGCACAATACATGTGTGCTCTTATGCACTTCAGAGGCTAGTGTGTGTAACAGTGGAATATGACCCTGTATTACTGAGTCTGGGGAGGAGCACCATAAATGACCTAGGCTGTTAAAAAATACGGGGGTATCAGGGGTGAGCTGCCTTAAGGTATCTGGATGTACAGTACCATATACTTTACCTATATTCAATTTATGTACATAAATTGGGTTAATGCAAGCCTACTGCCTCCTGCCATACAGACTGTTATGTTTGTCAGTGTGCATGTGATGGTGTAAGTTATGCCTTGGTATGTAACAGTTACAACCCATGTGGTCACATGAAGTCTTTACCACCAAGTGATTTTGTACAGAGTGTAGATAGAAGCTGCAGAACTATACACTTGCATTACATACTGTTGATTGTTTGGTATCATGTGGCCTAGTATGTCCTCACTATTGTGCAATTTGAAGGGCTTGGCATGGACAGCAACAGTAGTGAACCTTTCCAGACTACTGTATTAGTATAACTGTCTCACAGTTGCATTACTCTGTTTATATGAATGTCAGTGTCTGAACAGCTATATGACATGGCATATAGAACTGTAATAGTACACAATTAAAGGTATTCCATTTCTGAAAATCTGTGTGTGGTGTTTTCCCCATGACCTCTCTGTGGGTATATGTTGCAGGCAAAGACTGTCATTTCTATGGGTGGCCCATACAGTGTCCAGTTGTTCTGGTGTTAACTGTAGGCATAGTGGCTGTTCCATATTGTCTGCACCTTCTACATATGTATCTTACTGTACATATATCTGCGTGTGTATGTGTAGTCACATATATATATATATATATATATATATATATATATAGATAGATAGATAGATAGATATATAGATGATCAATTTCAACAATTGGTTTAAGTACTGGTGTCATTCAAAGGGGATCCAATGCCTGTCAGCTTGGGATGATATGCTCGACAAGCCACGATGCTTCGCTAGGGACGGCTTGCACCTGTCACCCGTGGGCTTTCAGATATTGGCAAAGGCTCTTGCTACCCCCTTAGTGCCTTTTTTAGGCAAGGCTCAAAAGACAAACCCACCTCCATAGGTATCACAAGGGATAAGAAACTAAGAGTAAAGCTACTCAACACCAGAAGTCTAAACCTCAAGATGCACGCACTCGAAACTCTCCTTAGCATGGAGAACATCGATATCTGTGCAGTAACAGAAACCTGATTCAGGGCTCCTGAGAGCACCCCAGCACTACCAGGTTATACCTCATACCATGCTTTTCGGCCCCAAAACTTGGACCGAACCACAAAAGGAGGGGGAGTATCGATATTCATCAAAGATACCCACACCTCCAGGTTGGTGGCAAAGCACGAAGCATCAGAGACTATCCATGTGCAACTAACAGTGGGTAAAACTGCCTTCTAGTTTATAGCCTGCTACAGACCACCCTCCCAAACCCAGGAACCCCACTCGGCCTCCCTGAGAACACTGGAAAATATGAAGGTCTCTCCAAACACCATTATATTGGGCGACTTCAACTACCCAAACATAGACTGGGAGCATTACTCTAGCTACAACACCCTAGCCCAAAGGTTCCTAGAATTTATAAACTCAAATGCTATGGAACAACTTGTTACCACTCCCACAAGAGAGGAAAACATACTGGACCTGATCATCACCAACATGGGTACTCTATGCTCCAGACCAGAAGTGTATCCCTCACTGGTAAGATCAGACCATAAACTAATCTCACTGGATATTCACATCCCGACCCCACCCCCTGCCCAGAAAACCACAGTGAAAAACTTCTCTAAAGCAAATTTCACACTCCTCAAAACTGAGGTGGAATCCTTCAAAGTCCCCGGGCCTGTGGAAAATACGGCCCAGACCACAGAATCCTTTATAAACGCATTCTATGAACACCTTCAGGAATGCATGGATCATGCGATCCCAAGTAAAACCAAGACCCAATCCTCCAAAGGCAGACGTCCTGTCTGGTGGACCCCAGCCATAAACAAACTATACAATAGAAGGAGGAAGCTACTAAATGATAGAGCAAAATCCCAAAAAGGGAAGGCATCACTGATCAGTATTAGCAAAAAACTACGGGCACACATAAAATTGTCTAAGGCCAGCTTCAAGAAAACAATTGCACAGGACACTAAGGATAATCACAAGGCTTTCTTTAGTTATGTTAGGAACCTGGGTGGTAATTCCCAGATATGCTCAGAATTAGTCCAAAATGACAAAAAATACACCGAACCCACAGACATTGCCAACATCCTAGCTGACAGGTTCAGCGCAAACTTCTCCCCCCCTCCCCACCAAAAGGGCAAATATCTATCCCAGCAGAGTGCTGCCCCCCTGACATCTCAGATGCTTAGGTAAGAGCTGCCCTCTCCAAAGCAAAAAACACAGCATCAATGGGACCAGATGGTGTCCCGGGCTGCGTCCTACATGAACTCTAAGAAGAGCTAAACCCAAACATAAAACTACTGTTCAGTCTCAGCCTTACTACAGGATATGTGCCCAAAGAGTGGCGTACAGCAACAGTGGTCCCTCTCCATAAAGGTGGTGCCTCAATGGATCCTGGAAACTATCACCCCATAAGCCTGACTAGCTTGGTCTGCAAAGCTATGGAAAGGATCATCATGGACCTCATAAATAAAGATATTGGGGACCTACAAACACTGGATCCTACCCAGTTCGGCTTTGTTAAGGGCAGATCCTGCCTCTTAAACCTGGTTGATTTCTTTGAAACAGTTACCAAGGCATTTGACGAGGGGAAGGTGGTCCACACAGCCTACCTGGACCTCGCAAAAGCCTTCGATACAATACCCCACTCGGGCATTATAGATAAGCTCACCAGCTTAAATATAAACCCCTATGTCACTAGATGGATTGCAAACTGGCTCAAGGACAGAACCCACATGGTTAGAATTGCTGGAGCCATGTCAGACTCCAAACCAGTTACAAGTGGTGTCCCACAAGGCTCAGTCCTGGGACCTCTTGTTCGGTATATATTTCTCGGAGGTACAGGCCAACACGGAAGGACTGTGGCTGACCAAGTTCGCAGATGACTGCAAACTGGGCGCCATAATGAACTCTCCAGCCGACACAAGCATCCAACAAAAGGGCCTCATAGAAACAGACAACTGGTGCCAGAGCCATGGCCTCAAGCTAAATGCCAAAAAGTGTATAGTCATCCCCTTTGGCAAAAACAAAGTGCCCACAAATTACCACATAGGTGGTAATCCATTAAGTACAGAAGAAGTAATTAGGGACCTGGGGACCCAAGTTGATTGCTCTCTCATTTGACAACCACGTGGCCAAAGTGGTTAGAAAAACATTTTATATAGCCCACCTAATCATGAAGGGATTCACATCTAGATCAGGGGAGGTCATCGTGCCTCTTTACTCATCCCTCATCAGGCCCATAATGGAGTACAATGCCCCTTTTGGGATGTACCTTACCAGACACCTGCAGCAACTGGAAAGACCCCAAAAGTACCTCACCAAGAGGATCAAAGGGCTCAAACAGATGCCATATGCTCCCGGTTAAAAACTCCAGCTCTACTCAGTGGCATACCGCCTGTTCAGAGGCGATCTGGGTCTGACGATAAAGCCATGTCCAACCGGAATTAATGGACATGCTGCACCTCAGAAAATCCAAATCCCATTGAGCTACGTGCTCGAGACTTGAACCTCAGCACTGAAATAAATAGGACATGCTGTAGGGACAGATTCATAACCCAGAGGCTCCCTTTACTCTGGAATAAAATCCCAGTCCAGGTTAGGCAGAGTCCCTCATTGACTCTCTTCAAGAGGAATCTTGATGAGTGGATGGGAGATCGTAGGTTTACCCCGGGTATCACTTCTGTGTCACTGTTAGACAGAGGCACAGTATACTAACCTCGAAAAAGGGCATAGCAAAATAAATTTAAAATGGGTGGCGAAAGCCAAACATATTCTGGCTAGGCTTATAAATGCCCTAGGGCAGATAGCCTAGTATGAACCTATGAACCTATGAACCTATATGTATGGATATATGTACCTGCATATCTGTGTCTGTATCTGTATCTGGGGATGTTGATGGCTTCCACATTTTACATTTCCTATGGGAGGCAGACTGTACTGCATGATTTGTTAACAGTACCAGCCTGACATCATACAAGTGGGATATATTACAGTTAACATCTTGTGCCCATGTTGTGTCAGGTCCTGGTTATGGGATCTGCAACAATTGGTAGTGTCTTGCAGGGTGGATGTGTTTGGCTGTGGGGGGATGCCTATTCATGCAAGACGTATAGTGTGTGAGGCCTCTCAACCCCATTAATGGTGCATGTGGACATATGTGTTTTTGTTAATCTACCACTGCTATCTACAGATGTATGGCCATATATACATAAATACATATGTATATATATATATATATATATATATATATATATATATATATATATATATATATATATATATATATATATATATATATATATATATATATATATATATATATATATATATATATATATATATATATATATATATATATATATATATATATATATACCTATGTCCGTATATACTTACATAGATATATATCTGCACACATATGTAACTTGCTGTATTGGTAGACATATAGGTGTAGACACATATATGTGTCGATGTAGGCATTTGCATGTATATATGTTCATATATATTAATATCTATGTATATAGTTTTAGAAATTATATATATATATATATATATATATATATATATATATATATGTATATATATATATATATATATATATATATATATATATATATATATATATATACATATGTAGTATCTATTTAGATATTAATATATTTACACACACATACATCTAAATGTTGCTATACATTCTCTGAACTGTTGCATGACTGGACTGGATGATATGTTTCTGAAAACAATGGATTTATTTGTATCTGGCAAAGCTTAGTGGTAAATCACTTTGTATATGGTCTGCAGGGTCCTTGGTTCTAGCCTTGCAGAAGCTGTTTATTTTGTTGCTGGGCAGAACACAGCCCATTGGATACAGAGGGATTAAGGCACTTTTGAGCAGTTGTAAGCAGGTTTAAGCCTATTTGTGCAGGTGGTAAGCACTGCTCATGCAGGTTAAACAATTTAGAAGCTGAGTGTAAAACACTGTAACTGGAAGTTAGCAGTGCTTACCTCCGAGCAAACCCACGCAAACCCACTTACAAATGCTTTAAAGTGTCTTAATCACTCTATATCAAATGGCCCATGTTCTGCCCAGCAACAAAATAAACAGCCTTTGCAAGGCTTGAACACAGGATTTTGTAAACTATTGACAAAGTGATTTACCACTAAGCCATAACAGATACAGATAAATCTGATGTTATCACAAACATATCATCAGGCACAATCATTCAACTGTACAGGAAATGTAGTAATGTCCTATCATACAACCTCTTAATGCAAGAATTATGGACAAAGTGTGCCAAAATGTGGTAACAAACAGGGATATATGTCAATTATTGTTCTCATACACTTAAAACATTGCTAGTTAAACAGTTATTTGTATTAAAACACATAGTTTGAAGGAGTTGAAGTCTGAAACACAAAGGTATCGTCAGTAGTTACTGACATCAATCCTGAGATCATCCATGTCAATTGCCAAGAGAATGAGGTACAGGCCAAAATTATGAGCCAAACATGCATGCACATATAGACAAATATATATCTGTAAATGTAGACAAATAGACAGCTATATGTATGTATATATATATATATATATATATATATATATATATATATATATATATATATATATATATATGTGTGTATGACTCACAAATAATCATATAACATCAGTTGTATATCTATATAAATAAAAATGTAAATGCTCGTTTGTTCAAAATCTTAAATCTCCGAAAGTTCTTCAACGATTGCTTTGAAATTTTCACACAATGTTGCATTCAAATACACACGTGTTTTTATATACCTACTATTATATAGATGTCACACGTTGCATTCGAATACATGCGTGTTTTTATATACCTACTATGGATTCTATATATTTGTATATAAATATGCAATTTTATATGTTTTGTTATAACTTTCTTACTTCTTTTTCAGTGCAATTGATCTGCTTTAGTTCATCCAAATAATGCCTTGCAGAAGATCAAACTTAAGTGGTCGTACTCGCGGAGTGAAAGCAGTACGAAGAGTAATTGCAAATCAAACTGAGGAAGAACTGGCATCAGCAAATGAGTGAAACAAAGAATGGCTCAAATATGTGCTGAGGAAGCAGCAGAGTGACGTGCAGCCAGACTTAAAGATATACGGTTGCGAGCACGGCAATCGCGTTCTGCAGCTTCAGATCTGCTTCTTTCTCCTCGATCGACACCAGCGGATGAAATAAATGCGTGCCTGAAATACTCTACTTTGTGGCGACACGTAAAGACATTTAAATTTACTAGAAATATGTGTGTCCAGCTGCAAAACAATCGATCAGCTGAGATATTCTCACATCAATTGCTGGAAATTGGGAATGAAAAGGTGCCGGTTGATCTGACCTCAGGACGAACTTCATTGCCTCATAACGTCTGCAATTTAGTGACGTCAAAAGAAGAATTGGTTGAAAAAGTATTTCCCAATATTCAAACCAATTATATAAATCACGATTGGCTTACTGAATGAGCTATTCTTGCGGCCAAGAACAATGACGTCTACGAACTTAACAATATTATTAAGTCTAACATTCAAAGCGAGACAGTCACATACAAGTCCGTCGACACTGTTGTGGAAGCAGATGAAGCGGTTAATTATCCAACAGAATTTTTGAATTCACTTGATCTGCCAGGGATGCCACTGCACGTACTGCAATTGAAAATCGGCGTGCCAATTATCATGTTGCGAAATATCAACCAGCCAAAGTTTTGCAACGGCACATGGCTTGCAGTAAAAAAATTAATGAGCAACATCATAGAAGCAGCAATCTTGACAGGACCTTTCAAAGGTGAAGATGTCCTCATTCCTCGCATTCCTATGATTCCAACGGATATGCCATTTCAATTTAAGAGACTGCAATTCCCAATTCGATTGACGTTTGCAATCACCATCAACAAAGCTCAGGGCCAATCTTTAGAATTGTGCAGTTTAGATCTACACACGGATTGCTTCTCACATGGACAATTATATGTTGCATGTTCTAGAGTCGGCAAACCAGACAATTTCTATATCTGCACAGACAATGGAACAACAAAAATATTGTATACCCACAAGCATTGTGAAATTAAACATATTAGAAACATGCGCTTTCTCTTTTCTTTCTTTTCCATTTAACCAGACTGAGCCACAGCAACGCATGGTCGGGTACAGCTAGTAGATAGATAAATATGCTCATATGTATGTATATATGTATAGATATATATATATATATATATAAAAATATATTTATATATAAATATATATGTATATATATAAATATGTATATATATATATATATATATATATATATATATATATATATATATGTATATGGTGTTTACATATATAATTATGTAGATATACATATATATATATCTATATATATATATATATATATATATATATATATATATATATATATATATACATTCATGCACACACACTATATATATATATATATATATATATATATATACTAGCTGTACTCGGCCACACATTGCTGTGGCTCAGTCTGGTTAAATGGAAAAGAAAGAAAAGAGAAAGCTCACATTTCTAATATGTTTAATTTCTCAATGCTTGTGGGTATACAATATTTTTTCTTGTTCCATTGTCTGTGCAGATATAGAGATTGTCTGGTTTGCCGACTCTGGAACATGCAATATATAATTGTCCATGTGAGAAGCAATCCATGTGTAGATCTAACCCACACAGTTCTAAAGATTGGCCCTGAGCTTTGTTGATGGTGATTGCAAACGCCAATCGAATCGGGAATTGCAATCTCTTAAATTGAAATGGCATATCCGTTGGAATCATAGGAATGCAAGGAATGAGGACATCTTCACCTTTGAAAGGTCTTGTCAAGATTGTTGCTTCTATGACGTTGCTCATTAATTTTTTTACTGCAAGTCGCGTGCCGTTGCAAAGCTTTGGCTGGTTGATATTTCGCAATATGATAATTGACAGACCGATTTTCTATTGCAGTACGTGCGGTGGTATCCTTGGCAAATCAAATGAATTCAAAAATTCTGTTGGATAATTAACCTCTTCATCTTCTTCCACAACCGTGTCAACAGACTTGTATGTGACTGCCTCACTTTGAATGTTAGACTGAAATAATATTGTTAAGTTCGTAGACGTCATTGTTCTTGGCCGCAAGAATAGCTCGTTCAGTCAGCCAATCGTGATTATTATAATTGGTTTGAATATTGGGAAATACTTTTTCAACCAATTCTTCTTTTGACGTCACTAAATTGCAGAAGTTATGAAGCAATGAAATTCGTCCTGAGGTCAGATCAACCAGCACCTTTCCGTTCCCAATTTCCAGCAATTGATGTGAGAATATCTCAGCTGATCAATTGTTTTGCAGCTGGACACGCATATTTGTAGTAAATTTTAATGTCTTTACATGTCGCCACAAAGTAGAGTATTTCAGGCAAGCATTTATTTTGTCCGCTGGTGTCGATTGAGGAGAACGAAGCCGATCTGAAGCTGCAGAACGCGATCACCGTGCTCACAACCGTGCATCCTCAAGTCTGGCTGCACGTCGCTCTGCTGCTTCCACGGCACGTATTTGAGCCATTCTTTGTCTGTTTCACTCGTTTACTGATGCCCGTTCTTCCTCAGTTTGATTTGCAATTACTCTTCGCACTGCTTCTGCTCCGCGAGTACGACAACCTAAGTTTGATCTTCTGCGAGGCATTATTTGGATGAACTAAAGCAGATCGATTGCACTGAAAAAGAAGTAAGAAATTTATAACAAAAACATATAAAATTGCATATTTGTATACAAATATATAGAACCCATAGTAGGTATATAAAAACACGCATGTATTCGAACGCAACGTGTGAGATCTATATAATAGTAGGTATATAAAAACAAGCGCGTATTCGAATGCAACATTGTGTGAAAATTTCAAAGCAATCGGTGAAGAACATTTGGAGATTTAAGATTTTGAACAAATGAACATTTACATTTTTATTTATATAGATATACATAGATAGATATGTGTGTGTGTGTGTGTGTGTGTGTGTGTGTGTGTGTGTGTGTGTGTGTGTGTGTATATATATATATATATATATATATATATATATATATATATGGGTCTACTTCTTTTGACCTAACTTTCATTTGCCTGACACTCATTTTCCTGACAAGTATTATTAGCAAGAAAATGGAATATGCCCCCTTCCGCACTGCAGTGTGACCCTGGAGTTAGAATATATAGTTAGGGGGGTGTGGGGGGCACAGCCCCCCACAACAGGAGGTGTGGGAGGTGAAGGCCCCCACTTCATTTCATATCATATTGTTAACTTTTGATGTAATATTGCTTAGTAACAGAAAAGTAAGTGGGGGGCTTTGCCCCCCACACCCCCCATTCTGGGGGACTGTGCCCCCTACCCCCCAACTATATATTCTAACTCCAGGGTCGCACTGCAGTGGGGAAGGGGGCATATTCCATTTTCTTGCTAATAATACTTGTAAGGCAAATGAAGTGTCAGGCAAATGAAGTGTCAGGCAAATGAAATTTCAGTCATTTGGTCTCAGGCAAATGAGTGTCAGGCAAATGAAAGTTAGGTCAAAAGAAATAGACCCATATATATATATATATATATATATATATATATATATATATATATATATATATATAGATATACAGATAGAAATGCATATAACATGCCCACGGGAACAACATCCTGAACCACTCACTACAACATAACAGACCATATGCACTGTCAATGGGGGTGGGGGCACAAATGAGGGATAGCTGGTAATTACTGCTATATTGCCCCCATCCACATCCCTAACAGAGATGCTGTGCAATCCAATATCCAGCACATGCAGTTCCTGACTCCAAGACCCTCCACAACACAGCTACAATGCTTTAAAAGTAAGCTAATTCACCTGTAAACTGTCAGGGCAATATCTGTAACATATCAAGCAGACATGTCATTCTACCTTAGGGAATGTACAATGTGGAAGGAATACACATTACAATGGTGCACATATGCATACACATCTATACACTGACAATATATAAATATATTCAGGTACATATATATATATATATATATATATATATATATATATATATATATATATATATATATATATATATATATATATATATATATATATATATATATATATATATATATATATATATATATATATAAATATATACATATATAGATATATATATATAAGATATATGTAATGAGGGATGAGTACAGTGAGACAATTACTCCCTTTCCTCTGGATTAAAAGCCCTCAGTGATGAGGTGTGCCACATAGCCTGGTATTACAGGTGTGCTTTCTGGAGCGTTGAACCAGGTCACATTTACTGCACAGATGTTAATGTTCCCCCTTTGTAGGTGTCCCTCAAGAGAGTGAATTTTTAGGTTTAGATGTCTAGAAATAAGTAACCTTACCTTCAGTTTTGCATGCTTGTATCTGTTATGGTGGTGGTTTTGTCCTTTGAACCTTGTCTACATAAGGCAGTATGGGGGTGCCAAGAGCTATAGCCAGTAACCTGAATCCCAGGGGCAACAGGGGCAGACCATCTCTTGCAAAGCATTATGGTTTGTCAATCATGTTGTCCCAGGCAGATAGATACTGGATTCCCTTTGAATGACATAAGAATCTTAGCCACTTGTTGGTGTCATTGCTGTGTATATGTATATGTGTGAGTGTTCATATGTATATATATATTTGCATATATATCTCTGTATATGTATGTGGATATGTATATGTGTATATATCTATATAGATTTGTGGATATATGTGTACACATATATGTTTACCATATGTCCAGAACATGGGGTGGAGTCCTACCTCAGCACCAATAGTCCCAATCCCTTAGTGCAAGGGGATGCCATGGATATATCGCAGGTATACATGTAGACTGTTGCTACTGTCAAAGGGGTGTCTTAACAGACATGTTGGGTGTAGGAGATCACATATGCTGTAGACATGTGTACCATTGGCTACGGACAGACATCCTGAGGGCATCATAGTACAGTACCACTGCTAGCACAGTAATGATCCTGTGGACTACAGCAGGGATATGACCAATATATGTGGACAGTCTGGCACTCTGTGGTCAGTCCATAAATGTAGACATGTCCCCTTCATGCGAGACATGTGGACCATGCCTCCCAATGTGGATGTTACCAGCCATGTACATGGGTATATTACGACAATACTAGAGTACATATGCCCACACATAATACCTGATGGTGCTGAGTACACATGGCCACATACTACCCAGTAGATTGTGATATACATCTGTACAGCATACCACTGCTTTGTCAGTAATACACACCAGTTATGCTGGCCTGGCTGCAGTATGTTTTCCAAGTAACTGGACATAACAGCACACTGGGTAATTACAGTAGGCTGCTAGGCATGTCATAAAGCACTGGCCAAACCACAAGCAGACTGCCACAACACTGGAATGCATAT
>NC_056732.1:773223405-773260303 GCF_019279795.1 Protopterus annectens
GTATATGACCTTTTAGTCCTCAATATAAAAGAACTTAAAAAAGCCTTATTGTTTGCAAAGTTTTGCTCATTTACAGGTTTGATAAACCATTTTCCCTTTAGTGGTACTATCTGGCCAGCCATGTGGCATTCAAAGAGGAAATGGATTTCTCCTTATTCCTTCGCTCATAGCTGGTTCACACAAGTAAAGCTGCTTCTTTTTTTGCAAGAATGTAGTATTATTTCCAGTCTGCATAGTCCTTGGGCTGAGGTTCAAATTTGTATCTTCAGTTTGCAAGCTATCCACGGCACACAGCATCAGACTCAACATGCATCTGCTTCTTTTTTAGTCCTTTTATACAGTATTAGTACTTGATATGGGATTGTAAGCTGCTGAAAATGTACATATGGGGGAATGAAGACTTCTTCCATTTAAGCACATTTATATCCACACTGTTCTTCAATTTACATATGAATGTTGATATCCCACAATTCTGTTTGGGTGGTTGGGTGTTATATAATTATGCATGCAAATTTTATGTTAATCAACATCCAGATTTGTGGCCAGTTGTACCTACTTTTTATGGGCTCTTGCCCAGATTTTTGATATTTCCAGGTTGAGAGGTATGCTGCTTAATGAATTCTATTGAGCACACTATTGTGTGTAACATCCACATGATTGCAGTACTACATGTAGGCATTCATTTATCTAACCCTATATTTCTATTATTAAATACTGAAGTCAACACCAAATTTCAGTTAGCCTGCCTTTATTACAAAGCTTGTGAGATATATAACTAAGAACACAGTCCATTTTTAATTGCATAGCATTTATTTATTTATAAATTATACTGAATATGTGTACCATTCATTCATTCTTTTCCTAAAACCAGCTTTAAGCTTCCTTTTTTTGGCTGCCAAGGAAATGGAATTGGTCCTGGCAAATAATATGCAAATGGCACAGGACATAGACTGAAAAATCCTGGACAGGTAACATATCTCATCACAGCATACCCATACTTCCACATGCAGACTCACATACATAGACCTATAGGAAATCTTTTCAGGATCACCAATATATCTACTGCCATATCTTCAAGATATGTAAGGAAATCAAAGATTCTGGAAAATATCTATGTACCTCTTTATAGGAAGATTATACAATCTTTGCACAGAAGGCACACCAGAAAAAGAGAACAAAAAAAACCTAAGGGCCACTAAGCAAGCAATTCCCTGGCTATTTCTTAAGAGAATATTTACTTCCTTGATCCCCTCTCTAACGGGGTGACTGATGTGATCCCTGGGGTGAATTTCCCATCTCCCATCCAATCATCAAGATTCCTTTTGAAGAGGACCAAAGAGGCACTCAGCTTGACATGTATGGGCAGTCTATTCCAGAGTATGGGGTATCTCTGGGTCAGGAATCTATCCCTCTAGTATGTTTTGTTCATTGTGATGACCAGCTTTAGATGCCTGGAGCATGTAGCTCTGAGGGATTGTAATTTCTTTAAGTGTAGCATGTCCAACAGCACTGGGTTTGACATGGCCTTGTATGTTAAGCAGAGATCACCTCTGAATAGGCGATATGCGACAGAGTATAGCTGGAGTTTTTTTAGATGGTCAGCATAGGACATCTGCTTTAGGCCTATGATTCTTTTAGTGAGGTATTTCTGTGGCCTTTCCAGTTGTTGCAGATGTTTTGTGAGGTACATACCAAACGGGGTGTTGTACTCAATAATGGGTCTAATGAGGGCATGAGTACAATGGGAAAATGACCTCCTTTTTTCTGGATGAAAAGCCTTAGTGATGAGGTGTGCCACATAGAAGGATTTCCTGACTGTTGTGGTGATGTGGTTATCAAAGGTGAGACCACTGTCCACCTGTGTCCTAAGTCTCTTATCACACTTTCAGTGTTGAGTGTACTGCCACTTATGTGGTAATTCAAGGGTACATGTTTTTTCCCAAAGGGGATAACTATACATTGGCATTGAGCTTGAGCCCATGGCTCTGGCACCAAGCATCTGTTTCTGCAAGGCCCTTTCATAGAATATCCACACCATTTGGGGATTCAATAATGGCTCCCAGTTTACAGTCCTCTGTGAACTTTGTTAGCCAGAGTCCTTAGATGCTGGCCTGTACTTCAGAGAAGTAGATGCCAAACAAGAGCGGTCCCAGGACTGAACCCTGAGGTACTCCGCTTGTCACTTGTCTGGAGATGGATTTTGAGTCAGCTACTTTTACAGTGTGTGTTCTGTCAGTAAGCCAGTTGGCAACCATTGAGTGACGTAGGGATTAATGCCCAGATTAGTAAGTTTATCTGTGATTCCAGAGTGGGGGATGGTGTCAAAGGCATTGGTGAGGTCCAGATAGGCTGTTTGGACCACCTTACCCTCGTTCAAGGCTCTGGAGACTGATTCGAAGAAGTCAATCAGGTCGAGGAGACAAGATCGGACCTTTATGAAACCAAACTGGGTGAGGTCCAGTGTTTGAAGGCTGCCAATATCTTTGTTTATAAGTTCCATGATAATGCATTACATGGCTTTTCAGATCAGGCTTATCAGACTGATGGGACAATAGTTACCGGGATCCAAGGTGGATCCCTTTGTGAAGTGGGATAACTGTAGCTATGCGCCACTCATTGGGCCCAAAGCCTGAGGTGAGGCTATGATTAAACATGACACTTAGGTGAGGTACCAGTTAATTTTGTAGTTCATGAGGTACACAGCCCGGGATCTCATCTGGTCCCATGGATGCTGTATTCTTAGATTTGGAGAGTGCATTTTTTACTTGTGTGGCCCTGAGTACCAGAATTTGGAAATATTTTGGTACTGAGATTGGCCCTTTAGTGGGTGGGGGGGGGTGAAGTTGGCACTGAATCGATCTGCCAGGAGATTGGCAATATCCTTGGACTCAGTATATTTAATTCCATTCTGTTGTAGCTCAGAGCAGATCTGAGCATTGCCATTTAGATTCTTGACATAACTATAGAATGCCTTGTGGTTGTCCTTGGAATCTTTGGCAATTTTATTTTCGTAACTAGCTTTGGAGGATCTTATGAGGGATCTCAGCTTCTTACTGAGGCTGGTAAGGGAGCTTTTTGCATCCTGAGATTTTCCTCTTTTCTGCAACAGTTTCTTCCTTCTGTTTTATAGTTTGCTTATGGCAGGGGACCACCAGATTGGGTTTTTTTTTTTTGGAGGAGACTGTCTTGGTTCTGTTTGGAATGGCATGATTCATGCACAAATGGATGTGCTCGTACAGTGCCTTAGTGTAGGATTCAGCAGTCAAACTTTCAGTTCCCATCTGCATGGGTGTCATGAAATTTATCACTTCTGACTTGAGTAGCATGAAGTTGGCTTTGGAGAAGTTCTTTATGGAGGTTTCCCTACTGGAGGGTGGGATGTGAACATCAAGGATGATTAGCTGATGGTCAGACCTGACCAATGAGGGGGTGACCACTGGTGTGGAGCATCGATCTCCCATGTTGGTAATGACCAGGTCAAGGATATTCAAGTCCCTGTTGGGACTATGGATTAGTTAGTCCAGGGCGTTGGAATTTATGGATTCCAAGAACTGTTGGGCAAAGCTGTGGGTACCCGAGTAGTTTTCCCAGTTAATGGCAGGGTAGCTGAAAATCACCCAGTATTAGGGTGTTTGGTTGTATCTTAATATTATCTAGTATGTGTAGAAAGGTGTAGTGAGAATCTTAGTGCATGGTGGGGGATCTGTAGCAAGCTACAATTTGGATTGCAGTCTTACCTAATGTTAGTTGCACCTGTAGAATTTCAGATGCATTGTGTTGGGCAACTAGTCTGGAGGTGTGAATATCTTTGGTGAATATGGACACCCCTCCACCTTTAGTGCTTCGGTCCTGGTTTGGTGGCTGAAAGTGTGGTAAAAGTTGCAGCCTGGTATTGAGAGGAGTGCTCTCTGGAGCCTTGAACCAGGTCTCAGTTACTGCACAGATATCAATGTTCTCCATTTTTAGGAGTGCCTTGAAAGAGTGCATTTTGAGGTTTAGACTTCTAGCATTGAGTAGCATTACCTTCAGATTTTGCATGCTTATATCTGTTACAGTGGTAGTTTTGTCCTTTGAGCCTTGCCTAAAAAAGACACTATAGGAGTGGCAAGAGCCTTAACCAGTAACCTGAATTGACAGGTGTAGACCATCTCTGGCAAAGCATTGTGGTTTGTTGATTATGTCATCCCAGGCAGACAGATATTGGATCCCATTTGAATGTCACCAGAAACCTAGCCAATTGTTGAAGTCAATCATTTTGTCCTTATACTGTGGTATCATATCATTCTGGGCGAAGGCAGGATACTGCTCAGAGCTAGGGTCATACCTGCCTGGGCCACATGATCTGAGAGCTCTTCTGTGTCTCTTCTCATGTAGTCCAGGGAGGTACGTCTCAAGTCATTTTCTCCAACATGGACAATGACAGAGTCGTATTTGTACTTGTTGTGGAGTGACTTGAGTGCATGCATTATGTGGCGGATCCTGGCACCCGACAGGCAGCTGACAGTAATTTTCTCCTTGTTCAACCTGGTGAGTGGGATGTCGGTGTGCCTGACTATAGAGTCACCTATGACTAAAGTGTTGGTTATGTTGTCTAGCCTTAGGTGCTTTTGTTTGGTGGCACACTGGTGTTGTGAGCTGTGTGTCAGTTTAGTTGTGATTGGTGTTTGCGTTTCAACTTCGAAGATCCTTGTTGCTTGGTCAGGTTAAAGTTAAGGGCCTCTGCATAAGTGGATTTAGTTTTACTATGTGTGGATGTTGGTGCCATGCGTTTTGAAGGGCTATGTGTTGCTTGAGGTGTAGTGCAGGTGTTAACCTTCTCCTCTTGACTGTCTAGCACAAAAAGAAGACCAAAAGAAGAAATTACTAATAAAAATAACTCACTTAAAAATGAAAAGAACTGTGTTAAAATATCTTTGTTACATTGGTGACTAAAACCCATCCAGATGTGCTCCCCAAAAAGTATAAGAAATATAGCCAATATAAAAAATAAAATTATTTGCTCGGTAAGGGAGAATACCACATCTGTACAAACCCAAGAGTGTATGTATTCAAACTTATTTTATTAAATTATTTACTTATTTGCTTACTTATTCATATATGCTTTATGTACTATTCTTCTGCATGAAACAAGAGCATGAAGCTCAAGTGATCCCAGGGGTAAATCTACGATCTCCCATCCACTCGATTTTTTTTTCACGGCACACACAAATGTTTATGAATATATCGGGGAAAACAGCTGCTACAGTCTGGCATGAGCTTACTATTAGCCTAATACATATCAAATGTATTCTAAAGCTTCTTCTGAAGAGCTCTGGGCTGTGGGATTGTGGGAGCAGCCTATGCACATGAGAATACGTTGAGGGTCTCCTGAAATTCATAATCCTTCAAGTGTAAACACTGTTTGACAGACTTGCTTTGCATAGTCCCATAGAAGTGCAGATCTTCTGATGCAGAGTATATCTGTACTGCTATATTAGACAGAAAACTAATAATAATAAAAATTTTATGTCTTGGCCTGGAAATCTTAGAAAGCTAAGTTCATCAAATCTTCTTCCTTTTGATTTGTTTAGCTATGTGCTACTAATAATCTGTTATCAAAAGATAATATCTGTAATGGAAAGCTACCACTGATAAATATATTTAACAATTCTGTAACCATTCATTCATTCATGCTGCATTCAGTTAAAGATTTTCAAACACAAAACAAACTTCTGATTTAATACATAGCATTCATTTGATCACATTCTAGCAAAGGTGCCTATGCTAAAGGGCAACAATATTTTGACACAGAAAGACTGCAGGAAGATGAAATGTGAATGCAAGCTTTCAATGGACTCCATTTTAAAAATCAGCCAGCAGATATTTACAAAGAAAGCACTGTTTGCCTTTGAGATCAAACATAATTCTGTATTGACTGCCTACACAGAAAATACAATATGTTCTGGCTTACAAATATTTATTCGCATGGTTTAGCTTTGTTATGATAAATAGAATGATTTTACTCATGATGTGAGACAAAAATGCTGTGTAATATCCATAGAACCGTGAGATAATGACAGCATCTATTGTTCTTTATCTTTTTTTTTTCTATATTGAGACTTTCTGAGTTTCTGATTTCCAGCTACTGATTCACTGAGTCATTACATTTATATGCTCATATGCCCAAATGAAAATGGTTCACATAGGCGTTATTAAAAGCTAATCCTTCATTGGAAAAGGAGCAGTTCTCCTGATTTACTTACAGCCTTTCAGCACTTTTACTGCACATAAAACAGACTGCAGGCATACATACTTCACATTCAGTAGAACCTGGGTAGCTGCAAGTTGATAGTCATTAAAGTTCAACAAACTCAACAAGGTAAATCATGAAACAGAGAGGACTGGCTCAGTTTCTGCATATAGTTTGTCTTCTTGACTCATTAGTAACACTTGAAGAAATGTAGATGCACTCTTCACTCTATTACAGGACACATACACACATTCTTTGTCTAACAGCTGAAGAGTTTTATAACAGCCAAGATTTTACGTAAAATGTGAACATAATATAAGTATGAAAAGTCTCTCTCATCTTATGCCCTTCAAGGTGTGCAAACAAATAATTTATGTATAACACAGAAAGTAAGGTCTCTAGGATTGCTGGTTAAATGCAACTGAAATGGAGACACGTTTGATTGAAAAAGAAATGTAATCTATAAGGAATATTGTCTAATGAGCTTATTTGGGAGAGTAAAACCCTCAGGAATGTGGTTCTGTTCATGTTACTTGAATAATCCGGTACATAGTCACCCCATATGTCCTCTTCCATTCTTAGAAGGAAATATGTCTGTATTGATTTTAAACATAGAACTACGACTTATAAACTATTTTCTTTCCTTTACAAAGGGAATTAAGGCAATTAGGCAAGGTTAATTTCCCCATTTAAATAAATGTCCTCCCCCCCAAAAAAAGTCCTCCTTGGCATGATCTTATTTACTTATTAAGAACAGTTAATTTATGTTCATAGGTTCATAGGTTCATAGGTTGATACTAGGCTATCTGCCCTAGGGCATTTATAAGCCTAGCCAGAGTGTGTTTGGCTTTCGTCACCCTTTTAGATTAGTTGACTGTGCCGCTGTATAGTAGGTCACAGAAGAATAGCACTTTTTAAGGTTAGTTTACTGTGCCTCTGTCTAGTAGGGACACAGAAGTGATCCCAGGGGTAAATCTATGATCTCCCATCCACTTGTCAAGATTTCTCTTGAAGAGGGTCATTGAGGGGCTCTGCGTAACATGGATTGGGATTTTGTTCCAGAGTGAGGGGAGCCTCTGTTATATGAATCTGTCCCTCCAGCATGTCCTATTTATTTTTGTGCTGAGGTTTAAGTCTCTGGAGCATGTAGCTCTAAGGGATTTGGATTTCCTGAGGTGGAGCATGTCCATTAATTCTGGGTTGGACATGGCTTTATACATCAGGCACAGATCGCCTCTGAGTAGGCGGTAAGCAACTGAGTAGAGCAGGAGTTTCTTTAGCCTAACTGAGTAGGGCATCTGTTTGAGTCCCATGATCCTCTTGGTGAGGTACTTTTGGGGTCTTTCCAGTTGCTGCAGGTGTTGGTTAAGGTACATCCCAAATGGGCATTGTATTCAATTATGGGCCTGATGAGTGATGAGTAGAGGGGCACAATGACCTCTCTTGATCTAGATGTGAACCCTTTCATGATAAGGTGGGCTATATAGAAGGTCTTTCTAACCACTTTGGCAATGTGATTGTCAAAGGAGAGATTGCTATCTACTTGGGTCCCCAAATCCCTAATTACTTCTTCCGTACTTAATGGATTGCCACCTATGTGGCAATTTGTGGGCACTTTGTTTTTTTCCAAAGGGGATGACTATGCACTGTTTGGCATTTAGCTTTAGGCCATGGCTCTGGCACCAGTTATCCGTCTCTGTGAGACTCCCTTGGAGGATGCTTGTGTCAGTCAGCGAGTTGATTATGACACCCACTTTGCAGTCATCTTCGAACTTGGTCAGCCATAGTCATCCCATGTTAGCCTGTACCTCAGAGAAATATATACCGAACAAGAGAGGTCCCAGGACTGAGCCTTGTGGGACGCCACTTGTAACTTCTTTAGAGTCTGACATGGCACCTGCAATTCTGACCATGTGGTTTCTATACCTGAGCCAGTTTGCAACCCATCTTGTGACATAGGGGTTGATATTTAATCTGGTGAGCTTATTTATGATGCCAGAGTGGGGTATTGTGTTGAAGGCTTTTGCAAGGTCCAGGTAGGCTGTGTGGACTACCTTCCCTTCATCTATGGCCTTGGTGACTGTTTCATAGAAGTCGACCAGGTTCAAGAGGCAAGATCTGCCCTTAACAAAGCCGAATTGGGTAGAATCCAGTGTTTGGAGGTTCCTAGTATCTTTGTTTATGACTTCCATGATGATACGCTCCATAGCTTTGCAGACCAGGCTAGTCAGACTTATAGGGCGATAGTTTCCGGAATCCCTTGTGGCACTGCCTTTGTGGAGTGGGACCACTGTTGCTGTACACCATTCTTTGGGTACATATCCTGTAGTAAGGCTGAGATTGAACAGTGACTTTATGTGAGGGTTCAGTTCTTCTTGAAGCTCGTGTAAGACACAGCCCGGGACACTGTCCGGTCCCATTGATGCTGTTTTTTTGCTTTGGAGAGGGCAGCTCTCACCTGTGCATCTGTGATGTCAGGGAGGCTACACTCTTTTGGGATAGATATTTGTTATTAATTAGTTGCATTAGTTACTATGGTCATTAGCTTATTTCAGTTTTTCAATTATTCAGCAGTGAGAATAGTTTGGTTACACTACTGAGAATGACTTTCAGATGACTCTAGGAAACAATATGATGACTCAGGAAAGTTGCAGTGAATATTAGCTGATCTGCAATTAACAAAGATGGAGAAATGCAGACCATGAATAGCATCATTGCTCAGCTGAGGAAAGAACACTTTGAGGAACTCCAGAAACTGGTGAACATGTCCTTTTGTGAGTACGCAGTGATAGAAGTAGATGTTAAAATCAGACACATTTTTATAGATGAGGTTACTGGAGCAATTAAACAATTATAAATTGAGAAGCCTGTGGCCAATCTCTGAATGAGATCTAAACAGAAGTGAAGAAATTATTGGACATTAACAGTGTATTATGGTGAACACACCTTTCCACTCTTGCACAGAATGCTGAGGCAGTGTCCACAGAACAGCTAACTGGGTCAGGGATTCCCATTTTTAAAATGGGGACCAGAACTACATGTTTCAGTGATAAGGGGAAGATGTTCCTCAGCCACTCTGGGAAAGCCTGTGCCAGGGTGCTGGGAAACTTACTTTGAATAGCTGAGTGTATAGGATGCTCAACAAAACTACAATGTCCCCGTGCTGCTGTGTACCATTGGGCCTAAATATTGTACCTGCATTCTTTGTGTTATGATGGGAACATTCCTGTGCTACACAGGTAAAAACCCTGACTACTTCTGCTTCCCAGATGACCTAGGCTACTAAGTTTGTGTGTACGTTAATTTGGCTATCCTTTTTTTTGGATCTTTCTATTTGTTATCACAGGTAGAACACTGATCCAAACAGTTTTCTGGTTCATTCTGGGCATATGCAAGATATACAGAAAATCACAAATGATGCATAGTAATTTCAGTGAACATAGTATGATGTGTAAAGATACAACACACATAAAAAAGTCACCGTTAACAAAAATATTTAGAAACAGTGTTATGTACAGTTAATTACACTGCACTCATCTTGCGTAAGTAAATCAAATTAATTTATTACTATATAAGTAAATTAAATTGTGTAATATCTGACTAAAGGTGTAAGGGTTAAACAATCGGAATAGGAATGGTGAGAATGAATCGCAAGTAACTGCTCAACAGTACTAGATAGATGTCAGTTGTAATGGTGAAACCCTCACTGATACAGAGCTACAGCATGCAGTTCATTGGCTGAGAGAATGTGCTTCTTGTTCCAAACTGAAGTAATGCAGTAACCTTCCTTATGTTAAAGCTGGTACATAATCATTGTGAGAAGACTGCATAACAGTCCCTCACATAATCAAGTGCTGTCATCAACCATCAGGAGGACGTAAATTTTAGTCATTAGCAGAAAAGAACTCTGATGGTTGCAAAAATAATGGTCTCCACTGATCAGACCTTACACAAAGGGAAATGAATGGACTGACCATTTGTGGGAAGACTGATGCCTGAAGACGGAATGGATATAAACATAACGTGCACAGCAGTCCGGCATGAGCATATAAACACACACACACACACACACACACACACACACACACACACACACACACACACACACACACACGCACACACACACACACACACACACACAAGCTCACATGCATTAAAGGTCAGAGTGGGACACTTCAACTCGTATTAATTGTTTCTTTTCCTATATGCGATTTTCATAGACAGGATGTCACTTGGAAAGTATCAGGTCTGGCAGACTGGGGTTTGAGAGCTGCATCTTTAGTGTATGAATATGTCACCGTCTTAGCCTCAAATGACTGTGATCTCCAACATGCACAGAACCAATAAAGTTTCAATTCATTTTAAACTTCAGTGTACTTCAGGTTTGTCAGAATGGATTTATTTTGATTACATAAACTTATCTTGGTACTACTTGTCATAAACAGAAGACAGAAAGAGGTGTAATCCCAAAATAATTGTATTTGGGAGGGTTACCTCTCACATGAAATATAGCTTGTTATGTTTTTCTTCATTACTATTTCCTTATGATGAAGCAATACATTGAGAAAAATAACCAAATGCCCTGTAATCTCAGTTATACCCATGCAAATACTTGCCTACTGACAGGGTAATGCTTTTTGAAAACTATGAGAACACACCTTTTTCAGCACGCAAACCTGTCTCCTCTGACACCTTGCTGCTATTATATAAGAATTTGTTGAGACTAAACATCTGTCTGTGCAGCAGTGTATCCTGCTGCAAATAACATTTACCCTGCATTTGATCTGTTGCCTTAGAGTATAATTTGGTATTACAGTGTTCTCAGTGTAGTTGATAAACTATAATGTGACATACATGTTTATAGGTAGGTACTAGGCTATTGGCCCTAGGGCCTATAAAAGCCTAGACAAAAAGGTGCCCTGGTATACATTGCCAGCTGCATGGTATTTTCAGTGTTCTTCCTAGTATACAGCAATGCAGAATTATTTTAACCTGCAATGCGGTATGCGTACCACTCTTTTGGAATCATACATTTCCTTCACTGCATTTTAGCATTCTCTCTGCATTTCTGTAATGAGCAAAGTGTGATGTTGCTGAATGTCAACCCATGAGTCTAAAGAGTAGTATTGTTGCAAATTAACTCATTGGATACAACAATTAAGCATTCATGGGTATAGCCATGCATAAACAACACCTTTTTAATTCAAAGACATATTTAATTACCTCTACAAAATTACTGTCACATCAACTACAACCTGTTAATTGTTGTAAATTTCACACTATGCAAAACACTTTTAAAATAGTTACTTATTCTTAAGCAGTTAAAACACCATCCACAGCTACACATAGTAACACTGCATCCAAAGCCTCCACTGCTATGCCCTTAAGGCAAACCAGCACACAGCCAAATTTCCTGGTCATTGGTGATTCTATAGTGAGGCACCCCAATGTCCTGCTCACCAGACTAAGTAAGGAGAGATTCACCGTTAACTTCCTTTCCAGGGCTAGGATTTGTTACGTCACACATGTACTCAGGTCATTGAACCACAGATGCCAGTATGACTTTGTCATAGTCCATGTGGGTGTTAATGACCTGAGATATACCTCGCTTGACTATATGAAGTGAAACATGATTGAACTTGCTGATTATGTGTGTTGGGCAGGTATGATCCTAGCATTCAGCAGCATACCATCTTCTCTATGGATGATGCCACATTACTGATAGAAAATGATTGATTTTAACACTAGGCTTAGCTTCTGGTGTCAATCCTGGGCGGGGGGGGGGGGGGGGTACAATATTTGACAGCCTGGGAAGACATGGTTGACAGACCATGCTGTTTTGCCAGGGATGGTCTGCACTTATCCTCTCTAGGCTTTTGGATATTGACAAACAACTTTTACATCTCAATAGAGCCTTTCTTAGGCAATGCCAAACTTATAAGCTTAACAACTTAACTAAAGCGATCAAGGAATATTTGAAAGTGGTACTACTCAATGCTAGGAGTCTGAACAAGAAACTCCACTCCCTGCAAGCTTTCCTCTCCTGGGAGGTTGTAAACATATGTGTAGTAATGCAGACATGGTTTAAAGTCGCTGAAAGCACCCCGATGGTGCAAGGTTATAATGTCTTTCACACCTTTAGACCAGCTACTGCACAGAAGGAACAAAAGCGGAGGAGACTCAGTCTACATTAAAACCAACCTCACATCCAGACCAGCTAAAGTATATGACCCACTGAAACTCATACATGTGCAATTCCCCATAATCAAGGTATCATAACATATCCTTGCAATGTGTAGGTCCCCCTCCATGTCCCAGGAAACCCATACTACCTATTGCAATCTACTAGAGTCCCTCATCGTTCAACCCAATACGATATCCACGGGGGATCTCAACTACCTCTCTATAGATTGGGAATCCTCCTCCACCTCTTATGTACTAGCCCAGTGATTCCTAAACTTTGTTAATACCAACATCATGGAACAGTTGGTCCATTCTCCTACAGGGGTACAAATATCCTTGACTTTGTATGCAGAGTGCCTTAAAGTCCTTTCCCTCTACTCAGTCTCCTATAGATTACGGAGGGGTGATCTATGCTTGGCTTACAAGGCATCCACAAACTCCACACTTATGAATCCCCTACATATTCATAAGTCAAAGAATACCAGAAATATAAGGTCTAGGGACCTGAATTTTGTCTGTGACTTAAACAGATCATGCTGGAGAGACAGATATGTGTTCCAGAGAATGCCCCTCCTATGGAACAGGCTTCCCATCAATGTGAAGCTGAGTTAATCTATTACCCAGTTTAAGTGCAACGTAGACCAGTAGATGGGGAGTAGGAAATTTACACTGGGCCTGGCACCTATGTCCCTTATGGACAGAGGTAGCTTATAAATGCCTGGCCATCAATGTCCTGTTTGGATATAAAACATTATTATTCTTTTGGGAAAACGTACCTAGGCATAGAAAGCCCACCCCCCCCTCCCCCGGGTCGTTAGCCAAATAGCAGTCTGTGAATCTATGAATCTATGAATAAAACTATACTGCATATTGCATCGTATATGCATCCACATTTATTATACTTAAAGCACATGTACTACAAATGTGTAAAGAGAAGTGCTCAGTAAAATGTTTATCTTCTTTGCTATATATATCAACTATGGCTATGATGCATATGTTGTGGAGATATTACACTGCATAACAATTATCAGATTGTATAATCTGCGAAGTCTACTTAATATGCTAACATTTTGGTTCCATCCTTGCAAGGCATATTTGGATAACTTTTCACTAGATATCATATGCAAGATGACCTAATCAACATGGTTCAGTCTGGTAAACAATCTGAAAAGTACTGAATGCATTCAGACTTTATCCTTTTGATAACATCTACAAAAATGCTTGCTTGCATCATACATGTGTTTGAATTCTTATGTGTCTGCAAAACGTTACTGTTCTAGAACTATTTAGGGGACTTTGGAGAATTATAGATATTGCACTGACATGTGAAACTCAAAGAAAAGTCCAGTATACTGCCAGTGCGAAGTCAAGAAAAGGCACTGTACTAAACAAAATGTAACCTGTTTCCTTTTAATGTACCTTAAACATATGCTAATTAGTCCACTCGTTCTTCATTTTGCTGTCAGATATGATGACTGCACAATTTGTGTCAGTAATGAAGTAAAAAGTATAATTTTCCTCCTTTCAATTTTTCTTTAGTGAACTGCGTTTGCTTATTAAGCTAAGTAACTCTCATTAGACATGGTTTTAATTCCTTCAGGCAGCCTTTGTATTTAAAACAGCCATTTGTATACTTCTAAAATGGACATCCTGACCTGGAATGTATAATATGCTCTACTTTCTGTCAGACATAATTCTTTCACATTGATATAACTAAAACAGTCATAATAAATGTTTTGTTCTATATATTTTGCCTTTGAAATGATTAAAGCTAGGATTTCAGCATTATATTCTGTAAGTAATTAATCTCTTATTCCTTAGTAACGTAGAACAAAATGAAACTAGCTTCAGAGCTGGCAAATTCTTGTAAAGGGTAACTTCCATTTATACTGAGATACATTTCACCTGCCACAGTTATGTAAGCTATGGAAACTGAAAGTCCTTTGTGTGTTTGAAAAAAATGGTATAAGTTCTTAAAGCCATACAAAAACCTGTCTGAATCACTGATTCAATAACATAATCACAATTTGGTCTTTTAGCTTTTGGTGCAGCGGTTAGCGTTGACGCCTCACAGTAAGAGGTTCTCCGATTTGATTCTCGGCTGGAGCGCCTTCTGCGTGGAGTCTGCATGTCCTCCCTGTGGTCGAGTGATGTTTAAAGACATGCAGGTAAGTGTGTGCGAGAATGGGTGTTCCTTCCTTGAAGGTTGGGTGTCGGGCTGGCAACTCGGCGCCATAAAAATCCACTGCCAATCATTAACGGACCGGAGTTCCACTGTGGCGACCCTTAACCAGGAAAAGACGAAAGACATTACTATTAATTTTTTTGTCATGATAAAAGATATCAAAAGACAATAGCAAATGTGCCAAGCTGTACCTCGGTTTATAAAATGAACACTGACGTGATATCTTCATAGCTAGATTTGTTCCTGTAAACTATATTGATGCTGTAAAAGCTTAAGGTATTTCTAAGCACACACACACACACACACACACACACACACACACACACACACACACACACACACACACTTTCTAACATGGCCATTTGCTGGGATTCAGAAAAGGCTACTGCATGCAGTGGGACTATATCACCACATCGAATGATGATAAGTTCGAACCCCCTTTGCTCGAACCAAAAAGTCTGAAAGCCCTAAACCGCGAAGTTACAGAAACATCAATTTTTTTTCCAAGGGGAAAAAATTGGTGGGCCGTCTTCGGGGCTTTGCTGTTTCCTCCACTGTAGTGTGATCACGGAGTTGGTATATTTAAGTAGTGGGGGTGTGGGGTGCACAGCCCCCCACATTGGGAGGTGTGAGGGGGCAAAGCCGCCCACTTTAGTTTGTGTTAAAGTTGTGATTTTTTTTTTCCACGGAGCAGCTATTTTTTTTCACTGGGAAAAAATTTGTTGTTCCATGAGTTAGGGTTTTCGGACTTTTAGGCTTGAACAAAGGGCATTCAAACTTATCACCATTCGATGTGGTGATATAGACCCACATCCAGTAAGCCCTAACACAAGTAGCTGGTAACTAGTACCCCTTTCCAGTTCAGAGAGAAGTCCACAGCAGTTTTTTTTTCCATGGCTGGAATCACCACAGTGGGACATTCTGACAGCCACACTGCAGATGATATGGTATTCCTGAGCAACATCTAATTCTAATTAGGAAAGTGAATCCCCACTCCAGAAGTGTTTGTGTAAATTTGTAAATTAGCATACCTAGATAGTTTAATTAATATGTCCAAAAGATGGCAGTCACCCATATAATTCAGTGGGGCAGATGACATTGCAGGTAAGTTTAGTGAAGTTCATCAGAGAGGTAGTGATGGGGGGGTGTTTGTGCATGCGTTCAGGGGAGTGAATGCACTGTGATGATGTGGCGGAGGCTGTGGATGTGTGGAAGTGTGTGTGCACGTGTTCTGGGAAGTGAATGGACTGAGGTGATGTGGGGAGATTGTGGATGTGTGGAAGTGTGTGTGCACATGTTTAGGGAAGTGAATGGACTGGGATGAGTTGGCGGATGGGGTATATGTGTGTGGCAGTGTGTGTGCACTTGTACAGGGGAGTGAATGGACTGGGATGATATGCGGGAGGATGTGGATGTGTGTGGCAGTGTGTATGAATGTGTGCAGGGCAGTGAATGGGCTGGGATGATGAGTGTGGGTGAATGAGTGTGTGTCTGTCTGGGTGGTTGCAGTGGGGGTTAGGAATGGGATCAAGTGTGCAGTGTTGAGTGTGTGGGGGGGTGAATTGATGACAATGTGTCTGAGTCTGATTGAGTGAGTGGGGTGTCATGTTGACTGACGTCTGTGGTGGGGAGGAATCTGTCTGTGTATTTGTGGATGTGCATTTGAATGTCTTTACAGATGTGAGACAGTGAATGGTGGGTGTATATGCTAACATGCTGCATGGACCACCAATGATAATTACCTCTTAAAAGTGCTGTATAGCATTGTTGGTAATTACAGGTGATGTAGAGGCATTCAAATTAGCTGATAATGAGGTGTCTCTGAACTGCATTTTCTGCTATTATGTAAATTGGACCAACTTCAACAGACCGTTTATACAACCACGGCCAGTATCTCTGAATCCCTTTTGCTTTGTCACAGGATGAGCTAGGATTATAGAAAAGTGACCAAACCTGCCACATGCACTTCCTTCAGTGAAATCTGTTTTTAATCTGAGTTACATAGTTGGTATTTATGATTCATTTACAGAGAAGACTATTAAAAGTGATGGGGAAAAAGATAGAAGACCAAAGTGTGATTATGCTATGAAATCAGTGATTTAGACAGACATTTTTGTATGGCTTTAAGGACCTCTAACATTTTTTTATAAACACAACAAAAGGCTTTCAGTTTCTGTAGCTTACATAACTGTGGCAAGAGAAATGTACACTCATATAAATGGAAGGTTGTTTTAAACTCTTGTCTCATTTTAAATTAATACATATATTAAATCATTTAGAGTGCCTTCTGTGTGGAGTCTGCATGTCCTCCCCGTGTTGGGTAGCGTTCGAAAGACATGCGTGTGTAAATGGGAGTGCCTTCGTTGAAGGTTGGGTGTCGAGCTGGCACCTCGGCGTTTCGTAAAAATCTACTGCCAATCATTAGAGGACAGGAGTTCTGCTGTGGCGACTCCTAACCGGGAAAAATCCAAAAACATTAAATCATTTATGGTTGTTTTGTTCCCTTGTGGAGTAAAGGAAACTGTCTCTGTAGTCTACAATGAAATATTGCTTCTCACTAAACAAAGAAATAAAAACACCACAAAATGTTTAAATGAAATAAAATCATCAACTGCAGTAAAAATTATGCTAAAGGCTACAAAACAACTGTTTTTGCATCGCCCAACCTGTTCCATAAATACATACAACTCTCAAAGCTTTGGGGAAACGAGAATAGTTTTAAAACAGAAGAAAAAAAAATCACCTTTTCCCTCATTTGAGTCATGTGACTTTGAAAGATTACTCAAGCTACAGCACCTGCAACAAAGCAATATTTGGAGTACTGAGGCGGTATATACATGAAAGAAATTTTGTACCTATAATATTTTAATGTTCAATAAAAGAAATCACAATAAACAGTACATATCCACTTTCTTTTGTCTTACATGCATGAACAAAGCTCTCAACAAAACAGAAAATAAAAATACCTTTAGTATGATGAAACAGCCATCCAATCACAACCTCTTTTCCAATTTTTTGCACATCATTTATTTATTTATTTATTTATTTATTTATTTATTTATTTATTTGCCATTTGTTAACCAGGTTGGTCTGGCTGGGCAGGTGCCCTTTTTCAGCAGAGACTCGAGGATAAAAGTTCCATTACAGCAAAGAATTTTTACAAATGATAAAGTATTTACACATACGCTAAAAACAGCATTTAAACATACACTCAAGAGGAGGTAAATACAGTAAAAGTAGATTACATTTTTTACAATGTATGAAATGGAAAAAAAACTAAACATAGAAATTTACTGTTATGTGCCTTACAAACACAGGATGAATATCAAAAAGCAATATGTTGGAATGGGAAATTACTAATCTACGCATAACTGTAGTGAGTTGTACAGGTGCCAGGGTGAGAAATCCAGGCAACAGAGTGAAAGGAAGTGGAGGGGTATGGAATGAAAGAGGAGGTATAGTGTAAAGATTGGTGTATAGTGGAAGGGAAAGGTCACAGAGCTGGAGAGTCTGGAAATACAGATAGGAACTGGAATCAGTGAGAGATAGAAGCAGAAAGGGGGGGGGGCAGAGGCAGAGTAGGGAGGGATGGAGAAAGGGGGGTGAGGCAGAATAGGCAGGATTCAAGTAGGGTTTTTACAGGGGAAGTTCCAGGAGTTAAGCAGATATTCCTTTATAGAGAGTTTGAAGTTTGCCAGCTTTTGGATAGTTCTGATGTGGAGAGGGAGTTGGTTCCAAGAGGACCTAGCTGAGTGGCTATATAGCATTTTTCCTATGGCTTTATTAGGTTTGGTTATTTGAAGGAGGTGTTGGTCAGAGCTACAAAGTTCCCAATTAGGGACATAAGGAGAGATGATGGTTGCTAGAGTTGCACAGGCAGTGGGTTGATGGAGGATAGTATGTGTAAGAAGAAGTTAAGATAGGAGGAGTTGATTATGGATGATTGCCAACTTGATTAGAATAGCAGTATAACCAGAAACAATTAGCAATCATAAATAGTGTATTACATCAGACTAGATGACCAAGAAATGTTTATCATTATGAGAATAATAGCAAACAGATTAAACTGCATTTATTGGAAGGATAGATGCAGATTTATACCAGGGTTATCAGGTATGACGTCTCAATTTGTGCGGTGAGCATGATTAAGTGTTGGAAAAGGGTAGGAAAAACGTAAAACTTTCTCTGCTTAAAGGTGTATTTTGCTAGAAAGCTTATGGCTAGGCATCTTGTGATCCCCGTGATCTCTTGCTTAGTGTGTGTTCTTTTGTTGCTATTACTGTAATATGAATCAATGTACTGAACTGTGGTACAAATTAAACTCTGCACTGAAATTTAGTTACCAAAACAAACACCGTGGCAATAGAGGTCCCAACAGCTCATAGATCAGTATGAAAGGAATTAAACTTTCACACATTTTTGTAAGCAGAAGGGGGGAAAGTCTTAGCACCCTTATAATCTCTGAAGCTGAATGAACAGTATTAAGTGATGTACACAATGTGAAATGTAGTCCAGTAGTCAACAAAGCACTTACTGTCCTCATTGATCATGCTCATAAGTAGCTCTGTTTCATAGAAGGAGAAAGCCTTAACTATGATGTAGATGGCCTGGGTTTGATGATCAGTCCATATGCTGGACTAACTGACTAAGGAGGATGGGAGTGAGTTGTCAGTGCTGGTGCATTTATCCTTGAAGGATATATGAGGTCAAGTCAGATGTGATGCTAACTCCCATGAAACAGGTATACAAATCATAACAAAAAAAAAAGAGAACTTGAGCTTGGATCTGCCAAGCTTGATAAACAGTAGGGTTTGGCATAATACCATGATGGTAAAGGAGCAAAAATGAGTGAATGAGCAGAACTGCTAGTGGGGGGTGTCAGGAATAAGGCCACTGTGACAATCCTGATGGCTGACTCAGTGATTTCTCATGATCACATAAGGCTTCTCAGAAGGGAGGACTAATGCTTGACTGAAAACAGGGATAAACATATGCAAAACAAGAGAATATCTAGAAACTTCTCATCCTTCTCATCCCTCTTTCCTGTGTGAAGTTTATACCTGAACAAGCTGTATAATAATGATTTGTGTGAACTTGGAACTAGATCTAAGGATAATATTGAGAAGAGTGAAGAATGGGCACATCTCAGCCAGTGTTGCCTCTTCTAGACAAATGAGAGTCCCGTATATCTCTCTTCTTTTTTTTTTTTGCTGAGTTGTAACGCAATGAATTATAGTGAAACAGTTTCTGTACACTTTATTGAGACATCTGAATCATTTTCAACTCAGTGAAGCTAAACTCTTTGATCACTGATTTTCATGATACATCACAGCCAATGTATTTTTTAAGTCTGTGTTGGCACCAGTTCTTTTTTCTTTCATATGGGAAATGTCTCCTTTTACTATGTTTTGGCATTAATAGGCTTTGTGGGAATGGAAGCATACCCCCACATGGGCCTACATGAGGCTTACCCCTACAAAAATGTTTTATTTTCCATTTTTCATCCAAATAAGAGTTTGACTAGTTGCTTTCATGGAGTTGTAAACTCACTCAAATGTGAAGCAACAACTCCTAGTTGAAGCCTTCTGAGAGTCACAGAGTTTATGGCTTACATCATCTGTCTACCACTGATGAAGTGTGAGAAATGCTAGTAAATCTTTACTCAATATTTCTTGAAAAAATTGTGTTGGCAAGTGCCTTGGAGTTCTGAACCACTCTGCATACTGGATGGACCACTCTGCATAATGGATGGACTAGTAATTTTACTTTATTTTCTTCTGTAGTGAGTTAAAAGTTAAGTGCTGGTAAAAAACAGTTGTGTAAAATCTTACTATAACCATAGATGTGCTTCTCTTCATTGCTGCAGTATTCTTAACCTGAGGGATCCTCCACCAGAAGGTGAACCGATGATGGCCAGTATGAAAATGGCTTTCACTACTTTACTGTGCGTGGTATGTCGCACATAGGCTGCACCTGGACATAGGCCAAAAAAGTGATGTATGCATGTATCATCCTCAGAACTGAATGCCCCAGGAGGAATGCCAGACTAAGGATTTGTATGGTCAGTACATCCAAGCAAAACAACAGACCAGGGGAAGGAGGAAGGGATAGAATACTGCAGCAGTGAAGAGAAGGACATCTGTAGTTATGGTAAGGTTTTACACAACTGTTCTATGTCCTTCTATTCATTTTCTGCTGTATTCTTAAACTGAGGGAGAGTGCCAAAGCTCAAGAAGGAAGGGAGGAGGAAGGAGCAGAGGAGCTCTCAGCAAATCTGGCTTTGGATCTGGAAATGCCATCTAGTTTGTAATGTTTGGTAAAGGTGTGAATAGAAGAGCATGCTTCAAGGATGGGACTGTTATCTAGGCCCTTGAAGAATGTCTTAGATGTAACCACAGCTTTGATAGAATGGACCTTCACAGGTGAGGAGTGGCTCTTTCCATGTATCATGTAACAAAGGGAAATAGTCTTAGAAATCTAAGAAGAAATAGTCTGCTTGGAAACAGGTAAACCCAGAGCCCTGGGATGAAAGTTCACAAATACCTGATCAAATTTCCTGAGAGCTTTAATCTTGTCCAGTTAAAATTTAAGTTATCTGTGTACGTCCAAAGTGCGCAATACCTTCTCACTGTAGTTTTGTGGAGAAGGGAGGAAGGTGTGCAATTGAATGGAATGGTTAAGGAATAGCTCATTAACCACTTTTGGCATAAACAAATAATTTGTACTCAGAGATACCCTGTCCTTATGAAAGCTCAAGACGGGGGTGAAGCCATAAGGGCTTGTAGCTCTGACATGCTTCTAGCTGAAGTCAAGACCACAAATAAAACAGTTTTCCAAGAATAATGTTTAAGGGAGGACTAAGATGCAGGCTCAAAAGGAGCCAGAGTCAATTTTTCTAAAACAAAATTGAGATCCCATAGAGGAGGAATAGGTTTCCTAGAGAACCTAATATGAAGGATGCCCTTTAGGAATTGTTTCACCTCAAATCTGGATACTAGAGGGGGGATTTGAGGCAGACAAGCAGAAATAGATGACATATGTGATTTGACAGAAGACAAAGCCAAACTAGCAGAAAGCAATTCACACAAATAAGACAGAGCCACTGGAATTCCCACTGTTACAGGGGTGTGGTTCTTAGAGAGACGCCAGACTGAAAATCTTTTTCATTTGGAAACATAAGACTTTCCAGTATTGGGGTTTTCTGGCCTCCTGCAAAACCCTGAGCAAGTCCTCTGAGAACAGGTGTCTGAAAGGAATTAGAGTCTTATCACCCAAAGTGTCAACTGTAGCACTGACAGGCGTGGATGTATCAGGGATTCTTTGTTTTGTGTGAAGATCCAGTCAGTGGGGTAACTTGTAGTGATGGCCCTTGGCTAAATGTAGAAAAAGGGTAGCCAGTGCTGTCTTGGCCAAAAGGGAGTGACCAGCAAGATTTTTGGTTGGTCATGTCGAATCTTGAAAATGACTTTTGTGATTAGAGGAAGGGGAGGAAATGCATACAGAAACATTCCCTTCTGAGTGAAGGAGAGGCTGTCGACCTTCCAAACCAGAGGACTTGGGACTCTGGCACAAAATTTTGGAAGTCATCTGTTCATGGGGGAGGCAAATAAATGTATTTGAGGAATACCCCATTGGTGGACTATATCCAAGAACACATCCCTGTGAAGCATCCATTCATGTGATTGAGTCAAGGACCTGCTCAGGGAGTCTGCAGCGAGATCCTGGTTGGAGGGAATGTACACTGCCTGAAAAGCCATGTAGTATTGGGCAAGAAATTCCCATACCAGATGAACCAACCTGCAAAGGAAATAGGATTTGGTTCTCTCCAGTTGTTCACATACCAAAGGACTGTCATGTTGTCTGTGAACAATTTGAGAGGGCCTGAACAAAGAAGAGGGTGAAATGCATGAAAAGCTAGGAGCAATGCTTGCATTTCCCTCATGTTGATGTGTTCTGTTTTCTGGGAGGGAGATCAAAGTCCCTGAACTGTAAATCTGCCCAAGGCTTTCCCCCAGCCCACATCTAATGCCACTGTGTAGAGATCTAGGACTGGGGTGATGGGATGCAAAGACAAGTAATGAGGGGAACTTTTACTCTAGTGGATGATAATGTTGGGTCCACACAGATCTGAAGAACCACTGTAATTTCCTCATATGGAGTTTTGCCAGTAGCACCATATTAATGGTTGAAGCCAGGAATCCCAGCACCCTCATAAACACCCTGGTCATGATGTGAGTCAAGGGATGAAGGGAGTGAAAGAAGGACTAAAGGTCCTGCACATTTTGAGGTAGAAGTGACACTCTCATTATGTCTGATTGGATTCGACAACCCAGGAACATGTGGTCCTGTGAAGAGGTAAGTGCTGACTTCCTGAAGTTGATGGTGAATCCCAGTTTTTTTATGGTGGTCTCCAGATTTTGGAGTAGAGTGTGGGGGGTTGGACCCTATAAGAGCAGGTCATTCAGATATGGGAAAATCTGGATACCCAAAAACCTGCAATCTGCAACCACTGGAGCTAGGCATTTTGTGAACACCCTCACAGCTGCAAAAAAGACTAAAGGGCACGGCAGAGAACTGAAAATGCCAGGAAGCCACAGACAAATGTGATCATTTCCTGAACCTGGGGTGAATGGGGATGTGAAGGTAAGCATCTTTTATGTTAAGAGATGCCATGTATCCAGGGGGAAGGATAAGAGGGAACTGAGTTTGGAGTGTCTGCATTCTAAAAGAAGGAACCTTTAAGAAACTATTCAGATGGGATAAATCCAGGATTGGTCTCCAGGGGCCATGTTTTTGGAACACTAAGAACATTCTTGAATAAAAGCCTTTCCCTCTTGAGGTTTGAGGGACCCTTTGAATGGAGCCCCGTTGTCAAAGCTCCCAAAGGAGTTTTGGGAAGTGAGGCAGTTGGTTTCAGTGGAGTTGAGGGATGCCCATGGGGAGAGGTTGAAGTGCCAAACCATGAAGAATCCTTTTTTGATTATGGAAAGAACCCAAGTGTCTTGGGTGATGCTTTCCCAGACCCTGTGAGCATTTGAAAGGTGAAGGGAGAGAGGTGAAGCGAGACATCTTCAGGGTAGTCATAGATTCCCTGCTCTGTCAGGAAAGGACTGCCATTATTGTGGAGGTGTCTGTGAACCCCTAGGCTTCTATTTTCTCTTACCTCCTCTTGAAGTCTTACTGGAGTAGTGCTGAGTGCAGCTGTGAATGAAGGCAGGTTTATATGGGAAATTCCTATGAAACCTGGGCACGGCAGAAACTAATATATGTTCAACCCCTTGAGTTCCTTAGTGTTTTTTTTTCTGTAGGGACTTAAAGAGAGAAGCTGCTGTCAGACCAAATAAGGCTGAATTATCTAAGGGTGCATCCATTAATTTAGCTTTGAAGTCATCCTGAAGGGGCTGCAACCTAAGGCAGAAAAGCCTTCTGAAAACTGAATCAGTAGCAGCTGCCCTGGCACAAGCCTCCACAGGATCATAGGTGCATTTAATGGAGTGTAATGCCACTTGGGAGGAAGTTTCCACAGATAGAGAGAGCCAAGGCTTTTCCTTCATAATCTGGAAGATCTGAAATGGCACTTGATTTGATGCCTGATACAAAAGCTGTAAGGAGTACTTGCTCATATGTGTCTGATAACTGATGGCCCTGAAAGCCAAGGTAGATGAAGTATAGGCCTTTTTACCCAGTCTCTCAAGGGTTCTGCTCTCTTTGCCTGATGGGAGGAGGGTGGTAGAGGGAAGCATCCTAGATGGTTTATCTACAGAAGTGACTGCTGAGGCTGCAGCAGGACACCTAAAATGGAATTTACAATCTTCAGGAACCTCGAAGAAGCGGTCCGGCTTCTTGTTAGCAGAAATCTGGGAGTCTGAGGTTTGAGAAGCATTATTAAAGGTATCTAGAAATGTGCAATGCAGTGGTTAAACTGCGGAGGGGCTACAGAAATCAACTTGTAGGAGTTAGTATATTTTTGGACATCAGAAATTTGGGAGGTGCCCCACTTAATGTGTTCTCCCATTTTCAGGAGTGTTTCACCAAACAAAATTCCTTCCACAGGGGAATCAGCATTGGCTGACTCCTCTTCAGGGGATACATATTCATGAGGAGAGGGAATTTGTTTGAATAATCCAAGGATTCCTATTCATTAGAGGAAAAATCATCAGATGAGTCATTGTCCCTAATCCTTTTCTGAGAAGAAAGCGGGGCAGGAGCAGGCTGAGAAGAAGGAAGCTTGAGTGCCATGAAGGCCTGAAACAAGCTTTGGAAAAAGGCCTGCCAATCTGCAGGGGCCTCTTTAGCAGAAGACAAATGCTTGTTGTTTTGCTTTTTTTTCTTGGCAGGTGAAACAATTTTATGCAACATCAGAGGACTGGAGGAAGGCCTGGATTCAAACTTATCTGACTTCATCTCTTCTCTCACTAGAGTATGTGGTACCTCCCCTGGGAACTCTATAATATTGACCCTAGGTTCCCCCTGATATCGTGATCTGGCATCTGTACTACTTCCAAGGGCATGCTCGTGGCCTCAGAACTGTGCTCGGTTTGTGAATCCGTGCCTGACGTCAGATGCCCCTCCGGGTTAAGTGACACCTCAGGAGATACATTGGATGGCAGAGGCACAGCAAAAGCTGTAGGCCAAGGTATCTCAGCCTTGTGATTCACCAGCTCTGTGTCAGACCCCGGGGTATCGTCCATATGCTTTGCTAACAACTTAAGCTGTTGGTTCTCTAAATAGATAGCCAGAGAAGAGAGTCTGTTTATGAGGGTCTTCAGTATGATGGACTGGCAAATCATACAGCACTTATGGTCGTGGCCAAACCCTAAACAAAAGACACACTATAGATGGCTATCTTTATGTGGAATTTGTTTTCCACACTGGCACTTGCCCTTCATGGATGACATAACCAAACAGTAGTAATTTGAAATGCTGAAGTCGCAATCTCTGAAATGATCAGACCCATGGTTGGAATGGCATCCTGACTGATGGCAGAAAAGTTCTGAGGATGGTATGTGCATACATCGCTTTTATGGCCTACTTCCAGCTGCAGCCTAGGTGTGATGTACGGCATACCCTAGAGTAGTATAAGACTTTTGTATTCTGGCTGACATTAGGTCGACTTATGGCGGATGATCCCTCAGGTTAAGAATACTGTAGTGACTAGAAGGACATCTAAATATTGCTGCAGATATTGACATTTGTTAAGATTTGCTTGGAACTGTTCTTGATGCAGTCAGCATGTTGAAGGAATACTTAATTCTACAAGGTGCAAAATCATCATCGTCATCACCCTTTTTCTCATTTTATACTTGGGATTGGGGTGTTGTGTCAACTCTTACCACCCCACTAATTTATATGCCACTGTCTTCCATTTCAACAGTCATGTCTGACTGTCGCAGGTCTTCTTTCACACAATCTATCCACTTTATTGCTAGACACCTTAGCTGGCTTTTTTACCTGTTCCAAATCTTCTTCACCATATTATCTTCTGCTTTTCTGCATATGTATCCAAACCATCATAATCTCAATTTCCTTATCTGCAATTGGAGCTACTTTGACTTCTGCTCTGATGTGCTTATTTCTTCATCTGTCCAACAGTGTGCATCCTACCACAAATCTCAGACACTTCATCTCCATGACCTCTAGTTTCCTCAGCTGCTGTGCCTTTACTGACCAGGAGTTTGTACCATAAAGTAGTGCTGGTTTTACCACTATTATGAGATATTTACTTTGCAGTTTCTTTGGCATTATTCTGCCATGCACTACCACTGACGCTCTGTGCCAGTTAGCTGCAGACCCTCTGATTCTAGCTTTGACCTCCTCCTTCAGACTTCCCTTCTCCTTTACCACTCCTCCCAGATACTTGAAGCTGTAACTTGTTCTACTATCTTCCCTTCTATCTCAGTTTTCAGCTTCTTCGGATTTTCCCAATTTATTGATGTTATAGCTATCTTACCTACACTCAGTTTCATCCCATGTGCCTTCAGTTTTGTATTCCATCCCTCTAGCCTTTAGTGAACTTCTTGCTCAGAGTTTGCCATAATTCCTCATTGTCTAACTACAGCAACGTTTTTGATCTTTCTTCTCCTACCTATTTGCTAATGTACTCCATCACCAGTATACATTGCAGTCAGATCAGAGCTGAACTGTGGTGGACACCCACTCCTACTGGGAAACCTTATGCGAGACTAAACACTAGTCGTGCTTGAGTCATTGGATCCCTGTACACAGCCTGTACTAATTCTACCAGTGTTTCTTGGACTTTGAACCACTGAAGGACTCCCCAAATCAGCTTTCTTGTCACCTTGTCATATGTTTTCTCCATGTATAAGTATGCCCAGTTGGACTCTATCCTCATCAATAGCTTCCTGTTAACTACTTGTCTCACTGCAAACATTGGGCCAGCTGTGCTGTATCCTGACCTGAATCTGAACCGCTCAACTTTCATCTTACTTTCTATTACTCTGCATATCCATTTATGAATCACCCTCTCCAGAACTTTCATGCAGTGTAACAGGAGTTTGATATCTTTATGCTGCCCACAGATATGAATTTCTACGCCTATATTATATTATCGTACAATGAAAATAGTGAACGCTATTTCATCGTACCGATAATATCTAAACAAGAAAATATCGAACAAATGGAACAGCAAATTTTTTCCCAGGGAAAAAATCTGCTGCTCCGTAAAAAGAAAAAAAAAAAAAAAAAACTTAAACACACCCCCCTACTTAAATATACCAACTCCAAGATCGCACCATAGTGGAAGAAATGGCAAAGTCTCAAATACAGCACACCAAATTTTTTCCCTGGGAAAAAATTCGATGTTCCTTGACTTCACTATTTTGCCATTTTGACAGTATTGGATCGACTAAACAGCATTCACTATTTAGTCCATTCGATACTGTCATATAGACCCGAATTTCCCTCTTTGTTCTTGTACACTGGCACTAGTATGTTTTTTCTGAAGTCATCTGGGATATGCCACTCTCTCCATACTGCAACTCTTACCCTCAGAAGCCATTTCTCCCTTATCTTACCAAACACCTTGACCATATCATCTGTGATTTCATCCAAGCCTGCTGCTTTCCCTGACTTCATTTTCCATAGTGCTGTTCCTACTTAATCTAGTGTGGACTTCTCATCTTCTTTCAATGTAGGCTGTTTCTGGGGCAGTAAAGCTTCTGTGTTTTTTTGTTTGTTTCATTCAGAAGCTGCTGGAAGTACTTTTTCCATCTGCCTTTGATGTCCTGTGGACTGGTTGAGCAGGTTCCTGCTGGCATCTCTTATAAAGAGTATCTGTCCATCTTTAGCTTTCTGTCTTTGTCTTGCGACCTGGTAGAGTCTTTTTGTGCCATGTACAGAGTCCCTTTCCAGAAGCTGGTAGAGTACCTGTAATGCCTTGTTTGGGATTGAAACTACTCCCTTAGCTTCTTTGTTAGCAAACCAGTATTCCTTCCTAGCTCAGTTCAGTTTTTCTATCTCCCACTTTTCCTACACTCCTTCTTTCTTTTGATGACTTCATGGTCTTCTGCATTCTGCCACCCGCTTTCCTTATTTCCACACCTGGCTTAGCGGCATATCTCTTCCATTGCCCTCACACATGCTGATTTGAGGTGCTGTCATTCTTCTTCAACTCCACCTGTTTCCTCTTCTTCCTGAAGTGCTGGAGTTCTGAGTAATTCTTTGAAATCTTGTGATTTGTCTACAGTAAACCTGCAGGTCTTCAGCCTGATCTCTGTTAACACTGGAACCTTCTATCACCACTTCTTGTAGGTGAATGTCACAACTAGTGGTTTACGCGGTTGGCCAACTGATTCAATGGGGTAGGATTCTACTTCTGTGGCCTGTCCCTACTAGGAGAAGTCTATCTGAGTTACATGTTGGCCACTCTTGCATGTGATCTTCTGACCGTCTCTTACTGAATAATATGTTGGCCACCATCAAGCCATTTGCCAGAAAGAAGTATGGAATGGCCTGTCCTTTTTTGTTCCTGTTGCTCTACACAGATGGACCCAGACAGTTCTCATACCATGTTATGTATGTTTGTCCCGATATGTGCATTCAGGTCACCCATAATCAACACCAGTTTATGTTGTTATCTAATCATTAAAACCTCTGCAACACTACCTTTAGTGACCTGACATTTTCTGAGGCAGGAATCTTAACAAATGGATGGGAAAGTAACCCTGACCAATGAATGGGAAACTACAATTTCACCCTGGGTCTGGCCACCATGTCTCTGATAGACAGAGTCAGACAGCAATGCCCAAAGTAACATAGCCCTTACCTAACCTCTAGAAAATGTCTAACTAGCATTCTCCCTCCTAATAAACATCCATGTTATCTAGGGAGACAACTGGGTTGGAATGCATGTCTAGGTTTCTATAGGCCACGTTTGTCATTAGCCTAGGTCATTAGCCTGGTACTACATAGAAACTGAGTAGTTTTTGTGTAATACCAAAGACCATAATAATGGATTTAAATGGACTAGCCAATAGTCTATTACTCTAGGCACAGTTTAACAGTTTCATGAAAATGGTATACAACTTTTGTTGGAGTTCATCAGCATTTTTACTGGTTCCATGGAACAGCAGATCGTCTGCATACATAACCGTATTAAGATATGCAAGCCATTTAGTTAAGTCATAAATGAATAGGGAGATAAAAGAAAAGGGTATATGAACAGATTCTTGAATACCCCATTGTAAAGACTAACTGATTCAGAAAGACGGCTTCTGAAACATTCCTAAAATATTCTGCTCTCAAGGTAACTTTGAAATCTTCACATTACATTAGTGACAAAGTTAAGCTTGTTGAGTTTGTGAAGTTAGAGAAGGTGGTCCACAGTTTCAAAGACTCTGGTCATGTTACTGAATAGGCCTCCTGAGACCCTGCAGTCATTCATTTTATTGAACATGGTGTCTGTTGCAGTGTATAAGGCAGTCATGTTGCAGGAACAATGTTGTTCATGGCAAATGATGCTAAATTTATTTGTCACTGAAGAGTTGCTTGCACACCAACATTTTTGTTTGATTTACTTCTCACAGAGTCCATTTGCCTTCTGAGTGACATTAAGCAAGTCACTTAGCTGAACATGGTTCCTGGGCTGAGTATGAAAAAAGTTCATATTGAACAATATTCCATTCTGGTTAGCATATACAGCAAAACAAAGAAAGAAAAAAGAAAAAGAATGAAAGAAAGACAAAAAAGCATATGTAAAACCAGTATCAAGTTTACTTGGGTCGCATGAGCATTTATGCATTTAAGGCAAAATACAAATATAGACTCAGTTGTAGGCATGTGAAATAGCAGCCATTATAGACCTTCCATTTTTAAAAGAAATACAGAGGATGTGATCCTTGTAAAAACATATTAAATACTAAATATCACTGTTCCTATAAAGTGCCCCTTAACAGTAGCAAAAAAGCAGCAAGTAAAACAGACATAGAAACCATCATAGACTAAAAAAAAAAAAAAGATGCTGACAACTCAGATTCTTCGCTGTGTGTAATATTTTAAACCACCTTTGAAAGAGGCCCATGGAAATATGCAAATTACTCCTTAAGGACAAGAGTGTTAGCTACATGGCTTTTTAATGATCCTGGCATCTTATTTTATGCAAGTCTTTATTAAAAAAATCAAACATAAAAGTTCAAATCCAAGTAGCTTTACACATGGCATGTCTTACTTTTTATTTATTTATTGATTGATTGATTTATTGATTTATTGATTGACATTTGATTACAGGGAATGTCCGACTGGTAGAAGCCCATTTTCAGTGGAGGCCCAGGGAGAAAAGCTCTTAATTATTACAAAACATTTTAAGAACAATAATTTTACATTCTTCAAAAATAAAACAAAAACATCTGCAGTTTAAAAAATCATAACGAATTAGATATAGTATAGAAACATTGATTAAGAATCAGAACAGGTTATGTGACAATCATTTAATATTTATAGAAACTTTAGACAGTTTGTAGAGAAATTAAAGGTAAATTATTCTAATACAAACAGGAATTGCAATATGAAGTGAGGGAAAAACACACATGGTATATTTAGAGAGAAAGTCAGGGAAGAGAATCTGATAGAACTAAGGAAGTAAGTTAAGACGGGAGACTAAGGATGTATAAGGAATGAAAAGGTACTTGTTCACATTTAAGGATATAGTTTACCCTGGTAGTGAGCAGGAAAAGAGCTAGATTATAGCTAGGAAGTCTTTCAGAGTGGTTTTGAAAGATGGGTGGGAGGGCATTGACCGGATGGATACAAGTAAGGAATTCCAGGACTTAGCAACCTTCTACAAACAATGCCCAGCAAATCTGATAGGTCTGTAGACAGACAGGAGTTTTTGGTCACTAGATATCTAAGTCTGGCTGCGAGCATAGTTGTGTAGAATGTTGTTTAGTGCTGGACAGGCAGATGGATGCTGGATAATTTCCAAGGTGGTAAGAAGATGTGTATATGTTAGTTGATGAGGCAGTTTTAACCAATTTAGTTGTAAGTTCTGAAAGGGGTATTTGCTGCAAATTTAGAAACTTTGTTATAGCATTGTACAAGTTTTAGCTTTTATGAAGTCTGGAGGTTAGTAAGGATAGGAGTGCCATAAAGAAGGGTGGGGAGGAGAAAAGTAGTGGCAAGTGTGAGCTTTGCTGAGTTGGCGAGAAGATTTTCAGCTCTGTAAAGCATCCATAGTTTTTGGTGAGTTTTTCTTATGCAATTTTGTATATGCAGGCTGAAAGTAAGCAAGCTTATCATCCACTGTCATCCCTAATCATTTGCTATGAGAAGTGACTTTGGTGGTTGTATTATCAAGAGAGAGGACATAATTTTGTTTTTTCACGAGACAGGGATTTGGGGAGAAAGTAGTAGCTTGGTCTGTGAGTTACAAAGTAATGATTCACTGGCTGTTAAAGCTTCCTAAGTAAATTTTTGGAGGTGTACCATGTTGTCAAATGTGCAAATAAGAGTGGAATCATCTGTGTATTGTATTAGGGTGGCCTGTTGTGTGGATGTATAGGGGGTGTTGGAGAGAATGTTAAAGGATAGAGCCTTGTGGTACACTGGTGGTGAATGGGAGGTATGGACAGAGCATGGAGTGCCCTTTTACTGACTGACACCTATTGAACAGGTAGACTGAGAGAGACTTGGTGAGGATATTTGAAGTAGAAGTTTGCTGTGATGAACTGTGTTGATGGCTTTAGGCAAGTCTAGAAATAAGAAAGAGATTAGTTTGCTGTTACCTCTAGCTTAACTGGCAGTATCTATATAGGTTAGACGTATAGGGCTAGTACTATGGGAAGGACATAAGCCATGTTGTGTAGGGGATATATGTTTTTCCTGCAGGAGTTAGTCTAGCGATTGTTTTTGAATACATTTTCCATGTATTTTGGTGAGGGGGGATAAGATTTCTACAGGTCTAAAGTTATTAATGTCTGGTGAATTTCCTCCTTTGTGCAGAGGGATAATATGTGACTTTTTTCAAGAAACAGGGAACATGGAATTCCTGGACTGACCTATTTATTAGGACTGAGACAGGATAGGAAATGCTATTGGCTGCTATTTTTAGGTACTCACTTGGAGGGTCATCAGTGAAGAAGAGCACATTTTAAGTTTGTTTGAGAGTAGATTTATATATGATGTGGGAACAGGTTTGAAGTTGAAAGCAGATGTGATGATATGTGGCTGTTGGGCAGGAATGGTATTAGATGTTGAGGAATCCTTGGTTAGAGATGCCATGTTATCTATAAAATAGAAGTGATGAGTTATTGGGAGAGGGGTTTGGATTGAATTTTTAGCTGGGATATAAGATTTCTTTAATGGATGTCCAAAATTTTCAAGGTTATGTTTAGTATTATTCTGAAAACTATTGTATTTTTTTGACTTCATTTATTTGCTTTTTAGTACGACTGCAACACATACTGGAGTTTTCAAGATGTTGAGGTGTTTTATATTGCTGTCATTCTTTCCATGCTTTTTCTCTGTCCTACATTAGCTTTCTACTCTTTTTGGATAGCCAAACTGCATTATTTGTTTTTAGTCTCTTTATTCTAGGAGGTGCAAAGCTATTGCGGATATTTAGAAAAGTTGTATTGAATTAATTTACAGCATTATCTAAAGGGAGAATTTTTAGGAAGTTCCAGTTAATAGATGATACTTTAGTAATGAACATTTCTGGGTTAAACTTGGAAAGGTTGTGTGTTATTTTATAAATATGATGTTTAATGGAATGCGTGAGATGTTTAGTCGTATAGATTGGGAGTTGATCACTGAGAGACTCTGACATTGCACTTGTGGTAGAGTATTTGCTAGTGCCTGATACTAGGAGCCAGTCTAATAGGGAATTTAAAGTCTTGCTGTAATGTGTGGGGCTATTAATTAGTTGTGTGAAAATATATAAGTTCATGCTAAATGTAGGGGAGTTAGAGTTTATGTCCAACCAATTGACATTCACATCACCTAGTAGTATTTTTTCTTGTGAAAATGTTATGGCTATCCAATGTAGGATATCTTCCAGTATAGCTATATTGTCACCAGGAGGGATGTAAACAACAGCATATAGTGTTTATAATTCTTTACTTTGAGGAAAGCAATAAGATTCTCTGCTGAACTGAATTTTGGTTTTGGTTTGCAGTAAAAGGATAAGTGGTAGCTGTTGGGAAATATTAATGCAATACCACCAACGTTCCACTTTATATGGTTATTACAGATTATATTATAGCCAGGACATATAACTTTGAAATAATTTATGCTGGGTTTAAGCCAAGTTTCAGTAACAGTGAGAATGTCAGGCTTGTGTTGGGCAATCCTAGTAATTCCTATAATAAGGTCAAATTAAAACTGAGAACAATTAGTTTATAGACAGTATAAAGCAAATAACAAAGAGATGCCAAATTAAAACAGTTTTTGTCATTTCCTGAGGCTAAATAACTGGGATGTGCAGTGTAATCTAGTGGTCAAGAAAAAGGGGACAGTGGCCAACTTAGCAAGAGGTCCTTAGAGTACGTGAACTATTTCACAGTGACTTTCAATCGCAGAACAGGCAAGTTTTTAACTGATTAAGTTAGTATTCACTAAGGTTCTTCATGATAAATGTGTTACATTATACAATAACAAAATTATCAGTAAACTTGGGGACTTGTAGCATAGCTCTTCCTGTATCGTGGTCAGATGTAATGACCACAGGCTATTATACAGTGACAAAATTCTCAGTAAACCTATAGGAGCAGGGACTTGTGGCAGAGCTCCTGCTATATTGAGATCAGATGTAGTGACAGCAGGCTCTGCTCTATGAAGGAAGACAGAGACTGAGTATAAGAAGAGACAACACTGATGAAAAAGTACAATACTTATGGTTTTCCCACTACAGAAAATTGAATAGTTTGGCCATAACCTAAAACACTCATCTTTAAACAAACCCTTATATCCTTACCATTATGGTAACTGAAAAAATCCAAATAATGAGCAAAACAGCAAGCAAAAATATCACACAGAAAAGAAAGCTCCATACATGCCAATATATATTGTTTCTTTTATGACCAGTTGTTATAAAGCCCCCATCTATGCCAATATAAATTATTTCTTTCACAACTGGTTGTTATAAATCCCCATCTGTGCTGAAATGAAACAGCTCCTTACAAACCAATGACAGCATCAAGAACATCTTGCATATTCAAAGTCTTTTACTATCCTGTAAACTTTCTGTTCCCCATTTGTGTACTTCCTGTTCTTTTATTTATTTAATTATTGATTTATTTTAACTATGCCCTAATTGGTACTGTCTGACAATATATCTAGATAGTAGAAAATAATTAAATTTTCTTATCATTACTATGTACAAGTAGCATAATGCCTGAAGTAAGTCTGTCTAAGAAATATATATTAATAATAATGCTTATGAAAACCCTGTGACCCTTTATATTCATGAACTGACCTTAAAAACAAATTTCATTTCATTCAGGAGAAAGAGTCTGGGAGACCTGAATCAAAGAACAAAGATATATTAGGTAGCCAGAAGAGTATTACCATTACCATGGACAGGATGGGCAACATCTCCTTCACCTAATCATTTTTCCCTTCAGACCAATACTGAGTAATAACTCCATGGATATGCAGGTGTTATAAGAAAAAAAAAAACTGATCAATTCCCTAAGTCAAAAATGAATGCAGTATGAATCTACTTAATAACCTATTTGTCTCAAACTACCAAACTCTTTCTGATCTAGTCAAGACTTTTAACAGCTCTGTCAAGGGAAGGTTGACTTACACACCCAAACTCAGGTCTTAATCCATTTTAAAGTGTGCATGTCTGCTTGTTGCAATCTTGCTTTGCCCATCTTTAGTGCTGTCACTCACTTCATACATGTCAGCATTATATGAGCTCATGAAAAATTTGCATTTCATTTACTCTGTCCCATCATGCTGTAGGCTCATAAGAACTGCATCTCTACATTCCAACATGCACTAGCACATGAACATTATATTTTAATGTTCCAACGTGCTATGTACATGTGAAAACTGTGTTTCATGATAACTGTCAATTCATCAATACATACTATCTATTATTCTTGAAATTAAAAGACTTACATATGGATCATAGCAATATTAAATTCTAAAAACCACAGCTAAAGGCATACGAATGTCAAATGCCCCCCTTCCAGAATTAAAACGGATTGCTTAATCACACTTTTTGTGAGGTATCAGCATGTTTTGCATGTAAAACATCTATAACTTGCTTCTGTGTACTCAAATGGTTTCTAATCTCATTTTCTTTATCTGGAAAGAAAATGAAGAATTCATACCCCACCAACTTGTATATTCTCCCTTTTACAACACAGGATGAAATCAAAAGGCATCCTTTCATGCAAAATTAGTGTCATCTTCTCTCATACTTTCAACTTTTGTCTATACTGTGGAAGATGACGCTACCATGAACCTTCAACAACTTTCATAATGACCATGGGCCGGATTCACGAAGGCTTGCACAGAGTCTGAGTAGTGTAAAACTCCATGCAGCCTTCGTGATCCAGGAACAGCCCAAAGTCCGTGTAAGAGACAAGCTAAAATGGCTCTTACACGGAGTGGGGGTGTATAAGCTAATCACCTCACTTGCAGCCGAATAGCATGCAAATGAGGATGATTAGCAATCCAGGAAGCCCAGAACAGCCCGTGTAAGAGCCGAATACTAGCAACAGGTACCTTCCAGAGACCAACTGGTGATATGATGGGGATATCACAGGCATCAGCCTCCAGGGTACTGCACCAGTTCCTGGATGCCATGTCAGCACATGTCGGTGATCATGTATATTTCCCCAATGCCCGTGAGGTATTGGCCAGCAATATGCGTCTCTTCCAGCAAATAGCGGAATATCCTGAGGTAGTGGGTGCAATAGACTGCACGCACATACGCATCAAAGCACCAGCCGGTGAGCGGGGTAGGGCATACATCAACCGCAAGGGCTTCCCTCCATCAACTGCCAGGTCGTGTGTGATGCCCAGGGCATAATAATGAATGTGTGTGCTGGCTGTCCTGGGAGCTACCATGATTCCCACATCTGGCATTTGACGCAGCTGTACCAGACATTTGCCAATGGGGACATCCCGCATGGACACCTAGTGGGGGATGCAGGTTATGCACTGGAGCCGTGGCTGATGACACCCATCAGAAGCGCACACACATCTGAACAGGAATGCCATAATGAGGCACACGCACAAACACGCAATGTAATAGAGCGTGTGTTTGGGCTGCTCTGTCATGGTTCCGGTGTCTGGACACATCTGGTGGAGCCTTGCAGTACACACCAACTACATGTACCCAAATTGTCATGGTATGTGCTATGCTACATAATATGATCTTGCGAAAACAGCTGCAGCAGGACCAGCATAGGGCTGGGCCAAACAGCCCTCCACCATTGCCAAGGCCATAACAGGCAGAGCATGACTCGGAGGAGGAACAACCTGAGCTTGCCCCAGTAGGCAGAAGGAGGCATGCCCAGTATGCCCTGGCCTTGGCAAAGAGGCAATGCATAGCACATACACTGGCTCAGTAGGAACCCTGGGAATGATACCCTTCTCTGACTCACTCATATAGTAACGGGATGCCTAACATGACACAACCTGCTCTCAAACATGTACAGGAAGTGTATTATGCGCATCCGACAGAGGCAGCCCTGCAGCACCACCTGAGGCATGAATGCTATGTGTTAAGTAATGTAACACCATGTACTATATGCACACCTGATGACCCTGACTAACATCCTACCTCACCAAGCATCATGCCACAACATGACAATGAGATGATCAAGTGC
>NC_056732.1:773260803-773408303 GCF_019279795.1 Protopterus annectens
CACACATGGCTTTTCAGCCTGCTGCAGGTTGCGTACTATTTTCTTACAGGCAGGGCATTTTTATTTCAGAATATATGTTGGACAGTTTCATATTTAGGTTAAACTTACAGGCTGAAACACACTTTTGTAATCAAGCAATACTTGCATACACTTTCACACTGTTACTTGCAGATTCTATTCCTTACTGACTACACTGCACTCTTTTGCTGACTGTCATACTTTTATATTTCTTTACAGTTACTAGTAGTGGATTACTGACCTGCCTCATGGCACAACTGCACCAGCCTATCGCCATAGGCTCTGTGGTTCGCAGAATGGACACCTGCAGCTGTAATATAAATGAAGTAATATTGAAATACACATCTCCATAATATCAGCTAGTTTAATTTCTTACATACATAATTAAATGTTACTTACTCAGTAGTGGGGCGCTGGGTGTTTGCCGGGCCTCCTGGATCCAAAGGTTCAGTTGGTCCTGCTTGCATCTCTTCAGGTCCGCATGGTGGTGACGGACCTGTTCACCAGTCCTTGGAATCCCTGTGGCACTGGTGAGATCATGAGCCAACCGGTCCCACGCCTCAGCCTTGTATGCTCCCCAGAGGACCTGGCCCTGCATGAGTTGGGCCTCATGATGATGGACTAGGAGCCAGACCATGTACCTGGACTCCTCACACCCCACCTCTGTGTTCGAAAGTGACTACCCTCTCCTACTCCTGTCATTCTGCCTGCAGGTCAGTTCTACAATCGTTTATGCTGTGTATTCCCGCCTATGGGGCTTATATAGTCCGTTTTTCCCGCACTTATCTGTGATTGGCCATTTTGGAATTATATCAACTTCAGTAAACCTGCATTGTCATGCTCTAGTTTGTATTCATTCCTATATATTAGCTATTATTGCATTTGCAGGTACTGCTGTCATGGCTTAGTGGTTCTGTACCTTGACTATGGTGTATAGTATCCTGGGTTTGAACCTGGCCACTACTTTTTATTTTTCATGACTGTCTAGACATGCTGAGGGGTGTGTCTGTGTAAAGGCAGTTTTGATATGGCTTGCTCAACGTTGCCCGTCGGTTAGCTCGTTTGCGTGGTGCGCAGCTCCACGCAAACGGGGTATGCTGCTTTAAGCCTCATTTGGCTATCGGCACGCATATTACGCTTAGCTCAGTTAGGGGCACATAGATTTAGCATGTTAAACCACTGCTCAGCTACGGGCACTCTTTTTGTGCCAGTTAAACCACTGCTCATCTACGGGCACATGCACTCACTCTGTTAAACTGTAGCTCAGCTATGAGCACATCTGGCATTTTTTCTTCTTTTGTTACCTCACATGTCTTCAATATAAATGGGCTATTTCATTACATTTTACATATATTGGGGTTTTATGTGTACATATTTGTCAGGGACTTGTTTCCTGCTTATTTAAAAAAAAAAAAAAATTGGCGCTGTGGGGGCTCGAACCATGAATGCCTGCTCTTCAGCTAACATCTCTACCACTACACTATTTCTTCCTGGCTTATTTTGCATATTTAGTTCTTATATGCTTTCCCACTGACTGCTAACTGTAGCTGTGCTACGGGCACGCCCGCGCAAACGAGCGCACTCATGGTTAAACATCTTTACAATTTTAAAAAAATATATAACATGTTAATTTATATATATTTTATGTTCATAGTCTGTGGGGGCATGTCTTGTGTTGTGTTTATTCACATTTCCGTGGACTCTGTTGTGGATGTTTACTTTGGGCACTTTTACACTTCTGGAGGCGTGTCCGCTTGCAGGGCTCAGCCTACGGACATGCCCCCTACTGTCTTACATGGACCGTGTTAGACTTAGGTGTGATTCAGCATGCTCTCATGAATATGCAAAGTGTGCTGACATTACTCTGTTTAACTGCAGCCTCCGTGTAAGAGTTATAACTCTTACACGGAGGCTTCGTGAATCCTGGGGCATATTTTGCCATCAGTGGGCATGGAATAAATACATTCAAAAGTATTATTCATTTTGTAAACATCTGGGGCCCTTAAATGCACACAAAAATATTTTATTCCTTTTGTTGCATTTCCTAAATAAACAAGCAAAGTATTTTGATATACTGTTTAGTAATTATTTGAGCGTATTCTTCATGGTACGGCAAATGCATATTAATATCCTATCACTGCTAATAATAATAATATTAATCTATGATGTCTGCAAACCTAAGGAAACATGATAAATATGTATAAACCATTGCTATTTCTTATACATGACTCTTAAAATTCTGTAATCATGCAACCTTGCAATTAAATCCTTGGTTCAAAATACATGAAAAGGTATATGTACATCTGTGCAGGTCACCATGTAATCACACATATGAAATTCTTTTATGAATCATTACAATTAAGAAGTACTGCATACAATTTACATTATTCAAACTTGAATACCTCAATCAACTTGTAAACTTTAAATGTCACTTCTTTATAAAACTAATCATTCCTTACAGTATAGCATACAATAAAGAAAAATATTTAGCTACATAACTTGTGTGTGTGTGTGTGTGTGTGTGTGTGTGCGTGTGTGTGTGGCCGTAGATGCTTGCGTGTGTGTGTGTGTGTGTGTGTGTGTGTGTGTGTGTGTGTGTGTGTGTGTGTGTGTGTGAGTGTTTAAGAACTCTTGTCCAGTATATACAGAGGCACAATCTCTTGCAAATATCTATTATGTAGAAGTTCTCCAGTTAATCACTGAAACATTAATTGAACACATTTTTTTTAATTTCATAATATGCATAGGATAAACAATTCTTCTGACTTTGTCATTTTCACTGTGGAACAATGAATTCAAAATAAATATCTGCATGTTGTTATCTAAGCAATGTCTCACATTTGTGACAGTACCCTTAATTAAATAACCCACTGAATAGTAATTACTTCAAGATAGTATCTGGTTGATACCATCCCATAATAGCTTACACGTTAAATCAGTATTAACTTTATCAGGAGTATACAACTGAATTTTGTTATCAGATTTCTTAACCTTATTTTATTTTTTCTTAAACCACTGCAGACTTTACCTTTGTGCATGCCTTTGACAACAGACAAAAATGGACTATTTTCTGGAAAAAATTGTTTTACTGAGAAAAGCTTCTGATTTAATGGAGCAGTAAACATATTTGATTAGCACTGGCTATTATCAATGAAGATGGAAATCATAACAAGACCCCAAGCACTGATTTGGAAATTCATTTAATGCTTGCAAGAAAAGCTTTATCTCTGCAAGAAAAGTATGTTGCTAAAATGTGATACCAGTAGTACATCTTTCTGGATGATCAACGCAGGCCTTTATTTCCATTTTTGGAAAAAAGACAAACCATGGTATTCCTTAACAATCGTGCAAGCTTCACACTAAGCCTACATGACTTTAGCATGTTAGTAAGATGTGTAGCAGTGCTAATTTAACATGCATGCTGCTTATTGTGCCTACATATTTGCTGGTACCTTTTTGTGGCCACTAATGATGTTCACAGCCATGGAAAGGTGGTTGCAAGCATTAGCACAGAATGTAAACAAAACAGCTTGCCTATAGGAAAACATAAGGTACAAGCATGCACTGTAGCCCTGAAACATTAATGGGAAATGCAGTGAAAGAATTTTGAAGGGGGGGGGTGAAATGCGGGCAATATACACAAATAATAATGGTTTATACTGCATAATTAAATAACAGGGAAGGGGAAATGGGTAAAGTGTACTCATACAAATGCAAGCAAATGTGATTATGGGCCAAAGAAACATTTCTAACATAAATCCTGCAATACTGATACAATGATAATTAATGCCAAAGACAATATTGGAGTTATGCACATAAATAAAACTGGGCATGCTCAAAGCATGTGATACGGACATAAAACTGCAGTGAAACAAAGTGTGTTTAAAATGTGATATGCTTGTCATTAAATTGATGAGTTGAAATAACAGTACGCAAGGACAGAAGATATATTATGGTATAAATGCATAAACTGCATTTCTTGCATATTAATTCATGTATGCAAGCCAACACTACTGTTGCATTCTTTACCTTAGCATGTATGCGCAAGAACAAATAAACCTTTCAGCTGTCATGTTATACCCATCAGAAAGAGACATGTTTTTGCAAATACTGTTATTGGCACCTGTAGGAAAGGGGTCCATTCATCACTTATAAACATGTAATAGACAAGCAAGTGTAATATAGTCTCAATGTTAAATGTCAATACATAAGTGTTGAATGACAACACAGATTGGATGACATTTCATTATTTCAGGTCCTCCATTTGTAATCTGAAAATATCCCAAACATTGCTATGCTGGATATGTTCACATGGACTTACAGGGAACAGTAAAACAACAGCAATTCAACTGCACCAACAGAAAAGAAAGTATCCTAACAGAGGTCCAATCACAGTTTCTGATGGTCTGGTAGCATGCCATTAAGCTGTATAGTGTGACAAAAATAATTGCAGTAATAAAGGAATGTCTGGGTGAAGATGCACAATATAGAGGGTAATTGTTTTGATAATAGGTGCTGCCTGTAAGCAATGAATAACATGATAAATATTCACATCATGTCATTTTTGAACACATGCCATGAGAGATATCAGAGTGATGCATACCAATCATGGATCCCACAGAATTATGCGGATCAGGTTTGTCACGAAGAACACCCTTGAAGGGCTTACAGCACATTCCTATCATAAAGGGTATGGATGTAGTACGTTGCAGGGCAAGGCCTGAAAAAGAGCGACCTCGGATTTTGTCATAACTGCTGCCTGTTTGCAAGCCAGTGCTGTCTGACAAGTTGTCTGACAGACAGATGTTACCAGTTTCAAACCACTGCCTATAATACTAGACTCTCTACACACTCCTGTATTGACTGCATGTGCTACAGCAAGCATCAATGGTGACTGTCACAAATAACTGATAACAATGTTTGCAGTAAGAAAGGAGTCATGACTGAGGTTTGGTAACAAACCAACTTGTCCTTGGACATCTTCAGAGTGGGGTTAGTTAATTATATTAGTAGGAGTAAAAAGGGTGGGGGGGTTAATTGGGGAGGGATGATTGGGAGGAAATGAGGTATGGGCAGGGAGGGGGTTAAGGGACATAGGCAAGAGTAACTGGGTAAGAAATCACATTTTGGTGTGAACTTGCTAAGGCAAGGTACGTCCGTGATGACCTTTAAGTATTCTGGGAAAATTGTAGGCCTTGGGGTGCTGGATGGGGGGAGGCAGGTGGTCTGTACATATAGGGTATATATTACTATATATATATATATATATATATATATATATATATATATATATATGGATGTACCTCAGAAGATCAACAGACCATTTGATCGACATTCATTTGGTCTGCAACCAGTATTCATGACAAAAACCTGGGGATTTTCCCCCCTCCCCAATGTTGTGTGACCCTGGAGTTGATATATATATAGTTGGGGGGGTGTGAGGGCAAAGCCCCTCCCCACCTATTTTCATTTAAAACATGACAAATTCAACAAAAACTACACATTTTAAATGAAAATAGGCAGGGGGCTTCACCCCCACACCCCCCAATGTGGGGGGCTGTGCTCCCCACACCACCCCTAACTATATATACCAACTCCAGGGTCACACAACATTGGGGAGGGGGGGCAAATCCCTGTTATGTGCCATGAATACTGGTTGTCGACCAAATGAACTGTCGACCAAATGAATGTTGATCAAATGGTCTGTCGATCTTCTGAGGTAGATCTATATAGATATATATATATATATATATATATATATATATATATATATATATATATTTTTTTTGGCAAATAGGTGGCAGATACATAGTTCAGTGTTGGCTGGCTATGCCCTTTTGCTTTGCAGTTGGGCTGAACAGCCCTGCCACTTTAAGTATTTTTCCACATCTTTCATAGGATTGATGGCTTTTACTCAATAATTACTGCCAAACTTCATTGTCTTGTCTGTGTCCATATAGCTTGCTTTGACTTTCTTAGTAACCGACCCAGGTGTCTTATTTCCGGAACATAGCTCAGAAGAATATGGAGTTTGCTTACTGTGCAGATGATGTTTTTAGGGGTCATATAGTTTTAAAGATTGCCATGGTCTGGTAATCACTCTGGACTGATGTGGTTAGAAAGGACGTACTTTAGTTTCAGTCTCACTAGTTGTGGGCTCTTACTACATCTCCAAACACAAGGTGTAAGATCAGTCATTATTTAGACCTTTGTCTTCCCCACACCCACCTATTCTAGGCTCCACAGATGTCCTGTGTTAAGAGGTGATAGGAATTGTACAGATATTGGTCCGTTAATAAAAAAAAATAAATAAAACAAAATAAAAACAATAAATAAATCAATACATAATTTTAATGAAGCAAAGAGGTTAGGTTTTCTGGTGAGTCATGGGGAGACCCCAGTACTTGACTTCCTCAACAAGACTGACTGCTTGAGGGATTTTGCCCGATATTTGTGATTTTTCCTTGTATATGGTGGTAAGAATCAATTTAAGTGACTTTTCTTTGTTGCCTACATAACACGACTAATTTGAGTTGACAGTCAGTGTCAGTTTTGTTGTTTGAGGATTTACTGGATGCTTCTTTGCGGGCGTGGGGTTTAAGCACCAGTTACAGCTGTTAGCCACACATGTGCGTATGATCCATAAGGCTGGAAGATGTGGTGTTTTGTTAAGTAATGGCTCAGCTGCACTGGGCAGGTTTTGCGGGCTCGGAATGAGTTAGTGAGGCTGACATCTGACAGTCAGTGTCAGTTTGATGGCAACTAGTTTGTACCTTATGGCAGAGGGTGTTGAGTGCTCCTGCATGGTTGAGCAAAAAAAAAAAAAAAAACATAAAATGACTACCTAGCGAACTGTATGTTTTGTTCCTTTCTCTATGTGGGCATGGTGGTGACTTGCTGAAGGATAGGCTAGCATGTAGTGGGGTTGTGATATTGAATTGGTATTGTGGCTTGTGTAGACTGAGACTGGCTGTTGGCTTTATACTTGCGGAATGAGTGGAAAGGAAGGAAAAGAGGAGTAGTCGGGGATGCATGGCTGAAGTGATGATGTGGCCTTCACTTTCATGATTGCCTAAAAGAAAGGGAAGGAAATGGAAATTGCTACATTGCCTTATGCAGTGCTTCTGCCCTATTGGTTTGTCTGCTTGGGTGTTGGAGTGTACATGGGTAATCTGGCATGAACGATGGTTGAAAATACACAGGTAGAGCAGTTTGTCAAACGATTTGGAAGCACTTGTTTGCATGTTGTGGATTTCATTTTATGGTTTAGTGCTTTTAAACTGGTTCTTTGTAGAATGGCTGTAGCTATGCTACAGGGGGGTTGCTGTCTGTCAGAGGCAGGGAGGAGCATGGTGGTGTATTTTCCTGTGTCTCTCAACTGCCAGAGTTTAGAGGAAGGTCCAAGTTTTTGGCTGAGGTTTTGGTTGGTTCTTTATGAAAGTTTGGAGAATCATGGGGATGGTCTGGGAATTGTCATCAGTGGGTGGTGACATGCATCTAAGTTTCTGACTTGGATTCCTTCAGAATGGTGCAGTTGCGCCGGTGGCTCATTGGGTTGGTGGGAGCGGAGTGTCCCTGTTTTCAGCCTCTGTGAATCATGCAATGGCGGTTTGGTTCTGTGGTGCCTCTGTTTTTCTAACTTTATTTCGGAGAGTTGGGCTGGGCTGGTAGTGTGTTTCTCTGACAATGGTTCATAGGGTCCTGTTCGATGCTTAGCAGAGTTTTCTTTGAAGAGGAAAAGCAGTGTTAGGCATGTCGTTCGTGGGATTGGTAGGGCTTTCACTGCTGTTCACATGAAATTGCTGCCATTGGGGGGCTGACTATTGGTTGTTGGTCTTGTCGCAAAGGGGGGGGGGGGGCTTCTCAACATACCTCCTATCTGTACAGATTTTGCAGAATGTCCAGACTTGAAACCATATATCAGCATGCATATGCTGAAAACAGATCTATTACCACATGTAACATGAAGTTCTATAACAATATAATAGCTATGAATGAAAAATTGTGCTGTGAGGTAATTTATATGGATTTAACTTCTGTATTTGACAGTCATACACATAATACTGTTCAGTAAAATTAGTACATATAGGTTGGGATACTCAATAAGATGGATAGCTGCATGGCTGACAAAGGGGACATGGCAAGTATCATGCATCAACTGGACAGACAAAATCCTTGGTTATAGTCAAGGTGTCCCACAGGGCTCTGTCCTAGGCCCTTACTTTAGATGGTATCTTTCAGTCCTAATTTTTAATCTGAGGTGTTCTACATTGTATATGCAGATGACCTGAAATTGGGTAAGCTGATTACAGGTGTTACTGTTAAGGCTTGCCTGCAAAATAACTTGACTAAATTGAGCCGAGAATCATGTGGGGGGGGGCAGGAGGAGACATAGCATTTTAATGGTTTATTAATGAAGGTTACTAGCAGGATCACAGGAGGGTTAAGGTAGACTATTCACTTATACAGTTATTAAAAAAAAGAGCGAAATTTAGTGAAATAATATGGTTAATTCAAATGTGTTTGTGTATTGCAGTTGATTTACATTTCTCTTTCCTTGCAGATGGTGGTGTTACCCTGGGTTTCAGTTGCTGGAGTGATATGCAATGGGGCAGAGAAGATGTCAACTCAGAGTTCGTATCAGCTGGAAGGCTGAAAGAAGTGGTCTCCTCAGAGGATGGATGTTGATGCAAGGGTTTATCTGTTGCTAGAGCTGTACAGAGGGAGGTCACTGGTAATGATTCAATTTTACCTCTTCATTTGGTGTGAGTTGAGTGGTATGTCAGGATGGCGGGGACTAGTAAGGATGAGATACGACAGCAACACTGTGAAGTAGGTTAGGTCTAATTATGGGGAGGTTGGGGCCATCCACAGGTGGGATAGGGCATCCCTGAGGGCAGTGAGGGGAGCACTTACACCTTTGCTTACTGTTTGGAATGGGAGTGATGTAGTAGGATATGGGGACAGTCATAACAACTGAGGTTAGGCTGGAGTTTGGGAGCTTGTTGACTGGATAGTTGGGCTTGTCTCAAGGGCAGTGGAAAGTTGTCTTGCAACCTACTGGAAAGGGGGGTGCATGGAAGGGGAAGACAAGGATTTGCAATTCATTGGGGGGGATGGGTTTAGTCTGATGGAATTAGAAAGTTTAAACAAAGCAAGGTTTGAGGTTTTTTGGCTTCCTGCTCTACATGTGAGGGAATCTATGAGTGCTAAGTTTATTTAGGTGTTAGGTTTTAGGTAATGTATGGCAGTTCTGTTGGAGTTGGATATGACTTTTGGCTTTGGCAATATTTAGGTTTCACACTGTTTGAAAGGTGTGGGTAGGATTCAGCAGTACAAATGGCAGATGGGCAAGGTATATTAATTTGGGCATCCTGAATTTTGGAGGTTAATTTGTTACGTGGTTAATGCATTGGGTTTTCTTATGTGTGTTTTATAACAATATGTAGGCCTACTGGTCTCTTTTTCAGCTGCTCTTTTAGGTTAGTCATAATTCATATGGTTCAGGATCACTGTGGCTGCAGGTGCTTGAGGTAAATTGGGGGCATGGTGAGGCAGGTGTTTAGTTTGCAATGGGGGGATTTTGGGTAGCACATATATGGGGTAAAGTTACAACAGTTGAGTGGCTTTTGGGGATGGGGTGAAGTATTGGTTGGGGTAACGTAGGGGCAAGGGAGGAGGAGGTTTGTTGGGGGCAGGGAAATGCAGGGTAGGCATCACTTATGGAGAGTTTATGGTTTCCGCTGGTGGGGCAGAGTCAAAGCAATGACACAAGCATAGAAAGTTACTAGGCTAATGGCCCCAAGGCACCGACAATCTAGCATGTTCAGCCTTTACTCTCATGTGGAGCATCTGTTGCCCTTATCCAAGAGGGACATGGGTGGAGGCCCCCTGTGGTGAATTTACAGCTACTTATTCAGTTGTTCAAATCGTGTTTGGGGAGAGCCAATGAGGTCATTTGCTTGGCATGAAGTGGGGTTTGTTCCAAAGGAGGGTAGTTTCTGGGGGACAAATCTGTCCTTCAAGCAGGTTCGACAAATGTTACACACCAGATATGGTTTTTAGACTGAGCATGATGACTACCAATTGACTTACACATTGGGCTGTTAAGAAGTGGTTTGGTATATGTTTGATACAAGTAAATAAGGTCTGATGGAGCATTCTGGGTATGCGAGTTTTGGTGTATCTGAGGAATAGCATGCCTGGTTGGCTACACAGAAGCTAGTAGGATTAAGCATAGGCTTGGTTTTGGGACTCTTTGCATACATAGCTCATGTTACTACATTATCAGATATAGAAGTAACAAATGGGAAGTAAGATTTGAAGGGATGGTTCAGGATGATTGGTTAAAAACTGGGTTGCAGGAGCTTGGGGTGCTGAGTGCTAAATTTGTTGTGCAGTTGCTTGTGGGTTGAAGTTTTTGGTGGGAAAGATTTGGTTATTTCTCCGGTTTGGGGATAACATTAGTCAGTTTGGTTGGTTAAGGAGGAGTCAGGTGTGAGTAGCATAGTTATATAGGGGTTGTTGGGGGGTGGAATTTAATTCTGGTTGGCGGTTCATTGGTTTGGAAGGTTGAGACATGATTGACAGACACTGGTTATTGGCAAGATAGTTTGGGTGTTGAGGGTTGGATTTAGCAACGGTGGTACCGGGCTACAGTTCATGTGGCATTTCCTTTTATGGATGTGATGAAATAATTCGGAGGGTGATTGTTGGTCAGCAAATGCTATGATGTCAATAAATGTTTCCTTGTTTATATTTTGGTAGTAGGTGTTGGGATTATTATTATATTGATTGTAAAGGAAGTTTCTTTTGGACAGTAGTAGATACATTGGGCAGTAAAATGGGGCAGTTTGGCTTGAGGGTGCAATTGGTCTTGCATGGTTTTGCATGGCATGGGAATTCTAGTGTTTGGTGCATTTTGCAGGTAATGACCTGGTGATGGAGCTTTGGGTGGGGATGACAAATTAGAGGGGGTGGAATACACCGAATGATGTTTGGCCTAATGAATTAATGGTGGTTAGGTTTCTGAAAGTTTATTGACAGATGGGGAACAGCCTGTTAGGCTGATGGGTAAAGAAGATGGACAGGTATGCCCTCTTCTTTTCCCCCTCTGGTTTTTGGATGGTCGTTCCAATGAATTGTAAAGGAAAGTGAGTACTGAAGGTGGCTCGATAAATAAGCAAGCGGGGATAAGATGCAGCTTATTTGGTTGGATGTTAATTCACTAAGTGGTAAATGAAGTGAGTAGTGGGATGCTGCTTCATAAGTATAATATGTGGGATGTGCAATTCAATAAATGGTAAATAAATGAGTAGTGGGACGCTGCCTCATAAGTAAGTGAGTTGGAGGTATGGACGCTGCTTACTAGGTCAGGATGAGCAAGGTCACACTGTCCTGATTAATAGCACATGGATGTGGTTGTTGGAATTCAATCAGCTATATTGTTTCATTTGTAAGTAATAAATATTGGATAACAAAGTTATGTTACAGCAGTTTAATAAAGGTCGTCAAATGTCATTTGGTGTGATGTGTTTATTGAAGGGGACTGGGACAGATGAGGTTTGGTAACAAATCAATTTATCTTGGGACATCTTCAGAGTGGGGTTAGTTAATTATATTAGTAAGAGTAAAAAGGGTGGGGGGAAAGGGTTAATTGGGGAGGGATGATTGGGAGGAAATGAGGTTAGGCAGGGAGCGGATTAAGGGACTTATGCAAGTGTAACTGGGTAAGAAATCACATTTTGGTGTGAACTTGCTACCCACCCTCCCTCCCTCTTTTGGTGGAATAGTGGGGATTGTGGTTATTTGTCAGATTGGGTAGGGCAGGGAAGAGGGACAGGTGTGCCCTCTTCTGTTCCCCCTCTGGTTTTTGGATGGTCATTCCAATGAATTGGGAATGGACAGTGAGTATTGAAGGTGGCTCTATAAATAAGCAAGTAGGGGTAAAGATGCTGCTTATTTGGTTGGATGTTAATTCATTAAGTGGTAAATGAAGTGAGTAGTGGGATGCTGCTTCATAAGTATAATATGTGGGATGTGCAATTCAATAAATTGTAAATAAATGAGTAGTGGGACGCTGCTTCATAAGTAAGTGAGTTTGAGGTATGGATGCTACTTACTGGGTAAGGATGAGCAAGGTCACGCTGTTCTGATTAATAGTACATGGATGTGGATGTTGGAATTCAATCAGCTATATTGTTTCATTTGTAAGTAATAAATATTGGATAACAAAGTTATGTTATGACAGTTTAATAAAGGTCATCAAATGTCATTCGTTGTGATGTGTTTATTGAAGGGGACCGGGACAAATATAATATGAGCAACTGGATTTAGTCAGAATACGAAGAGCAGCTACACATGTTACCATCCACACCACAGTGAGCAGTACAATATCAATGCTTCTTTGACAAAGCAGCTGTTTCCATTGTGTAGTGCACACACTGTCCCAGAATTGAACCACAGTCTATCTGTGTAGATATGCTATACAAGCCAGTACTCAATGCAAGTGCCACAGGAGCAGTCACAGCACAGCATGTTCCAAATAACCACTTTACTGCCATGCAAATACAATTTGTGATGATATATTATTGTCCAACATAAAAATGGATAAGAATAACTAGATACAATGGTGTTTGTGTAATGTTGTTACATTCATATAATATTGTTCGTTCAGGAATTGAACAGCAAGCTATGTGAGTCTATCAACTAATGACATATCGCTGAACCACAAGCACCACATTGGGAATCTTAACACAAGTCTGACACTCCATTTATGCTACTGTATTACAGTAGATGTACATGTTGTAAACAGTGTCTTTGAGATACAAGGAATGGTGGAGGCCTCTCTCACTGTAAATGTACACATTATAAATGTGGTGGATGCCATGCATGCATTACAGTATAAGGCCACACATTACTAACAGCCACTGAATGTGGATGTTGAACACATGAGCATTTGACCTCAGTAAATAGATGATATTGTAGAGTATGAATATGCCATAGTAGATGTGCCATCACAGTCATGAGCTCTGTTAGTATGTCAAAGCCTCATTTCACGCCATTGCTACAAGGGATATGTGTGCGTGTAATTGTTGTACTAAGTTAACAACATACAGAATGCTGTCTCATTCCCTTGTGTCAGAAGATAACGCTTCCTACATGTGTTATGTAAGGAAAATGTGATCACATGCCATCATTACTCTGAATAAAAGGATTGCTATGTGAGAAGGTATCATAGCTTTTTGTAAAAGGAATCAACATCTATAGGTTTACACATCCCATGTGTAAGACGCCAGTGTTAGCAACATGTACAGTTACAATAATACTGATACAATGTGATCTCAGCAGTAATAGCTGGCTTTCAACTAACTAAATAAAATCACTAGCTGCACATTAATGCCTGAATTGCAAGTGCCACATGGCATGTTGTGATACAACTGGGATAATTCACAGTTGGATGGATGATACCACCACTGTTTACTGGCTGTATGTTTATGCTAAAAAGTTGTTGAAAGGCACAGTGACACTCTTCAGCTACAACATCACATATGTGTTTGAAATGTAGTCTACAAAGTATGAGGGTGAAAGACACACTTACGGCTGGCCTCAGCATCCTACATATATGGTTACACAATGTACAAAGCACAGCATAAAAGTCACACGACACAGGAGAATCCACACTACAGCTGTGAGATACTGCAGTCATGGTGGGATTATGTCATCATTGTCTGGCCAAAAAGTTATTATCCATAGGAATGCTACAATGCTGTGCCACTGTAAATCCATCTCATAAGTGGAAGTGTTCATAAAGGTGGTTGTGAGGTAGTGATAGTAATCACTCCCATAATATTTAAGCAAGGGTGTTCGCAAACCTACTTATCTAGTGACACAATCCATGCAGCGTATTATCAGGAGTCAGTGACAGAGGGGAATACTGAGCACAAGTGAGGCATACAGCATCAGTGAAGGAATGACATCAGCAGTGTATTGTCAAGGAGCTGTGTTTGCCAAAATGACGTTTACAGCCATTTGGGGTTGTAAAAGTTGCTATTGGAAATGTGAGTAAACCAATCTTGTATTCATTTACAGTCACACAAACACTTTTAGAAGTTAATCAGTGCTATAGTCAAACCTCTGACCTATCGTCTTACACATTCTTTTGAATAGTGTAAGAAACACAAGCACCACAGGTGAAGTCCACCATTTAAACTGTGAAAGCGCACTTGAGAAAGAATGACCTCATCAGAGTGTGCTCCACCAGGGGTGTAGCCAGAGAATATAATTTTATACTCATGTCCATTATTGCTGTCTACAACCCACCTGTCAGTAAAAAAACTGAAACACCCCCAGCTCCTAGCACTTGACAAAAATGTCCATCTCTTTCCCCTCTGAAACCATTAAATTGATTGTTTTTTTCAATCTATGAAACTCTTATTAGATACATTAATTTAGACAGTTGTGGACATAGTATGACCTAAAACAGTCATGGTCTGTATAAGTAATATATAGAAAATTGTACTCAGTAGAGTATAAAGAGTATGCTCAGCTATACCCTTGTGTTGCAAAGAAGATGTGGTTATGAAAAATGGGAAAAGGGAATGATGGAGTCATTTAGCAATTTAAATTGTTTTTGTCAGGGTGACCTCTTCAGTATGCTGCAGAGAGACTATTTCTGTAAAAAATTGGAATAGAGAGCTGGGAGCAAAGTTAAATAGAAATGGATGCAGCAACGAGTGTTACACCCACAGAGACACACATTTACCATGGTGAGCATCAAGCCTCCAGCCTGTCTATTTACACAATCTATAACATACTGTATTAGTCATAAATAGCACAGGAGAAGACTAACTTTTAAGGGGAGAGAGTGCACTGTTGACATGTTGACATCACCAGTGTGTTGCAGAGAGGATGTTTCTGTAAAAGGTATGCTAAGGGAGCTACTTGCAAAGTAAAATGTATTTTCCTCATGGAAAAATAGATACAGCAACTAGTGCTGCACAAATGCACACAGTTTTCCCATGTTGAGTATTGAATCTCCTACCTAACTAGGTACACAATCTACACAGCACTGAATTAGTCAAAAGAGTGACAGGACAAATTTGACTCTTAAGGGAAAGACCTCAGTTTTGACAGGATGACATCATCAGTGTATTGCAGACAGGATGTCTCTGCAAAAAGTGGAATGAGTGGGCTGTGTGCCAAGTTAAATGTATTCTCTTCATGGAAAGTGGATTTAGCATCAAGTATTACATACCACCCCCACAAACACACTTTTCCCATGTTGAGCATTGAACTTTTTAACTATTTAGCCACACAAACTACAGAGCACTGTATTATTTGTAAATACCACAAAGGAAGTCTATTTCTTAAGGGGAGAGATGAACTTTTGACCCGAATACCTCAACAGTGTGCTGCACAGAGGATGTGTCTGTAAAAAATGGAATATGGGAGCTGTGTGCAAAGTTTATTATATTCTCCTCAGAGTAAGTGGATATATCACCAAGTGTTAGATGTGCACACACACAGATACACACATGCAGACACACACTCACATACAAATTTCTCATGCTTGGCATTGAACTTCCTGTCTAGTTACAGAATGTACAGAACACAGTATTATTCACAAGAGCAGCAGAAGGAGTCTGACTCTTAAAGGAAGAGAGTGTGCTTTTGACCAGATGACTTCATCAGTGTGTTGCAGAGAGGATGTTTCTACAAAAGGTGGGATAAGGGAGCTGTGTGTAAAGTTAAATGTATTCTCCCCATGGGAAGTAAAAACAGCAACAAGTGTTAGACACACAGACACACACACAAGTATGCCATATTAAGCATTGAACCTCCTACTCTCTCATTACACAATCTACAGAGCACAGCATTATTTGTAAATGCCACAAGAAAAAGTCTGATTTTAAGAATGCAAAAAAGTAGATTTGTACTTCTTAAAAATACACTCATTGGAACAGATGGTACTGTGCACCACAGGTTGTGCAATAAGGGCATATGAGTGCACAGGATAATGTAACATAACTATGGTTGTGCCATTTAATTACATACTTCTCTACTAACATTTAGGTATAAGTCTTCATGTACATTGCATTACAGTGGGGGCATTGACATGTTTCACAGTATGAGATGCCAAAGAAATTTGCAATTGTAAAGCAGTGGATTATCAGTCAAACTTTCCTGGCTTTTCATGTTGGAATGATTGCACACTTGTCTTGTCTCATATCTGCACAATGTGCACTGACAAGACAAACATGCATGTCATAAATAAGACAGCGCACTGCAGAATAACAGTGATGGATTATTTGAGAATAGGTTAACGAAATTTGTTACACACTTGCAAGTCTAAATATGGTAGAGAGATTAACTGAAATAATTGAGTGAACATCTTTCTGAAAAATCAAAACAGCCTCTTGACAAAATTAGTAGACATACAAATGTTGTGTAACCTAAAATAATAAGTGGCTTTATTTTTTTTATTTTAATCTTTGAGTGCAGCAGTGCCAAGCTAAATTGCACTGTTGATAATAAAGTATCAGTGCATGCTAATCATATCGTGACAAGTTGAAATTAGAATGGGAATTAGCAGTACCCCATGTTGTTCTATGCCAACTTTCTCACAATGTTCTGTAAAAGACAGGCTTCAAAATATAGAGCAACCACATAATATAGCAGCAGGTTAATGATGTGTTAAGGAAAGGTGTAGCCAACATTTACAGCCAAAGTAGTCAGACAAAATATTCTGAAACATTTTTTATCCATTTGGATTCAAATCTTTAGAGCATTCCAAGACAAATGTTTATACCTGCTTTCCATGATATCCTCCACCATTCCTGCCAAATCCTGTCAAGTCCACTAGAACTGCTCATGGAGGGTACCACTGAACTGGCAGCTGGGGCAGAGCAACCTGATGCAGGTGGAGTAGGTAGGGTACGGGTCATGGAGGCAACACTGACAGGTTGTGACCCTAAAATGTTGGGTGTCTGTGCTGCCATCTATGGAGATATGGCAGGCCAATTGGCCATAGTCAGTCTACCTCTCTGTGCTGTCAGTCATTCATTTATACCTGAGTATTGTCTAAGCACACCAGGTAGGAAGTCATACTTCTGGAGTTATTTGACAGCAGATTTCAGCAAACGTGCATGTATGTAATCATCTTCATTAGCCTATTGACCACTGTAATTTGTACATTTAACTCTTCAGCTATTTGAAAAGTACACTAAACATAGCTAACTACAGTTGTGCAAAGGGCAAAAGAGTAATGTGGCCAAAGACAATAAAATCCCAAGATATTGTCATAAGCTGTGCACCTCCATTTAGCCTTAGTTGCATTTGTTGCCCAGCACCAGACATTGCCCAAATCCAGAGGCAGAAGAATAATGATACAGAAGGGAGAAGATACATACATCAACCAGCTCAGATGAATGCAGGGACAAAGTAGCTTATAACAGAAGAACGGTAATGTTGGCTTCTAACAATATATAGCCAACAGGTACACATAAAATAGTGTACCAGAAACATTCAGTAAAACTTAACAAATGACTGGATTAGAACCCTTGAAAGAGGTCTAAAATTATATATATATTTATGTATTATCTCATCACACTACAAAGGAATTACTATTTAACAGCATTTAATTAACACAATTGAAGCACAATGTCAACTTATTGAAGCAAAAGGAGAGAAAAGAGAGAGAAACAGACAGATGCAGAGAGGAGTAGCAACAATATGTTGTGTGGGACAGCTAGGAATTGATGTACAGTGTTTTACTCTTTCTTATAAAACAATCATTAATCTGTTATTATGTGTACAATGCAGTGCTTACCACAGGGAAAAATAAGGGATAGGAGAGTCCAATGAACTTGAAGATATAAGCAGGATAAGGTTGTCTTAATAAGTCTCCCCGATGGGGCTGCAGTGTTTTTCCAAATGATATTTGCTTCCACTATTCAGATGGTTTGCTAATGAATGATTGTATATCAGCCTAAGAACTGTTATCATTTTTTTTTCATAGGACTGCCTTTGGTATGCCTTTATTCTGCATTCCCATAGTGCAGTACATTTAAGCACATTTGTGTAAGATTAGTTTGACCACTGTGGATTAAATTGAAATTATCAGCTTTCACAATAATACATTAAACAACATTCACCATGACTCAGCATTATTGCTCTGTGCTGAAGACATACAGTGAAGGCTTTTTCATGAGCCATTTCTGGCAATGTGTGTTGCATATGAATCTATTTTTGATGATATTAAATGTATGAAGGAGAGGACAGTCATGTAAATGGTGTTGGAAATAGAGGGTAGGACGCAAGGGAAAGAATACAAGAATTTGCAGGGGGGTTATGAGATAGCACCATAGTTATTCACTTTTTCACAACTGTACACACAATTTCATGACTTTGGAGAATCACCATAACATTGATGGGTAAAAACAACAGAATAATGTTGTATGGCCAATTGGACCAAATCAAATGTGTTAGTATGACACATAAGTGAAGTGGAGAGCTACATATGAGATGCAATTATTTTGTGGGACAGATGCCCATTTTTTTTTTGGGGGGGTGAGAGGAATGTTGTGGTTGGTGCTTAGAAATGAGAGTGCCAGCTAGGTAGTATAGATTAGGATGCATGGATAGGCAGGACATATAGGGCAGACAGGGAAGGTGATGGAGACAAAAGATTAGGGGACATTATGACTTGGAATAGGTAGTGGACATTGGAGGTGCACCACATCTAGCTTATTATAGAAATAATCTACTCCTCACTGTCAGAACTGTCATCACTGCCTCCTGTAGCAGCCACCTGGGTCAGTGCTAGATGTGGCATCATCTTTGCTACCTGATGCAGAGCCTTTTCAACTTTGCCAATACATGCACCAAGGCTGCTTTCCATGATATCCTCCACCATCCCTGCCAAATCCTGTTGAGTCCACTAGAACTGCTCATGGAGGGTACCACTGAACTGGCAGCTGGGGCAGAGCAACCTGACGCAGGTGGAGTAGGTAGGGTAGGGGTCATGGAGGCAACACTGACAGGTTGTGACCCTGAAAAGTTGGGTGTCTGTGCTTCCATCTATGGAGATATGACAGGCCAATTGGCCATAGTCAGTCTACCTCTCTGTGCTGTCAGTCATTTATTTATCAGCAGCAAGGTATGAAAGCAGCAGAATCTTATTAAATATTACTCTCCCCTAATAAAGACAGAGAGAAAGAGATAGGGTGGGGTAAGACAAAACAAGAGATAACTAGATACATGGTATGTCACATACATTTATTTTCTAATAAACTTTATTTAGCAATACATAAACAATTAAAGAATAATTGCTATTGTACAACTTTGCCACATTAATAAATGATGGGTATTGATGTGTCATAAAATAAATAAGTCTCATTTCTATGATATAACAAGGAACAGGCTTTATTTCCCTATGATGGATAGGATATATGCATTCAAATGTAGCAATTGCAATCAACATATTTAAATTTTTCTTGACATATTGTTTCTACTAATATTTTAGAAATAATTATCTAGTAATAAAAGGAATTCTTGCGTATGAGTGTTGAACCCACACACATTTAATCTGGTGTTCTCATTTCCTAAAGCAAGCAGCAAAAGTTATTGGGGGAAGGCATGCATGCTTGAGAGCAAGGCTGAGCTATACGTGCTCAAGATGCTAGAGCTTTAGAGAATAAAGAGAAATTTCTGGCTTGAATTTGGACATGAATCATACTTACCCCTTACCTCTCTGAATTGAGTTAATCTGTCCTGGTGCACCTCATAGCTTTCAGCTATTCCCTCTGCAGCTGTACAGTACAAAAATCAAACAAATATATATGAAAGCATAATGAATAACTCTGTTGACTGGCTAGATCTTTAATGCCATTTAATACACTAGTTATGCGTCAGTATTCATACACAACTAAGGCACGCATTTGCAGTCCTAAATTCTGTCTCCTATTGGCTTAGGAGGCCTTTCTTGTGCTTCTTAATGTCACTATAGTGGTGACAACATTGTTCACCAGTATGTGGAATGCCAATTGCACTGGATACAGCATGGGCTAAGCTATTCTATGCCTCAGGTTTTAGACCTTTTAAGAAAAATACTGCAGTAAATATGTTTCTGTATGCTACTAGCATGCATCCAGGACATTTACTACGGTCGCTACCCTTAGGTGAATTTCAAAGAATATTAGATCATACTAGTAATTTAGGTGAGAGAGAAAATGAATTGAATAATGTGGAGATGAGATTAAGTGAGAGAGGTTATGATAAAGAAGAATTATTAAAGTGTAAAAAGAAAGTTCTTGGGGAGATTTATGAGGTGCCAAGTAGTCACAAGAAAGTAACATATACTAAGGAAAAAGTGGTAGCTAAAAAATGTATTGAAGATATTGATCAAGGAAAATTGTTTTTTGTAACTAAATTCTCTCCCTTTTCAGATGAAATAAGGAGAATAGTAATGAAATATTGGTATTTAATTAAAGAAGATGACAAAATTGGCCATTTATTCCCTGAGCATATTATTTTCTTTTACAAAAGGGGAAAAAATCTGAAAGAGTTATTAATTTCAACTTTTTGAAAGGGAATGAAATTGGTAACATGACCCTTGGCACATTTCCATGTGGGCATTGTAGTTTATGTAATAGAGTTAGAAATGTGAATACTATCAATGGTGTTTCTTTTAATCCTAAATTTCATTTCAATTGCAAATCTGTAGGGGTAGTGTATGCATTAAGTTGTTCATGTTTAGATACTTGGTTATTGGGCAAACAAGAAGAATGGTGAGAATTTGTGTGTTGGAGCATTTAAGAGACATTAGAAATCATAGTGAAGGTAGTCCTGTGGCCCAACATTTTGTTCAAAAACATGGTGGTTCCCCTGATTGTCTTAAATTCTGTGTTTTGGGTAAACCTTTTTCTATGGGAGGGAATGATTATCTTCATAAGTTATTTGAATTAGAGACAAAAATGATTTTAAAGTTTGGAACTCTGAAGCCTTTTGGACTTAATTTAGAACTGGCTATTTAGATCTGATTAAAATAGGAAATAAAAGAAAATAATAAAAAATAAAAAATAATAGGAACATAATTTATTTATGTTACTATATTAATTTTGTTATTTATATAAAAAAGTTTTTTGTAATATGATAATTTAAAAATGTATATATGAATGTATTAGATAATATATGCAGAAAAATAGATATAGTTATGAATATTATTGCTATTAATAGTTTCAGGAAAATGTGATGAATTTGATGTAATGTTGATTTACATGGTAATATTGAATAATTGTATAATTGGATAAGCTGTTTGTGCTAATTGCTTTTGAATGTGTATGCATATGTATAAAAAGAAGTGTGAAGCATACACTTTTTGTGATCCTTGAAGGCGAAAGGCCGCGGTACCAGATCGAGAGCTAATAAAGGAAAGAAAGGAATACTGGTAAAAGTGCTTGGATTTGTGTTTCTTATTCTAAGCCTCAGCCTTATACTGAGACCTGGTATAATCACCCTGCAGGAGCCTAAAGCTGTTGCGTTTCCCAAGGAGTGCCCCAAATATCTTGGACTCCTCAACACCCCATATTTATGCTCTCAATTTAGCACCATTCGCTCCTCACCAGCCATGTCTGCAAAAGCCAAGCTAATAAGATATGTCTGAATTGGCACCCGATTTAGATCTTGTGTGTAACGAGTTGTGCACAAAGACACAAAGCCTTACCAACTGCATTTGTAAAATTTAAAGCAAATGTATTCCATGCAGATACATTGGTACTATATACATCACATAACAGCAAAGGTGTGGAACAAGGCATTGAACTTTGCCATGTGTATTGCTCAACCTACTGATGGGTTCCAGTGTTCAACAATGGAATGCTTAATGGCATGGATTTTAATCCTTGTGGTTTGGAAGAAGAAAGAAGATGAATTTTGACATATCATGAGGTTGGGGCTTACTCAGTGTTAAAATATTATTGTATCAGCAGGGAATCAAACCCTTGGGATAAAGCAAATGAAAACTGAAATTTAGCTTATTAATTGGCATTGCCATAAAAGAATTACTTTTTAAGCATGGTAATTAGAGATATACTAATTTCAGAATGAATGGAAATACACTTCAGAAAAGCCTGTATGTGTGTAATTTTAATTATTCCAGGGAATGCATTCCTATATCAACGTTAGTAGTTTTGTTTGTAAACATATTTTAGAGGGATGCAGTAGAATGAGCTGAGTAATGCAGATTGTCATCTGTTACATACAAATTTCACAAAACGTATCTGTACTGAACACATAGTTAGGACATGTGCAAGTCACAATGCTTATAACAAAAGTACTGTGTCCTTCATAAATATGAAGTCAATTTTAAACTAAATGTCATCATTGTCATGTTTAAAAAACTGGACACAAATTAACTTGAGGTTGAATGTGAAGCATTTGTGATATATGCTAAATAGAAAAGTTTACTTATGCAAACATTATCCATACATTGCTTGCAATAAACATGTTTAACATTATCTTTTTCCTTTAGTTTTGCATTCCAAATCAAAATATTGTGAGAATGGGATTTTTATATAATTTGAAAAAGAGATAGGAATGTGATAAGTGAAATTTCTCCACTCAGTACTGTCCAGAGTGCTGCTGAAAGTGTACTGTTGCCAGGCGTGTTTGTGCTAAATTAGCATCCTAAGCTAAATTCTTCCCTGTTTTCCTTAGGTAAGAGGACTGCTTTTGTGCACTGCCAAGTGGAGAGCAAATGCAGATTAAAAAAAGAAAAAAAGAAAAAAAAAACATTACATACTGAGATCAATTGAAATGTGATCTATATACAGGATTTGAACACTGCCTCATGTGCCTTATTTCTCTCAATTCACTTCATTTACCACTTATCCTACAGAGAAAGTTACATGACAGCTATATTTTCTTCACTGACTGCTATCCAGAGTGCTGCCATCTGCTCAATGCCACTAGGTGTGGTTGTGCAACATAAGGCAGCCTAAACTAAATTTTTCACTATTTCCTGAGATACTGAACAGAGTTTGTACACTGCCAAGTGAAGAGCAAATGCAAATTAAAATTACATATTGTGGATAATAGCAATGTGTTCTCTAAACAAGACTTGAGCAGTGCACCATGTCCCTTATTTCACTCAATTAACTTCATTTACACGTTGTGCCACAAATATGGAAATCTGTTAAATACATTCTCTGCAGTATTTACAATGGTGTTGATGGCTGTTCACCAACTCCAAGCAAATATGTGCTACATGAGGCAGTCTGAACTAAATGTTTCAATTTTTTTCCATAGGAGTGAACTGTGTGCGCTGCTGAGTGGAGACCAAATGGAAAAGGCATTAGAAAAAAATATATATATGGACATATAAATATAATATATATATATATATATATATATATATATATATATATATATATATATATATATATATAGTTTCACTTCAACATTTTGAAAGTTCAAAATACTGAAAACTCATAATACTGAATCTCATAATACTGAAAAACATACAGGACACCAACACTGACTATATTACAGCAGAAATACATACAGAAACAAAGAAAAGACAAACCATCAGTCTAAACCAGCTATAATAAGGGGGACAAGCCCCCTGCACCCTCCAGACTCCCTGCTACTTAAATATATCAACTCTGAGATCGCACTTCACTACATTAAGATGAGCTATGTTGTAGTACAGTACATCAAAAGGGAACATGACTAAGGTTACAACAGGCAGTCATGAAGCATGTAATGGTATGTTTGTCATTTTCTTCTGTGAAGTTCAATCTCAGAGTTGACATATTTAAATAGCAGGGAGTGTGGGGGGCTTGCCCCCCACATGAGGGGTGCTTATAATTGTAGATGAGTAATATGGTTTTGTATGTATTTCTGCTGCAATACAATGTTTTTCAGTATTATGAGATTCAGTATTATGAGTTTTCAGTATTTTGAGCATTCGAGATTTTGAGGTCAGGATTTTGAGATTCAGGATTTTGAGCTTTCAAGATTTTGAAGTGAACCGATATATATATATATATATATATATATATATATATATATATATATATATATATATATATATATATGTGTGTGTGTGTGTGTGTGTCTGAGAGAGATTTATATATGTTACAGAAAAAAGCAACAGTCAATTCGTATATAAATCAATGACCAGAGCAGGAAGTGTATTCAAGTCACACATTCACCTTTCTCACATATCATTGCAACTTCAGAAATGTACTTAGTGGAGCACCTTATCAGACTTCTAGATAATAATAAATACTGTCAATGTGGACACATAGCAGCTCTCATGTTGTTAGCAATACTGACGATTTTTGAAGAACACAGTGATATTACAAAATGTGATTAAATATAATTCAGACCACCTTCTATAAAAGTATCAGTTAAATGGATTCAAACCATGCCAAAGTATTCCTTTTTCTCTAAGTTCATTTCACTTAGATCCTGTGCCACAGAGAAAGTTACCTGACTTGTGTATTTTCTTTACTGAGTTTTATCCAGAGTACTGACAGCCACACAATGCCACCAGGCTTGTTTGCAGTACACAAGGCTGCTTAAACTACATTTCCACTTTTTTTTTTTCTCAAAAAACTTTTTATTGATTTATAAACATTACATTTAGGAGTTGTGTAAAGATTAACAATTTGATAAAACAAAATGCAACTCTTGTTGGAGTTAAAAAAGAACATTCAATAACAAATCCCAATATATACACTATATACAATCGGTAACCATAAAATCAGTGGTAAATTTAGACATTATACACATTTATGTAAATAAAGTATGGTTAACAAAATAAAAGAGCTAATAATCAAGACCAGGAAAAAAAAAAGACTCTAGAAGGTATTAATTGTTTATAATACTTAAAACCTTCCCCAACACTCTGTTTTTTAAAATCATTTTTATGGACTCTTAACCAAGTTTTTTTGTGCATCAATATAAAGGTAAGCCATTTTTTGAAAAGTATCCCAATTTAATTTAGTACGATCAAGCCAATTTTGAGTAATATAAAGTTTTATAAGCGAACAAATAAAAATAAGTACGTGAGTATCCAGTTTGGAAAGATGAACTATCGGTATATGAAGTATAGCAAATTCCCAGGACAGCGTAGATTTATGATACCCCATTCTCTGCAGTCTTACCTTCAAAGAGGTCCAAAGTTTATGAGGAAAATGACAATACCACAGGATATGTAAAAGGTCAGCTTGGGGAAAGGAACAACATGTGCACGAAGGAGATTTACTGGCATTAAATTTATTTAATTTATATGGAGTATGATAGGCATTATTGCTAATCATTAATTGTGTGTAGATCAATTTCTTAAATGGAGTAAATTCTCTGGTGTTTCTGATTGCGAGAAGTTTTTGATTTTCAGTTATTTGAGAATTATGATTCAACCAGGTATTTGAGAAAAGACAGTTCTGGTCTAATGTTAATTTGTTTATCAGTTTATAAGACTTTGATAACATTTTCACTGATGACGATAATGTTTTAATTATCATTTTTAAATTATTAAGATCAAGTTCTGTAGGCTTTATGAGATCAAACGTTATCATAATTACCTCTCTTATTTGACGTAAAACTGTAGTGTATTTCCAACTAACGTTTAGAATCTTATATAAATTTGCTAGTGACAAGTCTTTATATTTCAAGATATCCCAAACTTTTAACTTTTTAATAAGAGGATAATTTGTTAGATTAAATGGAGAGTTATCTAACATTATGTTTGGATTTAGATGAAGTGGTTGAAAGAGGTGAAAAAACTTATCAAGATTGCAGATTTTTAATAAATTCTGAAAAGCCTTAATCTTGTATTTAAGAAGGGTCGAAATTTTACAGGTGCTCTTCATATTTAAATAAATAAAAGGGATGGCCTCTGGATTTATATTTTTAGATAAAATATAATGATACCAAAACCTAACCCATATTGGGTACTGAATACATTTATTACTATTAAAGTTAGATATAGTTAATAGCTTATTTGCTGAAACAATTAGATAATATAGGTAAAAATTTGGTAATCCCAAACCTCCCTTATCTTTAGTAATTGACAATCTAGAATAGGAGATCCTAACCGATTTGGGAAACCACATACATTTTGCTAATTCTTTATTTACCTTCTCGAAAAAAGACTTGGGAATTATCTGATGCGAAGAATTGCATTGATATATACAATTGATATATAAATTGTGGAAGAATATTCATTTTAATTATTGCAGCTTTTGATAAAAGTGACAAATTTAGCTGTTCCCATATATTCATGTCAAACATTATAGATTTCCATATTTTACTCATGTTGTTTTGAAATGAGGAGTGATTATTGTGCTCCATGTTAATTCCCAAATATTTCACACCAAAAGTAATCTGGATTTGTGAATCAGAAAACAAATACAATTTATGAACCTTATGATTTAAAGGAAGAATATGAGTTTTTGAAGGATTTATAAGATAATTTGAAGCAAGAGAGAAACGTTCAATAGAGTTTGTTATTTTACTAAGGTCAGATGATGGAGTTTGGAAATATATTACTAGATCATCAGCAAATGCAGAAAAAAAAATATTTGTGTTAAAGATCCTTGGAATATTATGAAAGGTGTTTTGAGTAATATATAGCAGCAGTGGTTCCAAGTATATATTAAAAAGAAAAGGGGACAAGGGGCAACCTTGCCTTGTACCTCTGGTAATCTTTATAGGGGAAGACGTGTAACCATTAATATACAGACTAGTATACATATCCTTATATAATGTTTTTATTAAATTTATAAAGGATATGGGGAAATTAAAGCATGTCATAGTTTGAAAAAGAAAATCCCAACATACTCTATCAAACACATTTGATGCATCAAGAATCAATGCATATATTGGGTTAGAATATTTTTTTAAAAGATGAATAATAGATTCCAGAGTTAGGGTATTATCCCATGCATGTTTATGAGACATAAAACCTGTTTGGTCTTGAGAAATAATTGAGGGTAAGACCTGTTTTAATCTGTTGGCCAAAATTGATGATAAAATCTTTATGTCTATATTGATTAAAGAAATGGGCCTGTAATTTGAGGGGTTTGTTTTCTCTTTATTATTTTTCAGAATTAGTATAGTTTTAGACCTGTTCCAGTAAAGATCAGATATGTCCTTGATTTTAATGTAGTTGTATACTTTAAAGAGAAAAGGAACAAATATCAACTTAAAGTATTTAAAAAATTCCGGTGTAAACCCATCTGGACCAGGAGATTTACCCAATTTAAGTCTATCTATTGAATCTGAAATTTCTTGAAAAGTAAGAGGAGCAGAAAGTAAATGTTTTTGGTTTTCATTTAATTTAGGGAATCTTAAAGAGCTTAGAAAACTATTTATATGATTGTTAATCAACAAATTGGATGAATTAGAGTGTAACTCTGTATAGAGTAAAGTAAAAAGATGTATAATTTCCTTATCTGTATTATATAATTTATTTTTGTGTAATAAAGATGAAATTTTAGGTCTATCGAAGTTATTTTTAATTATTCTGGCTAAGATTTTAGACGGAACTTGAGCCCATTCTGAGTAAGTAGCTAGTAATCTTTGATCTACTATAGAGAGGTTATTCTGATGCAGCAAGATTAGTTCTTTTTGGTAGTCTATAATTTGCTTTTCAAGAACATTATCTTGATTTAGTCTAAATTGATTTTCGAGATACTAGATTCTAGACTTTAGAAAAACTTCTTTTTTATTATATTGTTTTTTAAGGTATGCAGATTTACCGATAAACATTCCTCTTAATCTCGCCTTACAAGCAGCCCATTGAACGTCATAGGGAATATCTGTTAAATCCAGATCATGCTCCATTTCCTGAATTATATCAGAACACTGTTTACATATATCATTATTTAAGAGTAAATTGTTGTTTAGCGACCAATTGTTTTTGTGAGTATTGTTTTTATCATTATGAATAATGTTTAAATTTAGTACAATTCTTGAGTGGTCCCAAAAAAATCTGGGTTCAGTATAAAAATCCAGTATAAATTTTGAAAGAAAATTAGAAACCAGAAAAAAATCCAATCTAGACCAAGAGCGACAACATTTTGAATAATATGTATAAATTTCTTTCTTATTTGAGATTTTTATAAAATGCAGTGGGTCAATTAAATTATATTCCAAAATTAAATCTTCGAGGGCCAAAGATGCTTGGTAATTATAAGAAGTGGGACAGCTAGATCGGTCAATTTCTGGGTTTATGACCGCATTCCAATCCCCTCCTACTATAATATAATGATCCTTATAAGATGTGAGTATATTATATATTTTTAAGATAAAAGAATGTTGTTGATTACAAGGACCATATAAATTTAGAACCAAAAGTGGTTTATCAAGATTATGAAAAGTAGCTATAAAAAGGCACCATCTACCTTCATTGTTGTATTTCTCATCAATTATAGTCCCTAAAAATTTATGTTTAACAATTATGGCCACTCCCCTAGAATTAGAAGAATCCCCAGAAGCTACTATCTTCTTGATTCATTTTTTTATTTTTTTCCTTGTCCCAAATATCACGAGGAATATGTGTCTCTTGAATAAAACAAATATTGGCTTGTGATTTAAATATCAAATGGAATAATAAGGATTTTTTGGCTTTGTTTTGAATTCCTCTAACATTCCAGGACTCAACTATTATGCCATTTGTCATAAGAGCAATATAGGCTAGATATTAAATTAATGAAAATATAATGTATTAACCTGAACAGAATAGAACTAATACCCAACAGTAAAACAATACATCTCTCCTGGTCTTGATTAGATAATATCACAACAATAAATGTACCCACAAAGAAATAATAAATATGGAATTATACACTTCCTTCTTTCTAACCCTAGTGCCTGCCCACCATTCCCCTGTTACAGAAGGAAGATCAAGAAAAAAGAGAATAAAATTAGAATTTTTGGTTACCAAAATCTTCAATTTAGTACAAAAAGCTTTACTTAGAGCCCTTAAAAGGACTATAACCCACACAATAAAACTAAACATATTTACAAATCTGTCTAAACTCAAGACGTCCAACATATTCAATCCCTATACATTTGTAACCACTGGCTCCTATAATACAGAAAGGTCTAAAATTTAAATGTTTTTCCTCACAGATCTCATATGCATATTTTGGCCTAAATAAGCAGATAAAATGCAATTTGTAATATGAATTATATTGTTTGTTAAAACATAAGTTTGAATTACCAGAGTATAACTAGATTAATTAACTAAAATTATTATGTACAGCCAAATATCTAACTAAACTGAATAACATGCTTAGAATTATAATACATTAAACTAGGACTAATACATATTAAACTAAAAGATAAAGGAAGATCTGACCCCAAATCAACATCAAATACCATTTTGTAAACCTGAATAAGTTAAATCAAATATATACAAATCTAATAAAAAGATTAAGCCTATTACTAAGTAAAGAATAACAGCATAAACATCATCCATCTTAAGTGCCATTTGCATACAACATGTCTGCAAACAAACAATTGTTAAAATTACAAGCCTATAAAAACAGCCTATACTTCCTTAACAAAAATACAGCATAAATATACCTAACGCGACACTTTAAATTTCAATAAAAAGGAAACAATAGACCCTAAACAATCACAATAAGACACAAGATCCAATAACAGAAGTGATCTGACATGAAAGATCTACTCTAAATCACAAGGGTTATTACAGCACAATATATATGACCAGGATAACAGCCAAAAGAATTCCAACATCTGACAAGCCATTCAAAGGAGATTCCTGATCAACTTGCCACCATTAGAGATGAAAAACTACCCCTAACCATGTCTCAGGGAAAATATATTCCTAAATACATGTAAAATAAGAGACCACAGAAGCAACGCGCATCACTATTTCCAAATAAAACATTAACTATCAGAGACCATAAAAGTCTGTAATTATTTTGTCCCAAATTTAAACTGCCATCTATGAATCAGGTACTCACTATTGTCATTTAACTTAATGCCTCAGATTTGACATCTAGAAGTAGAATTAATTTTCCAGCTAGTTTTAACTAGATACCATTACAGAAAAAACCACAATGTAAAAAATATATCCAGATGTCAGTGCATATAGTTATTAATCCAATAAGCAGAAATTTGTTATTTAAAACCATCAAATAACTTTAAATATAAGGGCTTAATAATAGAACAGAAAGGCATACTGAACTAACATAAGTCATACCCATCTAAATAAAACATTGAGAGATATTCGCATTATGGAATAAGTGTGCAAGTTACTTTTTGAACTGAAATGTTAGCGTAAACACATAAGTTGAGACATATTCCTCAGTTGCATTCAATAACATACAGATCAGTCCATTTGCTAAGAAGACACGACACCTGTAAAATACATCTGTGCTGTTTACCTTAAGTTTCACATAAATCAAATATTAAGAAAATCTGCATTTATACACTTTAAACTAAAGAGAACCATACCATTTATTCACAGTAAGGATGTTTCCGTCTTTGCGACCATATCAATGAGCTTCTTAAAGGCATACAAAACATATGAAGCATCCAACATCCCCGTTTAGCTTGCAACAGCGTATTTCATGTGAAAGAACTCTGCACATACCATGAAATCTTCACTTGCTCTACAGTACACAGCGCATCCAACATCCCCGTTTAGCTTGCAACAGCGTATTTCATGTGAAAGAACTCTGCACATACCATGAAATCTTCACTTGCTCTACTGTAAAGCGCTGAATTTAGAAATACCCGATGACTGTATGCGCTCAAATTGCTTGTATAAGTGATGACGTCACTCTGAGGCTCCGTAGATTCAACATAAAGTGCGTGTGTCTATCGGGGAGTCTGTTACTGCAAAGATGAACAATCTTACACTTTTTAAAGTCTCGAGAGGTGAATAGATTCCCTCCAAAATGTCATAAGAGAAATTTCAGCAATAACAGCATATTTACATATTAATTCATGTGCTGTAACAACGGAACACAATGTCAGCAACTAAATATATGAGAATGATAAAATATTAAACTAGTGATAACTGTCAAAAACAATAAAAGGAACTTGAGCATACTATATTAAAAGCTTAATTGACTGTTTATGTATAGACAGTTATGAATCAATTAAGTATTTTAAGTCACTTTTTCAATTAGAGACACAACATATTAGCTAAAAAAATATTAGCACAATTAAAGCTTGATAAAGAATGCATTATTAAGACATAGATTCAGGAAGCTTCTTGAATATTTTTAGGAATATTTCTTTTGCTTCCTTAGGATCTGTAAAGGTAAACTTTCTGTCATTATAAGTAAAAGACATGGTATTCAGATAACTCATTCTAAACCTTATCCCTCTTTTAATAAGGTCTGCACAATAAGGTGAAAGTTTTTGTCTTTTCACTTTTATTTGTTGAGGAAGATCCTGTGAAAATGAAAGTTTATGGTTTTTCCAAACAAACTGTTTTTTGGTTTTTGCTGCTTCTAAAATCTGAAAAGTGTCTTGAAAATTCAGTAACTTAGTATATATGATCCGAGGAGAGGTAGAATCCTGACTGGCATGCAATGCTCTATGTGCTCTCTCTATAATTACAGTTTTTGAAGTTGCCTCACAGTTTAATAATGCCTCAAAAATCTGTTTTGTCACTGATAACAAGTTTTGATTTTCATAGGATTCTGGCAAACCTCTGATAATAATGTTATTTCTATGGCTTCTAGCTTCTAAGTCCAGCAATTTAGCCTGAATTTCTGTAATAATCTTATCTTTAGCTTTAATATCTCTTTCCACTGTATCAGTTCTTATTTCTAAAGCAGAATTTTTACTTTCAATAACATCCATTCTCTCACTTATTTGCTTTAGAGTCTTACCAAAGTCAGTAAATTGTTCTGAGAAATTTTGAATAGCATTTTGAATTGGTTGTAATGCTAATTTTAGTTCATCTAAATTAAAGTTTGAGTCATTTGCATCTTTATTACTTACTTTAGTACTTTCAGAGGGATGTTTAGTGGTTCTTAGTCTTTTTGAACTGGTATCTTTCTCAGGTGAGAGCATTGAAGAGAATTTGGCCTTTGTTGCCTGTGTCTCCATGGAGTCAGGTTTAGCAGCCATACCCAGAGTGGAGGTGTGAAGTCAGGATAGCAGAATCTGGGAGGAGCCTTTAAGCTGGATGTGTCCAAGACAATTGAAGCCACAAAAACTGTTCTGAGGTAAAATAATTCCAAAGCTGAGATTTCCAGGGAAGAAAATAATCCAAATACGAAGACAAACTCTTAGAGAAGTATTTTGTTTAAAAAACTGAGGAAAAATATCACTCCAAAGTTGTAAAAAAAGTTAGATATTAAATAACTGTGAGGAGCTCAGTGAGTAGGGACTAATCTAGTCGGCAGCCATCTTGGATCCCCCCGTTGTCATTTCCACTCCTTTCCTTAAGCCATGATAGTTCATTTCACACTGCCAAGTGGCATGCAAATGTAGAATGCAATATTAATCAGAAGCACTCACAAAATTTTTTTTCATATAAAGATCTGAAGGGACATGAAATGAATCACAGTGTATATCTAGCAATGAGCAGAGCTAATACTGCATTACACTGACACATTTCTCACATGTATTACACAGCTATGCAAACTAGTGTTCTCTGTATTACAAAACAGTTCTATACTGTTGTTGATATTTTATTTAGAATTTTTTGTGTGCGAGGGTGCGGTCATAACTCATGTGTAGTCATATGGAGCATTACTTTTTAAATTGTTGTGTGCATGATGGATTCATATAGAACTGAGTTCACAACCATACTGTCTGTATATTCTATAGTTAATTTTTGTGTTTGTTTTCTTTTTCACGTCATACAGGGATATGGCATACAGGAAGAAAACTGTACCCTCAAGCCACAATACACTGCTGTAGAAAATAAGGTCATTATTCAGGCTTTACATAGCCATGGATCTGTTAGGTAGTTGCATAGGTGACCAATCTCTCCAATAGACTATATGGCAGTAGGTAGTCAATAATATCAGTGCTTTTGGAGGCCATGGAGATAGTTATTCTCAGATACAACACTGGGCAAATGATATTATAAACTCTGCATGCCCTAGTCTGGTTGCAGTTGCAAGTGAACATGTGGCCACAAGAGGTGGTTCTTCTACTGAACCACCACTAACTGAACAGAGGAGTTCATGTCCACTGTCAATGATCCAAATGGTTCAACAGAGGGTTCACACAAAATCCTTGATGTTGGGGCTGATGTGAATGACAGATCCAGAGCATCTGAAACAGAACCTCCAGGTATGCAAAATGCAAGTGTCATTGTTATATCTTTATATGCATTTATCTTAGATGTCTTATATATGTATAGCCATCAATAAGTGTGAGTCACACAACACAGTAATAAAGACATTGATGGAGGTTTGGGGGGAATCCAACTGCTCAGTACATTTTTGTATGAGAACATTTAGGTCTAAATGAGTGTAAAATTTAAATTGCTTTAGGATTTATTAAACTTTAATGTACTTTTCACCTGAGAAAAATATGTGATCAGTTTTATACTGTGCTTCTCTGTTTGTTATATTTATTGCTTATAATCATAGGTGGTCCTGACGGTGGAAATGTGGAACTCCTACCTTCTGATGTTAGAGTATTCATAGCCTCTGATGATGGTGGCTGCAATGAAGAGGCACAGTTTTGGGGTGAAGAGGGTCAGTCTGACACTGATGTTGTGGCTGCCACATCTCCTGCCCATATTTTGGACATAGTTAGTATGCCTATGCAAACTCATGACAGGAGACCTCTGATATAGGACAATTTGAGGATGACACAGTTGATCAGGTTAGTGTGGTTACTCAGGTTGCAGAGCTGCATGCTTCTTCCCATAGGCATCATGAGGATGAGGTGTCACAAGTAGGGTTGGTAGAGGGGCTTGGAAGAAGCCTGCTGTCCACTCTGTTCATGATGGCAGTGTGTCAATAGTTGCCACCCGACATTTGTGAAGGGTCGAGGCAGAGGCACAGGCATGTTCCCCCTGGGCCTTGGAAGAGATAGCGTAAGTACTAAACATCATGCATTCCAGTGTGTGACTCCCTGAACCATGTCGGTGACTCCTAGGACAGGACAAATGATACAATGGATTGGGCAGTTTCTGTGACAGAATGTCTGCTGGGGGAGGGTAGGCACCCATGTGGCTGGAGAGCCGCTACATCTTCTGGTGTTAGCAGATATGGCTGTTCAAGATCCCACTCTAGTACTGACACTACATCTGCTTCTGTATCAGTGATTGTGGTGTCTATACACAGATATGGTAGGTCACAAAGTCAATATCCTGGATGTAATCATGAGGAGAACTCATCCAGAAGACATCAGTCACATTCAGGCAATATCCCAACTTCTAGCCAGGGCCGTGGAAGTAGGAGTGCAACTCCTGGCAGAGGTGTTTTTTGTGATTAAGGGTGGCAACATTGAACTGACTACTCTATCATGTTCTACTCACATCTATCCACAGTGTTAGGACATAGTACTAACACAGTACTTAGTTCCATTCATGTAGACACACACACATTGAAAAAAAATCACTTAACCATAAAATCTCACACACATGTACACTATCTAAACTACTGTTGAGTGCTATATATCTATATATATATATATATATATATATATATATATACGGATTCACTTCATAACATTGAAATATCAAAATACTGAAACTCAAAACACTGAATACTCAAAATACTGAAACACAAAATACTGAAAACACATATTATGCGTAAACTCAGCTTAAACAACATAAATCATAACAGTTTCTACCAAATATATTCAGGGCAAGCCCCTGCACCCCATGTGGGCTGCACACCCCTTCTAATTAAATATATCAACTCCAAGATTGCACATAGTGTAGTTAAGTGCAATCTTGGAGTAGATATATATAATTAGCAGGGGGTGCAGGGGGTCTTGCCCCGTAGAAATTGTTATGATTTATGTTGTTTAAGCTGAGTTTACGCATAATATGTGTTTTCAGTATTTTGAGTTTCAGTATTTTGAGCATTCAGTATTTTGAGCTTTCAGTATTTTGGTCTTCAGTATTATGAAGTTTTGTCATTTTCAGTATTTTGAAGTTTCAGTGTTATGAAGTGAATCCATATATATATATATATATATATATATATATATATATATATATATATAAAATTACTGGTCCTGAACATTGTATATGCTGATAGATATATATGTTTCTTACTCGCACATATTGACTTCTTTAATGTCACCCTTGCCCTCTGACTACCTCCCCACCATGTGCAAATGATGATGACTGTGCCCTGCCCATTGTCTTTGTCACTTAGGGTTGCATATATGATTGATGCACACACTGGATAGCTAATGCTTTCTTCCTCACAAGCATGCATTTACCAATATGTATTGCAGACAAAAAGTTTTTGATTTCTTGTTCCCACTTATTTGTGAATGATTGCTTATGTAACTGTTAAAACTCATAGTATTTCAGTTAGTATTCTAACTAAGGGAGTGGTAGCATTAGGTACTTCAGTCTTGCTTCCTGTTATAGTTGTGGAAATGAGGACATAATTGACATGTTCCATGTTTTACAGACAGTGGTCAATTGAAATGCTTGACTCGCATTATAGGTTATAAAATATAACTGTATACTGCAAAGATCTGAGATGAGATATTACTGACATAAATTTAAACCTCAGACAAATGTTCTGCCACATATTTCCATATGAGAGTCCTCAATTATGTACATTTTTTTTCATTACATATTCCACACTTACCATTTCATTACTGCAATAACAAATGTGTCCTTGTGGGTTGTCCCTGTCTGATGTTATCAGAACATAGATATTATATGATTTAGTAAAGGCTGTGGACTTTGACAGGCATCAGTCTTTGTATATATATCTATTTATATATATATATATATATATATATATATATATATATATATATATATATATATATATATATATATATATATATATATATATATATATATATATAAATGTGTGCGGGGTTCAATGCTTTGAACTACATGCTATCCTTTGCCTCTTAGCCAGAGCCAGGGCATATTGTGCATACCTCCTTCTGCCAGCACCATCTGCAGCTGCTGCTTCTCACTCAGACCCCTCATCTGTACTTGCTGCTACTGCTGCTGGCTCTGCCAGTGGTCCTTGGAACTCTGGTGCTGCCTCTTACTGTCCTTGTTGAAGATGTTTGGTGAGAATTATAGTGTAACATGGCACAGACTGCAAGCTTTTCAGCAGAGGTGTGTGGATTGTACTGCAGTTCACCTTCTGATTTGTCTAAACACCAGAAACTTCATTTAAGCAATCCAAATACGTGTTCTATGATGTTCCTAGTTTGAGCTTGGGCCTTGTTGCATCCTTCCTCACTGGATTTCTCATGGTTGTCATGGGACAGGGCCACACTGCATAACCTGCATCACACTCTAAATGACCATGAGAAATGTTACGCCTAGCAAACCTGGTGTACAGTTTACATGTGTGCCTTATGTGTGAGTCATTGAAATTGCCTGAAGGACCTACACAGAGATTGTAGGTGATCCCTTGGATATTACAGACAACCTGACAGCTTACAGAGTGGGAACATTTTTCTATCAATGCACCTCCTTCCTTGCTCCCCAGGTGGGCTTTTATTTCTAACTGTGTGCTATCTATGCCTCCCCAACACTTCAGGGAGAATGTGCTACTCCATATAATTCCTGCATGGTTCTTGCTGTCTCCTGTGGGATGAGGGTGAAACAGATGTGACCTCTTGCATGTAGTATCATTGTATTTAAAAATCAATGTAATCTTCTAGAGGCCAGTGCCTGTGACACCCCTAATATATCCCCTGTGGGTCTATGTAAAGCACCAGTAGCTAGTATACATAATGTTGCACATACCTTGGTTTCCACTGGTTTGTTTTCAGCACAGTTTTCCCTGTGGCCTGAGGATGGGTGGCAGAGGTTGCATAGTTCCTCCCCATCCGCCCTGTATCTAAACAATTTCTATATCATGCAGTCTTTGATAGTTCAAATGGAATCTAAACACCGTTCTTCTTGCCATAGGTCTAGAAGCAGCAACACCCTGATTTAAAGCCTGCTGCACATACACCATAAGAATAGAAGCAGTAACCCCTATCATGATCTTTTTTTCTAAGTGTAATTGTACCTGTATTATAAAGAATTTTTGTGTACAGGGCAAAAGACACTGAGTGTACATAATTCCTTTGTAAATTCCTGAAAAGCTGTGCCATATTGGATTGGTTAATTAGCATAGAATTTGACTCTTTATAATGTCATTAGCATATTCTGCTGTTTCCCTTATTTCAGTGGCTTTACACATAGTGTAGAGCTGTATAATGAATACCAAATAAAAAGCCATCATGTTTGTGGTGCAGCTGTTAATGAATCTGCCCAAAGGCCTTTGTCCTCCACATTCTCAGGTTAACCAATGATTCTAAAAATAATTCTGTAATGTCTGTCTTAATTTCTAGTCACCATAATCCAAATCAGAACTCTTGGACACCCTTTCATGAATGGCAACAATGTATTATTGTTAAAGAAAAGGTTAACATGGCATAAAAAAAATAACATTTGTTTCCAGTCTAGAGGTGAGTTACTTTGCAAGAATGCATGCTTTTAATTAGCTGTTCATTTGCTTAAGCCAGTTGTGTCACACCCAAAATTATATCAGCATTATCCAAATAGCTTTACCTGTGGAACACTCTGTGTTTGCCACCTTTATACCTTATGTTGAGGGAGTTTAGGATGCAGAAACTTCACAAAATCCATTTCTAAACTCACCATTCCAGCAATCTGTAGTGCTAGTAATCGCAATAGTCAAAACTCTATTCTGAAGGTGGGATGGCTGGGAGGAGACAGAGATAAACAGTCACTCTAATCAGCAACTCCATTCTATGATGAAACAAGCATGCATTCAGAAAGTCAGCTCCATGTACTTCCTCATGATCTGCTTCTTAGATTAAATACAAAAATAGTCAAATATAGCAATGTTCCAAGAAATATCTGTAATCTCCGATTGTCTTTGAATTTGTGATTTTCAGAACTGCTATGACTCTGAATCAGTCCCTTGGATGTTGGAAAATGACTCATATATTTCAGACTAATTGTCATGATCTTTCATCGCTGTATTTTAATTGCAATTAATCAATCTTTATTAGGTTTTTCAACTACATCAGTCTTATTTTTTACTTTTTCTGCTTAGTCAGATCATCATTTACTCTTACAACACCTATGTTCCAGCTCTTTGGAGTATCCATGATTTTGATGATATCTCAAATGGAAGTATAAAGATTCAGTTAATATCCTATCGAACTACAACCAATATGTGACTTCCCCTACTATCCTGGGGCAGTAGCTAAGAAACTTCAATCCTCACTACTGACTCCAGGGTGAGATCGAGACTTAAACAGGACTCATATGTCACAATTTCCCTAACAGCACATCAGGGACATGCTCTTTAACCTGGGGCTGGATTGTATACTTCTATCCACCCTTAATGTAACTCCTAATTGCACACTTCAGAGCAATCTGTCCCAATTTAAGACCTCTGATACACTCACATTTAAATAAATTAAATCTCACACATCTCAACACTTCTGGGAAAGCCTGAAACAGATTTCCAGCTGTGTCCCTCCCCCCAAATGATACAGTCAAACACTGCCAACAATCAGAGCACCTACATACCCTTTTAAAGGGATGTCCTATTATTAAAATTAGGTATCAAAATAAATGTACCATATGACCTAAAACAACCAGGCTTTCAGAGTGGCCCAGGAATTACCAAAGCAGTAATCAGTGCTCTCAAATCACTAAAGATTACACTGATTGACCAGCCACAATGTAAGATAATAAAAATATTTAATAATGAGCAAAATGATTAAAAATGTAAAACAGTAATTTCAATAACAAAATAAATTCAATCACCTGCAAAATGAAATTAATACTGAAGGATAGAAATTCAACATTTAGAAAAACTCAGATTAGATATAATTTCTTATCTAACTGAAGTCACTGTCCCTCATCTATACTAAATATTACAACAGAGCAAAGGCAGGCTTACAATTCTTGGGGAGTCCTTTGGGCATCTAATGCTCAGTACAACTGTGAACTGAACTGAACAACAGCTATAACTGACTTCAACTGTCTTCAGCAGGCTCTTTTATAGACTAGGTTAACTGTCTCAACTGTTGCAGTTCTTAGTTTCATTTCATTCTTTGAAAATCAACAAACAATTGTTTATTAAAGTTTCCTGTCTCTCAGTCTTTGATAGTAAACAGAAAGCATCTGAACACATTCCGATGACATCATCTGCAGATCAGCTGAGGCAGTCTGTATTTAGAATCTCTTGCAAAAACATGCACAGTTAAACATATAACAGAACACTGTTCAACATTTTTAAACATCCTGTGCAAACAGAGTATTAATCAACATGTAAGAACATATTTACAATATTATAACTAGTAATGCTGGCATATAATACATATGTTAATCTGAAATCATGGACAAAACTTCAGCTGACATTCTAACACAGATGGCAGTGTCTAATTTCTTTACATTTCTCTCCCCATGATTCAAGAATGATTTTCAAGTGATCCTTGAAAGATGATGCTTGAGAAAAATGGGTCTGTCTGGGAATATATTAACCCACTCCTCTCCTGGACAATCCATCTACATTGGCTTTACTAACTCCACTGCAGTGCTTTATTGTCGTGTCATATGCTTGCAACTCTAGACTTCACCTCTATAATTTGTCATTCTGCTTGCTGACTCTATTTAGCCATGTTGAAGGGTTATAATCTGAGAGTACAGTGAATTGTCTTCAATAATGATAGGGCTGCAGCTTCTCCAATGCCCACAGTATGGCTAGACATTCTTTCTCAACAGCTGCATAACATTCTTCCCCTAGGTTGAAGTCTATGGTTAAGATATATCACTGGGTGATCTTTTCCTTTTGAGGAAACTTAGCTAAGTACACCCCCCACCCCATAATCTGAAGCATCTACTTGCACAATAAATTCTTTGCTATAATCTGGGCTGGTTAACACACAGGATCCTCCCAAAATCTCTATGTTTTTGGAATGCCTGCTCACAATCTGTGGTCTACACTGCCTTATCTGGTTTATTTTTCCTAGTTAGGTCAGTAAGGGGTGCAACTACTGTACTGTAATTGGCTACAGATGTTCTATAGTACCCCACTGTCCCTAAAAATGCTCTCACTTGCTTTTTAGTAAAAGGAACTGGCCACACTTAAATAGCTTCCACTTTGGCAGGTTCTGTCCTAATCTTACCATTCACTACTCTGTGTCCTAAGTAAGTGACCTCTGCTGTACCCACCTGACAATTACTGGGTTTAATGGCTATTCCCTGTCCTTTTAAACTGGTCTGCAAATGCCCATAGCATAGTCTTTAATGTAGTCTTTAACCTCTCCGCAAAACCATTAGTCTGGGAATGATACTGGGAAGTCTTTAGATGTTTTAACCACAACATTTCAACAAACAAGTCAGCAGGTCAGACATGAAGTTGGCTCCTCAGTCAGTCAGTATCTCCCTTGGAAAACCTACCCTGCTGAAAATCTTTAGCAAAGCACTTGGCAACTTCTCTGTCTCAATTGAAAAGAGAGCCGCCACCTCAGAGTATCTGGTAGGATAATCTAATACCACCAGCATATATTTCTTCCCGGTAAAACTTGTAGTACTCGAGGTTCCCACAATATCCATGGCCACCAACTGAAATGGCTTTTCTATAACAGGTAAATACATTAACAGAGCATTGTTCTTGTCCCCTGCCTTGCCAACCTTTTGGCACTATTCACAAGTCCTATAATATCCTATCACATCATTTGCAATCCCAGGCCAATAAAAATTCTGCACAATACATGCCTTAATATGTTTTATACCCATATGACCTTAACAAGGGATGTCATGTGCTATGGCTAAAAGTGGCAGACAGTAAGCTCTAGGCACTACCCACTGTTGTATTACCTCAACTTCTAGCAAACCTTCAGGAGTCCACTCTCTATACAACAATCCTTTGTTCCAGTATATAAACTCCCCTCTTCCTTGAGCCTCAGGGGCCTCCTTATCCACTTCCCTCAAGCTTTGTAATGTAAGGTCCGTAAGTTGAGCCTGTCTCAACTCAACCTTTGTGACACTCCCCAGCTCCCCTTCTACAGGAAGCCTATAACTTCCAGCAGCTGTGACTCACTGTCAGACTGGCTACTACCACTCACCTATGTCCTTCCAGTCACAGTGTCAAGGGGACACCAGTATCTACCAACAGCTGTGACTCCTTTCAGACTTACTGCTACAGGATAGCTTATCTTAAACAACTACCACAACAGTCCCAGGTTTGGGTATGAGATCTGTCTGGGTCTCCTCCAGGCTACTGGACCTACATGCCACAAAAAAACATGAAAACCAAGAAAAAAAACACAACTGTACAAGGAAATTCAGGAATTCCGAAGGTCAATGAAGGCTGGTGAAGAACCACAACTGTATTAGCGTACACACAGAGTTTAGTTTAATGGACCTACATGCCTGTCTCCAAGCCTGACTGCGTGTCACTGCATGCACAAAAGGTACTGCATCATCAAAGTCTTTCCCTATCAGGACATCAGTAGGAATATCCTTAAGCACACCTACCTGCTTGCTTCCTTTTCCACCCTACCAGTCAAGAGGAACCCTAGCCAAAAGTATTTGGAATGGGGACTCTCCCAAAACTCTCATTGGAGTAGACTGTCCAAACAAGTACTGCTATTCTCTAACCACTGCAGACCTCACAATGGTTATATCAGAATCTGTGCATCTATTAGCAATAACCTGTTTACCATCCACTAAGATAGGATATACATTTTGGTGATAGTTTGGGACCCTGTTGTTTCCAAACAATTTGGCAGTTTGTCAATGCCACTTGCTGGCTCCCTCACCTTTTGTTGATCACTTTGGCTCAATGGACATTTGGCTTCTCCGGTTACATTTGAAACATCTAATCTCTAACCATGTACTTGGACGAGTAGTTCCCTGTTATTGGTGTACTCAGTTGGAGTGGTATAGACTACCCCCATGGCTTCCCTTATGTCCATGTGCAGCACTAGGTATCCCTTTCTTATGAATTGGTGCTGTGCTTGCTAATTAGATATCCCCTTTTCTCCCCAACTCCTCTGCAAAGTTACACTATTGATCTTCTAACCAGATTCTCGTATCATTGGGCAAAGTACTGAGGGCTTGCTCCCTCACCAAAAGGTCTGCCAGTCCCTCAAAAGTGGTGACCTTTCACCTATTCACCCATCTGTGAAAGTAAGCACTTAAAGCAGCTATATAGTCAAGCACACTTTCATCTGCCTTGCGTCTATGTTCATGAAACTTTTTTTCTATAAGCTTCAGGTGTTAGTTTAAAACAATCAAGAATGCATTTTTTTTAAATTTGTATCATAATTCAAACAATCTACATCAGAGAATTTTGACATGGCCTTAACAGCTTTGCCATGGAGTAAGGGAGATAGGAGCTGAACCCAGAGCTCATGGCCAACATCATACTGTCTACATACCCTCTCAAATATATGAATAAAACTATCAATGTCATCCCCATCCCTAAATTGTGGAAAGAGTTTACTGACCTTTACAGCTTCTGGGGTCTGATTATTCCCTTTCCCACTACCTCCATGACCCTCTCAAAGTTTTATTCCCTTTCCCACTACCTCCATGACTCTCTCAAAGTGTAAGAATCTCCACTTGATGCTGGTTCTGTCTCTTGTTCTCCTCAGCTTCTAAACATTTGGCCTCCAGATCATATTGATGCTGTTTCTCCCTTTCCTCAGGCTCCTGATGTCACATTCTCTCCTCAGCATCCAGTAGTTTGGCCTCCAGGTGCAGTCTGTCTAACTCCATATGAATTCTCAGGTCCTCCAAAGAAAAGCTAGACTGTCCTGTCTCAGCAGGCTGCACATCCACAATACCGAACTGGATATCCTCTGAACAGCTGGTTTGAGCTGAAGCTGCAACTAATGCTGGAATCATTGCTTCCTTAGTCAGGTTGGCATTCACCAGTCCTCTGGCTTCATACTCCTTGGCCAACTGGTACTTTTTCAGCTTACTAGTCTCCCGCTGACATCTTTGTCTGCTATTCCTTTCTAACTAACTAAAAATAAATAAAACTGCGGTGGACTGAAATTATGTATGTTTACCTTGTGGCTGTCGAGAGTGCACACTTTAGTGACAACTACCCACAGGCTACTGAAGTCCAATTAAAATTCCCACACCACTGCCACTAATAATGTGATGTCCAATTAATATCCCACTGAACTGCCACCAATATTTGATGTCCCCTACTATCCAGGGTCAGTAACAAAGGAGCGTCAATCCTCCAAGGTAAGTAACTAAGGAACTTCAATCCTCACTACTGACTGCAATGTGAGACCATCACTTAAACGGGTCTATATTAGATCACCGACCACTTAAAAAAGTGAACTGTGATTAATTGACCCTATGTAAGTGAAAGCTTACAATCTCGAACTGTCAATACAGCAATTTTTTTCCTGGGGAAAAAAAAAAATCGCTGTTCCAAAACACATACACACAACACAAGCACATCAAATAAACAGCAATCCATGCACATACACCTAAAATCTTACACCTAATCCTACACTAAACTATACACACACCACTAACTATCCACTTGCCTTAACCCAAACCCTAACCCTAAGGTCTGTCACTATCGCACACTCACCTCACCCGCTCCCTAACCCTAACTCACCTAACCCGCCCTAACCCACACATCAATACAATCACACACATACCTAACCCGCTCCCTAACCCTAACTCACCTAACCCGCCCTAACCCTCACATCCACACAATCGCACACTTACCTGAACCTGACCCATAGCTTTCCACCACAGCGCTGAAAATACCGAAGCGACAGAAATGGACAATCAATTCTTTCCCTAGGGGAAAAATTGGGTTTCTGCTGCTTCGATATTTTAATCTTTTGCTGCATAGAGTACATTAGAACATTAGAAGGTTTGAAACCTCGATGTTCTAATATAGACCCCACTTAAACAGGAGAAATATTTCACAACTTCCCCTAAGAGCACAACAGGAACATACTATTTAACCTGTGACTGGACTGTATACTTCTGTCCACCACTAATGTGACTCCTAATTTGACACTTAAGAGCAATGTGTCCCAGTTTATGACCTTTGATACACTTACAATTAAATATATTAAATCTCACACATCCAAACACTTTTGGGAAAGCCTGACACAGATTTCTGGCTGTTTCCCTTCCCCCAAATGATACAGTAAAATGTTGTCATCAATCAGACTGCCTGCATGCCCTTTCAAATGGGTGTCCAATTATTAATATTAGATATCAAAACAAATGGTAGCATATGACCTAAAGCAGTCAGGCTTTCGGAGTGGCCCGAGAATTATCAAAGCAGTTAAAAGTACTCTCAAATCACTAAAGATTACATGTATTGACCAGCCACAATGTAAGAGAATAAAAATATTTAAAAATGAGCAAAATTATTAAAAATGTAAAGCAGTAATTTCAATAAACAAACATAATTCAATCACCAGGAAAATTAAATTAATACTGAAGGATCACATCCAACATTTAAAAAACTCTAAGTGATCAGCTATAATTTCCTATCTAACTGAAAAATACTGTCTCTGAGCTAAACTAAATATTACAATAGGGTACAGGCAGGCTTACAGTTCTTGATGATTCCTTTGGGCATCCACTGTTCAGTACAACTGTGAACTGAAATGAACTGAACTGAACAACTATAACTGACTACAACTGTCTATGGCAGGCTCTTTTATAGGCTAGGTTAACTGTCTCAACTGTTCCAGTTCTTAGTTTCATTTCATTCTTTGAATATCAACAATCAGTTGTTTATTAAAGCTCCTCCCTGTCTTTCAGTCTCTGACAGTAAACACAGAGCATCTAAGCACATTCTGATGACATCATCTGTGGATCAGCTGACTCTGAGATAGTCTGAATTTAGAATCTCCGGAACAAACATGCACAGTTAGACATATAACAGAACACAGTTCAACTTTTTTAAACATCCTGTACAAAAAGAGTATTGATCAACATGTAATAACTTATTTACAATATCATAGCTAGTCATGCTGGCATATATGGCATATAATACACAGGTTAATCTGAAATCATGCACAAAACTTTAACCAGACATGCTAGCACATATGACACTGTCTAATTTCTTTACAAGGCCAATACAGTTCAGAGCATTCTTATTATTATTCTGCTAGCTTTATGTGCCAGAATCCTGGATTTGAATATGCTTTAGCAAACAACTTAGCATCTGACATCAGTGAAACCTCTTGCTCAACTTCAAGGCAATGTCATGGTCAAATCTCTTAATGACTTTTTTCAGATCATGTGTATATGTACAATTTATTCTTGTTTGGTTTGCTTCACAGCACTAATCATAACACCCATCAATTCAGTTTACAACATGTTTTTATGCCACTTCTGTTAATTTCAAATTTTGTCATTTCTATTTCTGAGAAATCTTGCTGCTTTCCAAAGTCTATGCATCTAAGATATTCATTTTATTTGTCTATGATACTCTTCTGGTTAATTTCCTAACCTTGTAAAGAAATTAGCATAGATGTGAAGAATATCATTACAATGCACTGTAGTACACTTAACATATCTCTGTGACTGCATGACACAGATTTACCATTGCTGTCTCCTGTGGGATGTGTGGGACATAGTTGTAATCCCTTGCATATGATCCACTTTAATTAAATTGGTGATAGTTACAGTCAGCTGTGACAAAATGTACACATTATTTCTTTGCTTTGCAGTGTGAATTGCCACCATTCTTAGATTATTAATTTACTCTTTTAAATGCAAAAATTTGAAACCAGTTCTTATACTTTTTTTATTTTCATACCCAACTATCATTCATTTTATTTCATGCATTGAAGAGTAACACCTTTATGGATCCAGGTAATCATAGGCCATCAGCCTAATAAATGTCATATGCAAAGCCATTGAATATATCGCACCAGATCTCTTTTTTGTGAACATAGTTAGCTTGACTGTCTATACTCCAATCTGTTTGATTTTTGTGATGGTCAGGTCCATTCTCTTGACTCTAGTAAGCTTTTTATGAAATCAGTACAGAGACCATGGACAATAGTCACTCAGTTTACAGTACTTACCTGACCAGAACAAGGCATTTGTGAGTATACTCCATGCTTGTATGAAAAACTAGACAAAGTTAATGTAAACCATATAGTGTCTATTGCATTGCAAATTAAGTAAAGCCAGACTGAAGGTGTGAAAGTTGCCAATACCGTCATTGAACATAAATTGTAACTGGTGGGATAGCATAGGGATCAGTTCTGGGATTTCTCTTTGCCTTGCATTTATTTACACATATGCAAACTAATACCCCCAGAAGAGCAGTTGACCAGGTTTTCTGATGACTGTAAGCTGGGCACTGTTACCTGCTCTTCCTCTAATACTAAACAGCTCCAGCTAGAGCTGGAATGTGTACTTACCTGTGGTACCAAAAACGCAATCACTCAAAATGCAAAGAAATGTAGCAGGTCATCATTCAGTGAATTCAGCACTGATGTCGCCAGTTAATTTGATTTGGTTTGATAATTAACAGACTTTGAAAAATACTTTGGATTACACTCAACAAGATTTACAAATGTTACTAATTTACATATCTTTTACAGCCCTCCTGTTGAAAGGTGTAAAATAATATGCATATTGAATAAAACAGTCTCATGAGTAAAGGAATTATGTTCCAAATTTGGGAAGAAGGTACCTTTGTTAAGCACCTTTCTGTCATAAGAAAGGGTTTTGTTAAGTCACTTGCAGTACTGTTCTAATCTAACGACGGAGCATAATAACCATCTCCACAGAACAGCTTCAATTGTATTTTCATAGCATGCAAGCTTTATATATACTTCATTGTCACAAGCAAAATACAGAATTGTGACAGACTAGAGTGTCTAACATCTTTTAAAACTGTTCTTTCATTAGATGGATACTTTACTTCTACACACTGTGTGTGAAGCATACGAAGAGTTTTATGGCTTTCCAGTATATACAACACTTTGCTCACCTCCTTTTTATTCTGTATCTGGTAACACATACAACAGTTAGAGCTACATGCCACACAAAAACAAACAAAGAAATATTTGGGTCTCTCTAATGACAACTCACCTGTTATGTGTTCTAGACATAGTTTCATGGGTTCATTGATACTTGGACATGGATCCATATGTTATGGATATCACAATTCATCTCTTTCGCTATGCTTCACTCCATCCTAGAGTTACATTTCTTAATCCTTTTCTTGAACACATATTCTCTAGACCTGATCAAAATTGTGCATATTAGAACCTACTTTCCATTTAAATAACTTCTGATCTGAATGCTTCCTTGGTTTTCTATCCATTCTTTGTTTAATCTCTTAAACTACCAAACAGATATCATTTACGTATTGAAGCTTAACATACCCATTCCAGATCCTGTATCTTTAAAATTAATTAGACTAGATTTTATCACACATAAACAGATACTCCTTAGTAAGACTTTTTACTGTCCTAATAAGTGTATATTAAATAAAGCAATTGCTGGGGAAAGGACTGACTGATTTACATTAATTGCATTAATGATAGTTGCATTTATCTGTGATAAAAGGGTTTTTTTATACAGAAAATGGTTGAAAAGAGGATGGTCTCATAAGTCGATGATCATTATGATTAATTTGATAATTAGTACTGGCAGTTTGTTTCCTGAGATCCATAAGTTTAGTAGGATCTAGTGTCCATAGGTTTCCCATGGTGGATATGAGAAGGGTGAGCAGTCATTGTGTCATAGCTTAGAGTTTTGGACAGGGCTTATTATATTCTGATTTCCTGTGTTTGGGACAGTACAACCAGTTTTGCTGATCTTTGGCATAACATCCGGTTCAGTAATTTTTAGGCTTTAATGAATCAATTAGAGTACTGATGATAAAGTTGTTAAAGAATTAATAAGGTTCTTAAATCCATATGACTGCATATGATGCTACTATATTAATGTTTTGGTTATAGACTGAACATTACCTCTGAGGCCAATCACTGATGCTGCCATCGGATCAAGAAAAAGCTTTACAGCAAGCATCTAGGGCATACTCTTCCTGATATGAAATGGTGGAGGGATTTTGCATTTGCTTGATGTGATGAATGGGGTATTAAGTATGGATGGCGGGTGTGTGTAGTCAGTGCATGCCTGCACAGCTAATAATTCCGGTGTTTCTGCTGCTGTTTCCATTATATGATGTTGAATTGCTAGAGGGTTTTCAAACCACAACAACATAGAAATAAGTTGGCTTGAGCTGACTGTATGAAGGCAGGATTTTGTTAGTCAGCTCAGAGGATTAAGTCTATGAGCTGTTAATGAACTTCAGTATCTAGTATAGAATTTAATGACTTGACTAATAGACAGAACATCGGAGCCATTCCAGTCGTAACTCAACCCTCAAGGGTAACAAAGAGAAAAAAAAACCATTCAAATTGAGTACAAAACAGACAACTTTCAGTATAGAAAAACAACTACGGTAAACAAGGAAGGCATGTATTATATTTACAGCTAATACATAGAAAAGCAAGCTCAAGCCCTACCTCAAATCACACTGGCTATGTCCCTGTGATAACCCAGACTAACCACCATACCCTTATCTAGACTCCCTTGATTCCTAGCCTCTTATGAACATGATCTAGTGTTTACGCGCTGATAATAGTGTGCTTGACCATTCTGAGGATTTTTCTCATGTAAATATATATATACTATTGAATGACCAACCGTTTTCATATAAGACCACAACTCCTGTGAGAATGAACACTATAATTGCATCCTTGTATTTTGCTTTTGTAGACCCTATCCATTTAACACTAGTGTTTTTTCTTTTTGGTTTTTGTGTGGCCTTAGTATCTATAATATCTCTTAGATATAATTTCCATTATTAACTCAAACTACTGTTGTATCTAGGTTATTTTTACATAAGGTTTTTTCCCTACTGGAATACAGAATATAAAATCTTAGGTATGTAATATGTTATAAAGTTTTGTAATGTACCAATTTCTACTGTAAATATCTTGTCTTGTCCTATTTGGTTGTTATTTGTGGAGCTTTTCTCCCCGGGTCTCCGCTGAAAATGGACATATATCCAGCTGGACTAGCCTGGTCAACAAATGTAAAATAAAATAAATAAATATATTTAGCATTTAACCATGGGAATATTAAAAATAAAGTGAGTAAGTTCTGATAGCTTTCTGAGTCATAAATGAATCTAGCTCATGTACTACAACTTCTTATTTGTTATCCATGAGGCAGATACAGACAGCTTCTATTGAATTTTTTTTTTTTGTATATTAGACTTAAAAGATTCCAAGGTCTGCTTTTTTTTTTCTTTACTTCTGTATGATGCTGATTCCATATAGCATGGTTAAGCTTAGAAAACACCCTTTCTCCATGGAGGTTTTAAAACATGAACTAACAAGGGTTAGGATTTCTTAGAGGTCATCCCTAAGACAATAGCTTTGCTGTCTTATGGGCAATTTTGTTTGAAATGGAGGAGCCTAACTTATTTTGACAATTTTAAACAATAGTCAGTTAAATAAGAATGTTGCCCTGCTATTTAATTATAGCCAATTAAAATGTGGCAGAAGTTCAATGTGAAAAGTACAGGTGTTAGCAATTAAGACAAACCTGCTTATTTTCTTTTTAACAATTTGCACCTTTTATGCATTAGACGTTGATTGAAATGTTATTAATGGAGAGGGGATATTTGGTTTTGGAAGTACATTTCTTGCTGTAGCATGATGATCGGTATGAGACAGGAGGCTGAATATTTTGTAACCTAGCATTAGTCTGGCTAACAGCATTGCACATTACAAAAAAGTTACTGCAGGGTCTATGGTTCTGCCTATACACCTATGGGGTCTATATCACATAGTCAAAGTGTCAAAATTTTGACTATGTAAATATCGAACCCAAAAGTCCAAAAACTGAAAACTCCAAAACTCAGAACAGCAATATTTTCAAAGGGAAAAAAAATCGCTGTTCCGGTGCAAAATGCGAAAACACATGAACACTACATACTGTTACTAATGTGGGGGGCTTTGCCCCCACACACCCCAATATGGGGGATTGTGCCCCTCACACCCCCCTACTTAAATATACAAACTCCAAGATTGCACCACAGTGGAGGAAATAGCAAATCCGCGGAAACGGCCTACCAAATTCTTTCCCTGGGAAAGAATTTGATGTTCCGTGGCTTTGTTATTTTTAGACTTCAAACTTCCCAGTTTGAAATCGGCATTCGGACATTTGCATGCTCGGACTTATGATATACACCCCACCTATGCTCTGCAACAAAAATAAAATAATGTTATTGTTTTCAGTTACCATCCGAGGCAGAAGTTTGCATATTAATTCACCAAAGGTAGCGCTGGTGCACATAAAAAGAAAAAGAAAAAAAATCAAAAAAGAAAAAAAAAATGTTCACAGAATATACATTCAGTGAATATCCGAGGTTGCCCCCACACCCCCGAATATGGGGGATTGTGCCCCTCACACCCCCCTACTTAAATATACAAACTCCAAGATCGCACCACAGTGGAGGAAATAGCAAATCCGCGGAAACAGCCTACCAAATTCTTTCCCTGGGAAAGAATTTGATGTTCCGTGGCTTCGTTATTTTTAGACTTCAAACTTCCCAGTTTGAAATCGGCATTCAGACATTTGCATGTTCGGACTTATGATATACACCCCACCTATGCTCTGCAACAAAAATAAAATAATTTTATTGTTTTCAGTTACCATCCGAGGCAGAAGTTTGCATATTAATTCACCAAAGGTAGCGCTGGTGCACATAAAAAGAAAAAGAAAAAAAATCAAAAAAGAAAAAAAAAATGTTCACAGAATATACATTCAGTGAATATCCGAGGTGAGATTTTTTTTTAATTTTTGGTGGGGGTAAGCCTGCCCCTGCATCTCCAATGTGGCTGACACCCCACATCTACTAAACTTATATATACCAACTCTGCGGTTGCAAAACAGTGGAGAAAGAGGCAAACGCCTGTGTCAATGAGTGAAATTTCATCAACGTACTTCAGTCATTTCAGCCTCACCAAAACTAGCTTTGGTGACATGACACATTCCTGAGACAGGAAACTGAGAAGTTCTGTGTATTTCTAAAGACTATGATAATGGATTTCAATGGACTAGCCAGTAATCTATTACTGTAGGCATAGTTTCATAGTATCATGAAACTGGTTCACAGCTTTTGCTGGTGTGAAGCAGCACTTTTGCTGGTTTCAAGGAGTAGCAAATTATGAGCATGCATAACTATATTGTCATGTGTAAAGTCACTGGTTAAGTCATAAACAAAGTGTGAATAGAAAAAGGTACCTAAGAACAGATCCTTGAGGTATGCCACTGTTAAGGCTGGAATATTCCTGAAATATTCTGCACTCAAGGTAACTGAAATCATCACATTAAGAAGAGTGACAAAGTTAAACTTCTTAAGTTTGTGAAGTAAGAGTGGATGGTTCACAGTTTCCAAGACTCTGGTTTTGTCAGTGAATCGGCCTCCTTTGAGCCTGCAGTCATTCATGTTGTTAAATAGTGTGTGTGTTGCATTGTTTAAGGCAGTCACGTTACTGAAAGAGTTGTTGAAGCCATGTTGTTCATGGCAAAGGATGCCATATTTATTTATGTCACTGAAGAGTTGATTATAAATCTGTATTTTAGTTTGATTTTCTTCCCTCAATCTCCATTTGCAATCTGAGTGACACTAATCAAGGCATTTAACTTCAGGGTTCCTTGTCTGAGGATGAAAACGCCTGTGTCAATCAATGCTCCATTCTGGTTAACACATAAAACAAAACAGACAAAGAAAGAAAGAAAGATATGTGAAACCAGTTTCAAGTTTTCTTGGGTCACATGAACTTGTTATGCCATTTAAGTTTCAGTGGCTACACCACTGTGGCTGGGTGGCGCAGTGGTGCAGCAGTTAACGTTGTCACCTCACAGAGAGAGGTTTTCTGCTTCGATTCTGAGCTGAGTCACCTTCAGTGCGGAGTTTGGATGTCTTCCCTGCATTTGCTTGGGTTTCCTGCATATGCTCCAGTTTCCTCCCACATTCCAAAGACATGAGTCTGGAGCATTTCTCCCCGGAACTCCACTGAAAATGGGTTCTGTCCCAGTCAGACTTTCCCAGTAAATAAATAAAAACAAAATTAAGGTAAAATACCTATGTAGACAACATTTTAGCATTTTAGGCATGTGAAATAAAAACCATTATAATGCTTTTCTTTGTAAAAAAAATGTAGAGGTTATGATCTATATAAAATCATACTCAACATCATTGTTCCTGTAAAGTGTCTATTATTGTAGTTAAAAAAGTAGCAAGTAAAAAAGCCACATAGAAAAAACATCATAGGCTAAAAACACTTCACTGTGTGTAATATCTTACACTATCTTTGGCAGAGGCCCATGGAAATATGCAGATTGCCCCCTAAGGACCTACTAAAGTGTTAGCTACATGGCTTCTTAATGCTCCTGGCACTATTTTTTTGTGCAAGTCTTTATTAAAACACTCAAGCAAATTAATCCAGTCCACACTAGTTGTAGACATGACTTGGTTCACCTTTTTATGGGCTTCTCACTACATGAAAAATTGTCCTTAACCCAAAAACACTCATCTTTAAACAAAGCGTTATGTTCATACCATCATGATGACTACAAATATTCCCAGTAATGAACAAAGAATCAAGCAAAAAGGTTATACAGAAAAAAAAGTTCATGATAATCTAGAAACATCACTAAGTATAATACCTTAAACCTCATTTGACAAACTCACATGAGAAATATGTAAATTATGATCAAGCAAGTGTTTTAACTACGTGGCTTCTGAAATTCCTTAACTTTTTTTATTTTTTTTCAAGTCTTTATTAAGGATTTAGGCCAATAAAGCCAAACCCCATTATGTGTAAATGTGACCCATTTTGCCCTGTTTGCAATTGGTATTGTTTGGCTTTATTAGCCTGAATATAGCTATCTCACTCAGATTAAGTACAAACTACTTTTAATTTCAAATTTCTTTGACAAGTAATGAAAATGACTTAATATACCAATGTGGGATATAAGAGCAAGTGCATAGCATCATACATTCTCTAGTCATAAACCATGTTTTATAATGTTAATTTTAACAGGAATAAGGCAAAAGTGCTTCCTTTTTTTTTTGAGCTATGCTCTAACAACTACTGTGTGACAATGTTTCTAGATAGAAGAGGATTGCTTAGTTTTTCTACTTTCACATAGATACAGACAACATAATCCCTGAAATAATTCTAAGAAACATATCTAAATAATAATGCTTATTAAAACCCTGTAATCCTTTAAATTCATTAACTGACCTTTAAAATGAATTCTCTTTCATTCAGGAGAAAGGGTATGAGACACCTGAATCAATGATCAAAGATATGTCAGGTAGCCAGATGAGTATTACTATTACCATGGACAGGATGGACATTTCCTTTGCCTGATCATTTTTTTATCTTCAGACCAATAATGAGTAATATCTCCATGGATAAGAAAAAAATGATCAACACCTAAGTCAAAAATGAATTAGTATGACTGTAATTAATAACCCATTTTTCCCAAACTACCGTAACTCTTTTTAGTATAGTCAAGACTTTAAACAGCTCTGCTAAGGGAAAGTTGAACTTCACACCCAAACTCAGGTTAATCCATTTTAATATGTGTTTGTCTGCTTACTACTTTCTTACTTTTTTTCTGGCAATAGTGCAGTCACTCACTTCATGCATCTCAGCATATTATGATCTCATGAAAATATGCATTTCATTTACTCCCTAAGTTCCAGCATGATGAAGTCTAATTTGGATTGCATCTTTACATCCTTACATGCAGTAGGCACATAGGAGTTATATTTTTACATTACAATATGCTATGTGCTCATGAAAATTGCATTTCATAATTGTGAGTTCAATATCTACCATCTGCTATTCTTGATATTAAAGACTTGCACATGGATCATAGCACTATTAAATTATAAAAACAACAGCTAAAGGCTTGCACATTTCAAATGAACCCTTTCCAGTATGAACAAAAACGTTTGGTGAATTACACTCACTGTGAGGTATCAGCCTCTTTTGCATATGGAAAATCTGTAACTTGCTTAAGTATACTTGAGTGGTCTCTAATCACAAGTTCATTATCTGGAATGAGCATGGACTATTCACATGATCTTCCTTTGACAGCACTGGATGATATCTAAAGTTATCCTTTAAGGCAAAACTAGCATCCTTGTTGTTGTTATTTCTGTTTTGCTTTTGTATATACTATAAAAGGTGGCAATAACTTTCATAACTTCCATGTTTTGCTTTCAGTGGCATGGAATGATTACATTCAAAAATAATGTTAATTTTGTAAACACCCGGGGCCCTTAAATGCACACAAGAACATTGTTATTAATTTTATTGCATTTCCTAAACAAAGTATTTTGATAAACTGTTTGCTAATTATTTATACTTATTTTTCATGGTACTACATATGCATATTGTAAATTCTGTTACTGCTAATAATATTCATCTATAATGTCTGCAAACCAAAGGAAACCTGTTAATATGTATAAACCTCTATCACTCCTTATACATGACTGTTAAAGTACCTTAATCGTACAACCTTGCAACTAAATCTTTGGTTCAAAACTCATGAAAAGGCATACATCTGTGCAGGTCACTATGTAATTACATATGTGAAATTATTATATAAATCATTAACATTAATAGGATCTGCATAAAATTTGTATTATTCAAACTATAATACCTCGACCAATTTCTATGGCTCAAATGTCACTTCTTTAAAAAAGCTGTTCATCCCTCACGGTATAGCATACAATAAAGACAAAATATATAATTACATGACTGTGTGTGTGTGTGTGTGTGTGTGTGTGTGTGTGTGTGTGTGTGTGTGTGTGCGTGCATGTGTGTGTGAAGAATTAACACGTGGAATAATTAAATCATATTTGTTTTATTTAGTTCATAATTCTGAAGTGTGTTGTTTATTGGCATGTAATCTGGTGATAAAATAAAGAGTGCTGTTATTAATACAACAACATTGCCAGGCATGAAAATGAAATACTAATTCATGTTCCTAATGAATAAGCAATTGCCACCTCTAGGTTATATATATAGTATTATTAAAATGCACTTTGCAGAAGATATCATCCTTGTTCTGCAAGGTATACACACAGTGGATATAAAAAGTGTACACACCCCTGTTAAAATGCCAAGTTTTTGTGATATAAAAAATAAGAGCACAATAAATCATTTCAAAACTTTTCCTACCTTTAATTTGACTTACAACCTGTAAATTCAATTGAAAAACAAACAAATCTGTTAGGGGAAAAATATAAAAAATAAAAAACGTACAATAAGCTGGTTGCATAAGTGTGCACACATTTAAACTAATACTTTGTTGAAGCACCTTTTGATTTAATTACAGCATTTTGGGTAGGAGTCTATCAGCATAGCACATCTTAATTTGGCAATATTTGCCCACTCTTCCATGCAAAAGTTCTCCAAATCTGTCAGATTGTGAGGGTATCTTTTGTGCACAGGTTACAATACAGATTTTATATTGGATTTAGGTCTGGGCTCTGGCTGGACCATTCCAAAACTTTAATTTTCTTCTGGTGAAGCCATTCTTTTGTTGATTTGGATGCATGTTTGGGGTCATTGTTGTGTTGAAAGGTGAAATTCCTCTTCATCTTCAGCTTTCTAGCAGACACCTGAAGGTTTTGGGCCCAAATTGACTGGTATATGGAACTGTTCATAATTCCCTCCACCTTGACTAAAGCCCCAGTTCCAGCTGAAGAAAATCAACCCCAAAGCATGATACTATCACCACCATGCTTTGCCGTGGGGATGGTGTTCTTTTGGTGAGGCGAAGTGTTGTTTTTGTGCCAAACGCACCTTTTGGAATTGTGGTTATAAAGTTCAACGTTGGTCTCATCAGACCATAACACATTTTCCACATGCTTTTAGGAGACTTGATGTATCACTTTGCAAATTTTAGCTGGACCTGGATGTTTTTCTGTATAAGAAAAGGCTTCCATCTTGCAACCCTACCCCATAGCCCACACATATGGAGAATATGGGAGATAGTCATATGTAGTACGCAACAAGTACTTGCCAGAAATTCATGCAGCTCCTTCAGTGTTGCTGTAGGTCTCTTGGCAGCCTCCCTGACCAGTTTTTATCTTGTCTTTTCATCAATTTTGTTGGGACCTCCAGTTATTTGCAATGTCACTGTTGTCCCATATTTTCTCCACTTTTTGATGACTGTCTTCACTGTGTGTGTTCCACGGTATATCCCATGCTGTGGAAATTTGTTTGTACCCTTCCCCTGACTGATACCTTTCAACAAGGAGATCCCTTTGATATTTGTAAGTTCTCTGTGAACCATGGCTTTTGCTGTAGCCGGCATCTGAGTAAATGTCAGGAAAATCCTACTAGAACAGCTGAATTTTATTTGGGGTTAATCAGAGTCTCTTTAATAGATGGGAGGTGTGTACCCAAGAAGACTGAATGCTGTAATTAAATCAAAAGGTGCTTCAACAAAGTATTAGCTTAAGAGTGAGGTTTATATCACAACATCGAATTTTCAAAACTCCGAACGGCCAAAACATCGAACATGCCATTCATCGAATCTGTTCATGTGGGGGGGCTGCACCCCACACCCCCTGCTACTTATATATACCAACTCTGAGGTCACACTACAGTGAGGAAAGGGCAGATTTACTGATCCTCACTCTACCACGATCCCACAAGTACAGATTTGATGAACGGCACATTCGATGTTTTGGTCGTTCAGAGTTTTGCAAATTCGATGTTGTAATATACACCCTTAAAAATGTGCACTCTTATGCAACCAGTTTATTGTATGTTTTTTTATTTTTTATATTTTTCCCCTAACAGATTTGTTTGTTTTTCAATTGAATTGTACAGGTTATAGGTCACATTAAAGGTGGGAAAAGTTTTGAAATGATTTATCGTGGTCTCATTTTTTTATATCACAAAATTGATATTGCAAATGTACTTTGTTGTGTTGATGACACAATTGTTTTGTTTTCAGACAATTTCCTAGCTTTGATTTCCAAATTTCTTGGGTCTAGACTAACTTTGTCTTGATGAGCTAGACCATACAGTACAGAATGAAAAGTCCAAATCCATTTTCGCCTTGCATTCTGATCATTATGATCATTACTCTGTTTAATCTATTGCAGAATGGATTCATGTCCTTCATCAAAGGCAGTTTCAGGGAATACAAAAAAATCAAAAGCAGTTTGCCGCAACCATGTTCAGTGAACATTAAAATCATTTTTTTTTTTTGCAGGAGGGGAAGTAATTATGTTACTGATAATAATATACCCTCCCCACCCCACCCTCTGGAAGTATATGTACCAACCCCCAAGGTCACACAGCAGTAGAGAAAAATGTAATCTCCACTGTTGATGAAAGCAGTTTCAGTGAACTGCCTTAGATTTCTTTGTGTTCACTAAAACCACCTTTGATGCAATGACATGCTCCCCTGCAGGACATGGCAGTATTTGCTTTTAGTAAATCAGTATGCATGTACATTGAGATAAGCAGATACCCTGATCATACATTGAGATAAGTAGATACCCTGATCCTGTCTCAAAACATGGATCAGCCAGCAGAGGTAGAAATGGTACATCACTGACCTAAAGGCAAGACATAAAATATATAGTCCTGTAAGTATCTTGGTGCATGGTTTGGTACTTTCCTTAATTTCACATGATGCATACAGAACATAGACAGCAAAGTCAATGCCATCTTGCACACCAGTTACAGTAAGGACAATATGGCATTATTCTGATAAGGAGAACTAAATATGAAAAAATGTATTTTTTTTCTACACAGAGATATGCTTTAGCAGTTTTAATTGTTCCCCTCTGCATTACCAACAAAATGTGCAGAACAAAATGAGCAAATTTATTATAGGGGCACAGCAGAGGCAACATCACTCTGGCTCAATAAAGGAATCTGGCAGGCTACCCATTTTTCCATAACTAGCCTTCTGTTCTGAAGATTAACCTTAACAGTAATCCATTTAAACTATTAGCACACACCACAGCACTTTTTACTTCCCATAACATTATATAGCAGATTCACACGTGACTTTGTCAGACATGATTCCTTGTCACTTGTATCACTCACTGCCAAAACATTCTCTATCAGAAATACATCACTGGTGAACTCAGTACCTATGAAAACCAAACTCTATGAAACTCATACTGACATATCCTCTCAGCTCAGTCTGTTTCTTTGACAAAGGACTGCAACCCCCTACATAGGTGCTGTGTACTCAATCTACAAAGTTCACAATACATGACTGAACACATGATGGCATCTTAAATAGACTTGTGATATCTGTGTGTTTATTGACATGGCTATGCCTCTGTGTACTACAAGTTAAGTAAGCCACAGATTGCTATTATAAACTAACTGTGTCTTCTGTTCTTATTGTAACAAAGTAATGACTGAAAAAAAGAGTCTAACTAGTCCAATTTACATACTTACCTTCCAATATAAATACACTAGCAAGTTGATAGATTTAGCATTACTCCATGGAAATGAACTTGAATCCCACTGACAGATAAAGGAATGGCTTTTTATGGTTTACCATCTAAAGGGCGATTAGACTTTATTCGATTTACATAAGTCTAAATGCCCAATTCAACATTAGGAAAGAACAAAAGAAATGTTGAAATGCACAACAGCAAATGCACTGTAGCATTCACTGTTACGAATTTCATCATTTTAATGCAGATCGCACTATAGTGGGGATCGGGAAATGTGCCCTTTCCCTCACTGTAATGCAATCTAGGACTTTGTATATATAAGTAGCAGGGGGCATTGGGGGTGCAGGGGGGCTTTCCCCCTGCAAAAGCATTGTTTGCTGTGTTTTGCAGACTATTACAACTTGCAGAAGTTTGGAGAATGTTCAAAAGATGTCAAATTCGACATTCCCATATTCTGCATTCAACATTTTTTGCAGTAGTTCTTTTTTTCCCCTCATTTCGTTTGATAATAGAATAACTCGCCCAAGGTGTGATCGCACAACTGATAATAAAGCATTTTTATATAACATTTACTGTACGAATATGGCATTAGTTCAAGTACAAACACTTGTGATATGAGCCAGGCTAAATTAGCCACAGCATTGGTCAAGTAAATTATTTCTAGTTTGTACAATCTAACACCTTAAATGTCATATATCAGTGGCTGGCAGTCATTCATATTCTTTGTCATCATTAAAAAGATAGCATTTTTTTAATTTCATGTAGTCAACTGCTTGATTTCCAAATATTTGTTGCTTGTACCATAATTGCTGATTAATTTCTTTAATACTGAAACCGTCTCCTTTATCATAAGCAGTGAATTCAATACATGTATACAAAAATATTATCATGATTTTGTGCTATATTTAGAATATTTTAGGAAATATTTTTTGAGAGTGAGTGGGGCTCCTAATCCGCTCATATTCTTTGTTGTGTGCATTCCTTTCATTTAAATTTAATAAATAAACTTTACTAAAAGGTGAATATGAGATAGACAAATCATACAAACTGAAATTAACAAGGAGTTTTGAAATGTCAAGGAAGACAGAAAATAAATGCTAATTCAATACATATTAGGAAGCAATGTGTCTCAGAAGAAAATACAAAGTGGTTGAAGTCATATGCATACTTTTTACCACAGTGCAAACTACCATAACATAAACAAGCCTGATTATGAAGAACCACAAAAATAAAATATCACAGTAATTTAAATTAGCAGAGTCACTTATTGAGCATCATGCTTTATGATATAACTTACTTTATCTGTCTAGTTAAATAGTCTTAATTTACATGAAGCAAAGTAGTATTTTCATTTGGTCTAGAAAATACTGTATTAAATCATCAGAATTTCTTTATAATTTGATGCAATGGAGTTTTTCTTTCCTTTTTAGTTTTCAGCAGCAACAGTCTCAGGGTCTGACAGTTCAGAAAAATGATAACTATATATTGCATTCTCTTCATTTCCAAAGGTGTTTCTGAACGTCCCAGTTTCAAGAAAGTAAATTAATAAATTCAGACATGTGACATGTTTTTTATGTTTATTTGTACCAAATGAACTCAATAACCAAATATGCCCACTCAGTAATTTAATATTGCACATGCACATCACTTTGTTATACATTCCTAATGAAATAACTCTTAAAGTTATGCATTTCCATCATGTAAGGCAAACTTCAGTTTCTCTTGTGTTTTAGGGTGGCTGCCTGGCTTGAAAAAAAAAAAAAAAAAACCTCCAGATGAAAATCCCATTAGTAGTTACTTAAGGCATTGATATTACATATTGAGTGTCCGCGCGACAGATGGAGTTAATGATTTGAAGAAACAGGAGAAATCAGTACTTTCAAGTAAGGGAAATTAAGTTTATAGCTTAGTTTAAATTTTAGAGGAAAGGTGTTATGATGGGATGTCTAAAAAGTTTGATTACTGCAGGAAAGTGAAAAAAAGAAAACAGAAAATTAAAACAGAAAGAACCAAATCAATTAGAATTAATAGAAGGCATACAGGACAGTGTTCATTAGGAAAATAATGCAGTGGTACAGAAAGACAAACGCATATATAAAAGGTGAATGTTTACAGTTTGGTCTGTTCTTTTTATTTCATGGAGCCAGATGCAGGTTAAGGTTATTGCAGATGAAAGCATATGCAGAGTGTCATTTTTCCATATCTCTCCTTCTCCTAGATCATGAATTATGCAAAGAACAAGAATAACAGGAAGACGAAGCCCCAAAATCTGAGACAAATTGTAACGTCGCTCTTATAACCATAGAAAATTGGAAGAATAAAAGTTTTTACATAAGCATGCCTATTCTAAAGGATATAAAGTCTGAAACTAAAACATAGTTTATTATTTAGTGACTTCAGCCCTCAGTGATTTGTCAGATAATTACAAATTTATGAAGAACAGTTCAAAAAATGAGGCATAAATCTGGACATTCTGCTAAATTCTAGATTGTTGAGAGGTATGGTGTCACTGGCTAACAGGAAACATCTGAGTCATAGCAATAGGAAAACAACCGGAGACTCTACTGATAGAATCCACAACACAGAACCAAAATCAGATAGTGGAGAGACCGCAACCACAATAGTTTTAACATAAAGCTATTGTGGTTGCGGTCTCTCCACTATCTGGTTTTGGTTCTCATTCATAGCAATTGGCCAGAGTAAAGCATTATATGACAAATAAAAAGTGATACAATGAACCTTCAATATGGCTGTGCTTAAAAATATGAAGACAACAGTTGAGCAGAAAAAGTCACCTTTATCAAACAACAAAGCTTTCAGGTAAAATACTTTCTTTGATTAACAACAGACACAGTAAAATCATCCATTTAAATAAAAAGCCCAAACACATCACCTGACCCGCAAACTAAGGTCACATGATTAATCAAATACAAAAAAAAAAAAAAAAAAAAAAAAAAAAACTTAATATATAATGTAAATACAAAAAAATAAAACAAAGTATGACAAAATACAAAATACTTTGATAAAATCATTTCAGTTTAGTGTGCTGTATCTTAACTAACACAGGATGATAACCTCACAATCCATTCATATTCTCTAATATCCATAAATTTACATAACAGACTTAAAGCTTTTATTAGATCTTAATGATCTCTGTGAAAGTGAGATAAGGCAGATATATGCATGTAAAAAGTGTGTAGCAGTTTTTAATCTTACATATCCTGAATTTATTGGCTTTGAATTGAAAGGAAGAAGAAGTATTATATATAATTAAACAAAGGCAGACAAGGGGACAGTGGTATTGGACAGAGATATATATATGAGTGATGTACTTTTGTCTTTGCTTTAGGGTTTGGCAGGCATGCAGCAGCAATTTTGCTTTTGGATGGATGTGAATATTAATTTAAATTATGTTAACATGTGTGTAATTATCATTATCATATTTCATTAGATTTGTTTCATTTTTACTGGGATAGTACTGATTTTCTTGTTAAACTCAAGTGTTGGTACATGTTTTTTGCAGTTGGGTATGGTATATGGTGGTGATGGATATTACATCACTGTTTACTGTCATCCCAAATGATCATGGGTTGACTCATACCAGAATTTTTTTACATTGCTTGCTCTACATTCCCAGGCATATATTTGTATGCTGTATGCTGTGGTATCTGGTATTGAAAAAAATGTATATCTTTTGAATAATAATCTCATCTTCTACCAGAGGTTTGTGGATGACTGTTTCTTTTATGGAAGGGTACATCGATGAGCTGGATGGACTATATATGTGTTCTTGAAATATACAACTTCCTTCTGAGATTTAAAGGCTGAATTCGGCCACATCTATAAACTTTTCTGACATTGTGTTAAAGAAACAAGATAGTATTATTATTAATACATCTGTTTACATCTGGCAGGTATCTTTATGCATCTAGTATGCATGCACCTCATGGGTATTCAATTGCTCTACTAACTCAGGTTAGAGACATGTATTATTCAATAGGGGTGCACGCTATATGAACCTTTTCTATTTCAGACACAAATGTGAGTGTGGATTGAGCACTCCATTAAGTCCTCCTAGCACAGGAAAATATCAAGTTAATTGTGGGTGACAAACTGTACTTTACATACAGGAACATGAGGACAATTAAGAGCATGTTGGGGGGGTATTTTTTTTGAAAATGTAATGTTTAATTTCACATAATGCATTGGGGAATGGCACATTTTGTTGCCATAATTGTAGTTGTTGTGCTGACATTTTTAAGTGTACTAATAATGACCTATCTCAAGGCAATAGTTTCATTCATCCTGTCTCTAAAAAAAAGTGTTTGTGTTTCATTTGTTTGTCACTTGTACAAATAATAATGTTGTTTATCTAGCAACATGTGAAAGCCCCCTCTTTTACTGTATTCAGCAGTATTCTTGTGCTTAAAAATATATCAGATATAGGCCATCCAAGAAGCAAAGTATAAAAATCAGGGACATATGCACTGGTGGGAAGGCGTGACATAGTCACGTGTCATCAGTGGGTAGCTGGTGTGCGTGTGCGCAAGCGCGTGTGTGTGTGTCTGTGTGTAGGTAGGCGCGAGTAGAAGTGCGCATTATTTTCTTCTGTGTGCATTAGAATTGTGGTGGTGGGTTGGAAAACTGCAATAAACTGGCCAAGGAGTTGCTGATACAACTGCTTAGTGTACATGTGTACTTTTGTGTGTGTGTGTGTGTGTGTGTGTGTGTGTGTGTGTGTGTGTGTGTGTGTGTGTGTGTGTGTGTGTGTGTGTCTGTGTGTTTGTGTATGTAGTAGTGACTAGAGGTGGGCACCACTATAAACTCAGTGAGTCTGCTGGGATACAGCATCAGCCAATGTTGCAGCACTGTGGTGGGATGTGATAGATAGGTCCATACCTCTCAACCTCTTAGAGAAAGAAATCTGAACAAAGTCATAATGAATGAGGAAACAAAGGCCCAAAAATAGGAAAACATTTTTAAATATTGCTCTTATAAACTTGGAAAGTTGATAAACAGGTTTAGTATTAGCAAGAATTGTATAAAGCGTATGAAGTCTAAAACTCACATTTCTGTCATTATATTCTGACTTCAGTCCTCAATGATTAGCCAATGATTTGCCAGAAAACAAACATTTTTGAAGAAACAAACCTAAAATATGAGGCAAAAATCTGGACATTCTGTGAAAATATGGATAGTTGAGAGGTATGGATAGGTCCAAGATACCCACAGGAGACAAGTAATCAGATATTGTATGCCCAGATCCATAGGATCAACCTCTCCTGGAAAGTTGAGAGGCATGATTTACACTCTGCTACAAGGAAGGAGTACTCTATGAATGTGAGTGCTGGCCATGTCATAGGTTGACTCAGCACAGAGACCACATTGCATAAATATCTACTTTATGTCACAATCTACTTCTGTCTCCACTAGATGGAAGAGTGGAGGTGGTGTCACTATGTGTGCCTGATCAAGATGGATGTGGACTGACCTTGGGACAGGCAACTGCCACGATATCTGACTACACAGGGATATCTGCTATGTGCAAACTCCTCATGCCACATGTTCACGATGTTGCACATATGACCTATGCATTCGCTGAGGTCATCATGCAGACCTCATGTTATCCTATCCATATCTACCAACATCATGGTGTTGTCAGTCTGTCCCTCTATCATAGCTTTGCACATTACACTGACTTGCACCCATGTCCACAACTAGCTCAGGTAGAAGACTGTACCAACAGCATGCACAGCCACTAACATAACATCCACTCATGTCTTCTGTTCACTAGTGGGGTTTGCAGCAATGAAAGGGGAGTATTCTGCAGTTGGAGATTTCCCTTCATGGTAGAGCTGTCAGTATAGATCTATCCTTGTGTGTCTTCCTGTGTTTCTGGGGTGGATTCCACAGGACCACAAGCTATGTCACTAAATGGAGTAGAGATTTGGAAACCACATTGCCCATGTCCACTAATGATGCTAAAACATTTAACCTTTCAGGAATCTAGCTGCCATCATCACCAGCTCAGGACACTTGCCCAACATCAGGCAGCTGTATATCCATGGTAGATGGTGGTGATAACTGTGCACATTTGAAAACTACAAAACAAAAAAAATACCCTTACTAAGTGAGATCCCTCACCAATACCAGAACCTCATTGATTAATAAATACTTCCTAATACAGTTATATGCCAAATGAATAGGTGCTGTAACTTGTGTTAGTGTTCTCTGTACCTTTTACTGTGATATTCCTGAAAAAAGTAGCTATGCTTGTAAAATGTGTTAACTAGGCATTCACTTACTATGAAAGATACATGTCCATGCAAGACATACCTACCTGGGGCATATTTGACAAATAAGGTGAATGGCCAAGCTCCACTCCAAGAATATGGACTTGACTTTTTATGGCAAGCTTGTCCATACTCTCATTCAGTGATGCCAAGATCTCATCCATCTCTGTTAAAGATGAAACCATTTGCAAGCTGCCTTACAATGCCATCTGCAGCTTTGCCAGCAGGCAGTATGGGTATTAGCAGCCCTTATCATGTTAACATCCTGATGTTTTGATTGTGCATCTCAGTGCTCATCAGTTTTACCTCTGCAGGTAGCGTTGTCGCCTTACAGTTAAGATGTTGTCCTGTTCGATTTTCAGCTAGAGTGTCTTCTGTGTGGACGAGACATGCGTGAATGGGCGTACCTTCGTTGAAGGTTGTGCGGCAGGGCCGGCAACACGGCACATAAAAATCTACTGCCAATCATTAGCGGACCGGAGTTCCGCTGTGGTGACCCCTAACCAGGAAAAGCCGAAAGACACAACAAAAGTAACCTTTAGGATATAATGATTGTTTCCTTCCCAGGAAGCAACAACCAGCCAGCTAAAAAAGGCTCTGCCCCCCACTCCCCCTTTCACTCTGACTGCTGATTGGCTAATCTAAAAGAGGGAAATCAGTAGTCAGAGTGAAGTATTCTTCATTACTTTCTTCCCATCTCAAGAAGAAGCACCTCTTGGGCTTTGTAGAAGCAGTTATCAGCTAAGAGTTTCATTTCTGGAAAAAAATTGTGTCTCTTGGTTGCTGTAAATGGTGCAGGAAGGTTACAGATGGCACTGGATAGAAAACTGTCCTTTCATGAGAGCTCTTCCCCACCCTCTGAACCAAAAAGAATTTATTAACAGGCTTTCCAGTCTTTCCATGCCCAGGTAGTCAAAGGAACAGAGGCTTCTACTCCAGAATGTTTCTTGTATCAAAAAAGAGGCATATTGGAGACCAGTGTTTACTTTTTCATTTCTAAATCGGAGCACAAAGTTACAAAGTTCAAAATGATGACCTTAGAGAACCTGTTATTCCTCATTCATCACAAGTTACTTGGAAACTCCTAATCTAAAAGATGTTTACTACTACATTCTCATAATCATAAGCTTCAGGAAAAGTCTAAGGTTCTCTGTTGCTATGTCACATTATGAGTTCTATGCATTACCCCCTGGTTTATCTACAGCTCCAAGGATATTCACAAAATATCTGGCCCAAGTCATAGCAAATTGCAGACTAAGTGGCATTCACATTCTGTCCCTATTTAGATAACTTTCGTATCTTTGCAGAGATTTTATTTGCAAGCCAAGTGTCATTAACATGCATTTTGCTCCTACTGTACAATCTGGGCTCCCATGCATATGTCACAAAATCCTCCTTGACTCCATCTCACTAGACAGTTTTTTTCTGGGATGCCTTATAGATTCTTCTTTTCAAAACCTTTAGACACAAGACAAGGTGGATCTTTGACAGGAATTTTTCCTGATCTTCTTTAATTGGTCTCAGACTTCTGGAAGAGAATTTCCCAGGATTCTGGGGTACATGACTTCGAAGATTCTCATGTTACTTTTAGCCAGGTTATGCATGAGAAATATAAAAATGATGTTTTTTAGAAAAACACACACACAGAACTAACATTTGCATCCTGTGGAGTATCACTGTTGCTTCGTGAAAAGGGAACTGCTTTGCTGGAAGTAACAAATCCAACTGAACCCAACTGTCCCTTTCTCTCTTCAGAGCCCAAGCCAATTGATCACCACAGACATGTCAGGTTTTGCTAGGGCAGCAATTTCCAGCAGGTTAAAAGAGCAATATCTGGGGAATCTTTCAGCTAGAGGAAAGCACATCATTATAAGAAAATGTTGTCTGTGATACTTGCATTGAAATTTATCATCTCTGGTCCCCAGGATCTCTTCATGTCATGACTGACAATGCCACAGTTATGTGATATATAAACAAGCAGGGCTGTATAAGGTTGTATCCTCTATGCAGGCTGGCAGTGATGGCACATTCTGTCAGAGCAAAACATTGTGGCAGACAAGCTGAACAGGACTTGGATAGACTGTCCCAAATGGAAATAGAATGAGAGGGCCCTCCAGGAATTGATCAAGTTGTGGAGAGCACCTCAAATGGATGTATTTGTCCCCTTTCACATATCTAAATAAGTTTTGGTCCAAGGCTTTTCGGAAACAGTCATGGAAATGAAATACATTTTCAGTCCCTTGGAAGGGAATGTTCCTTTATTCCACATTTTTTGCTGCTATCCAAAATAGTTTCAAAAATTGGAAATGATACCTTAAAAATCATTGGGGTTACACCCTTTTGGCCCAGGCAACATTAGTTCCCTCTTCTTATACAAATGACCATGGGCAGTTACCACATGCTTCCTTACAGATTAGATCTACTCACACAGGACTGGGGGAGTCAATGCAGTCTGATATCAATAAATGTTAACTGACTGCCTAAATGGTTCAATTTTAATGCCTTTTAGGCACTTATTTCAAGAGGACATGCAACAGGTACTAAAGGAGGCAAGAAATCCTGCTACTAGAAAATCCTATATTGCTAAGTGGAAGCGATTTGCTATAAGTACCTAACTTATAACCAGAGGACCATCACAGATATCTTATTACTGGGACTCAAATAATCGGGTCAGATACTTTCCTCTAGTCTTGCTTATTCCCCTATAAAGGTTCATATTACAGCCATTTCAGCATGTCTGCATATGGATCATCCTCTTTCTTCTGAGTTTATGGTAAAACAGTTTCTGAAAGGAGTTTTACATCTGAGATCTCTGTGTTAACAGATTGCTCATACTTTGGATCTCAGCTATGTGCTGGAGAAATTAACTATGTCACCTTTTAAACCTGCCCATCAGATTTGGAAAATTGTATTCATTATTGCTCTGACATCTGCATGAGGAGTATCTAAGTTGCAAGCTCTCATTGCAGGTGAGCCTTATCTCATTTTCCACAGGGATACAGTCTCTTTAATCTGCTTCTTCTTTTGGCTGTTCCCATTAGGGGTCACCACAGTAGATCATCTGCCTCTTTTATTCCTGTCCTCTGCATCTTGCTTTGTCACACCAACCACCTGCATGTCCTCTCGCACCATATCCATAAACCTTATCTTAGGCCTTCTTCTTTTCCTCTTACCTCCCAGCTCCATCCTTAGCACCCTTTTTCCAATATACCCAGCATCCCTCCTTAGCACATGTCCAAACCAACACAATCTTGCCTCTCTGGCTTTGTCTACAAACCATCCAAACTGAGCTGACCCTCTAATATACTGATTCCAAATCCTGTCCATCCTCATCACACCCAATGCAAATCTTAACATCTTTAACTCTGGCACCTCCTGCCTTTTTGTCAAAGCCACCATCTCCAACCAATACAACATAGCTGGTCTCACTAGCCTCTTGTAGACCTTCACTTTCACTCTTACTGGTACCAGTCTGTCAAAAATCACTCCTGGCACTCTTCTCCACCCACTCCACCATGCCTGTACTCTCTTCTTCACCTCTCCTCCACACTCACCATTACTCTGAACTTTTGATCCCAAGTATTTAAACTCATCCACCTTCACCAGCTCTACTCCCTGCATCCTCACCATTCTTCTATCCTCCCTCTCATTCATGCACATATATTCTCTTAGTCCTGCTAACCCTCATTCTTCTCCTATTTAGGGCATATCTCCACCACTTCAGAGTCTCCCTACTCTCACTATGGATCACAATGTCATCCGTAAACATCATAGCCCACAGAGACTCCTGTCTGATGTCATCTGTCAAGCTATCCATCAGCATTACAAATGAGAAAGGGCTCAGAGCTGATCCTTGATGTAATCTCACCTCCACCTTAAATGCATGTGTCACTCCTACTGCAAAACTCAACACTGTCATATTACCCTCGTACATATCCTGTACCACTCTTACATACTTCTCTGCCAGTCCCAACTTCCACATACAATACCATGACTGCTCTCTAGGCACCTGTCATATGCTTTCTCTAAGTCCACAAGGACACAATGAACTCCTTCTTACCTTATCTATACTTCTCCATCAACACTCTCAGAGCAAACATCTCATCTGTAGTGCTCTTTCCCGGAATGAAACCATACTGCTGATCACTAATCATCACCTCCCTTCTTAGCCTGGCTTCCACTACTCTTTCTCATAACTTCATGCTGTGACTGATCAGTGGTATCCCTCTGTAGTTACTACAGCTCTGCACATCACCTTTATTCTTAAAAATCAGTACCAAAACACTTCTTCTCCACTCCTCAGGCATCTTCTCATGATCTGTTTAATGTTTTGTGTATTTTACATTACATATGCAGTCAGCTGTATTTGTCTTGGGACTGCTGGAAGTTGGAAGCTTTAAAATAAAGCATTTGGACTACATTTTGCATCTAGGAAAGTACATTAATCTACATACAAGGGGCTGTGCAGTGGTTAGCATTTTCACCTCACAGCAACAGGTTCTCTGATTTGATTCTTGGCTGGGGTGCCTTCTGTGTGGTGTCTGCATGTGTTCCCTGCATCTGCATGGGTTTTCTCCTACATTCCAAAGACATGCAGCTGGAGCATTTCTCCTCGGGCCTCACTGAAAATAGGCTCTGTCGTGTCCCAGTTGGACTTTTCTGTAAACAAATGATAAATTTAAATAAATAAATAAATTAAAAATACTGCACTTTCCTAATGATTTAAATCAGTTTTGTGTGTTTCCCATTGTGTTTTTTTCTGTGTGCGATGTTAAAGTTATTAATTGAATGACTTTTTATAGCTGCAGTGGTTTATAATATAGTATTTTCAAGTTGTTTCTATGCTCTACCTAGGTGTTGAAATCACTTCTCAGTGAGCTCTCATTTTATTGCATTTTTACTATCCATCTTTTGAAATTTTCCCCACTCATCCACTCATAGCTCTCAACCTTCCATCTCCATGAGGAACACTCACCTTCATAATGTGGAACAAATGGGCAAAATGTGGAACACATACTAATGGCTTACTAACATCTTCAACTAGGAAGGCCATAGGATGCTTAAAATATGCTGGTTTTACTTATAAAGAAGATCATTTAATGAATTAATATGATTAATTTCTATTTACCATGGATTTCACTTAAAAAAATCCTAACATTGAATGTGTGACAGACTATTTCAATGTGGAACTTTGAGGAACATGAACTTTTTAAGACCCCAAATGAGGTATGTTCCTCGTAATGAGGTACACTTGAGAGGTATGCATCCACATTCTTCCTTTTGTGCTTTTAAACTTGTTGGCTTTTGATCTGCCCACCCCTACTGTATAAATTGTTTTGGAAGTTCCTCCCAGTCTCATTTTCTGTACACCTGGCCCTAGACTCTCTGCCTAATCTTATCTTCTCTGTTCATTTTACTGGGTACTGACAGATGAAACTGGGAAGGCCTTTTCCTAAACTGTTGGCTTACTTTCAAATGCCTTGTAGTGTGTGTGTGTGTGTGTGTGTGTGTGTGTGTGTGTGTGTGTGTGTGTGTGTGTGTGTGTGTGTGTGTGTGTGTGTGTGTGTGTGTGTGTGTGCGTGTGTGTGTGTGTGTGTTCCTCATTGATGACTTGCCTGCCTTTGAATTGTATTGTAACTACTTAAGGCTAACTGTAATGTGTTTTTACATTAAGATGACTGGGACTTCAATTCGTGTGGGACTAGAAAGGTAACCTGGTCTGTCTGAGTTATAAAACACACAGGGAGGCTTAATGTGAGGTTGTTTCATTGGCCAGTAGTTGTCTGGTGTTAATATGCACTTTAGAGCAAGTTTTATGCACTTTTACATTAAGAAATTATAGGATAATCCATCTTGTGACAGAAGGTTTTTACCTGCTCTTTCTGAGTTTGGAAGCATTCCAGATAGCTCAAAGTGTTGTTGTTTATTGGTCAGAGAGCACAAGAGTTAGTTTTTATTTTTTTTCTGGCTGCTATAAATCAGACAGGCTTGTGCAGTGCTACTCACCATGCAGTGGCAGTTAGCAGTCACCTGCATAGTAGCAAACAGTTAGTTTGTAAAATTTACCTATAACGTTAGTAATTAGAAATTTAACCTTAACACAGAAAGACTTTGCGTGAATCTAAGCTTAGGGCAGCTATTTAGCTTGTCAAGCAGCACCAGTATCAGATCATAGCACTGCATAACATCCGGCCTTAACTCTATTCACCACTCAGGTGACCCCTGTAAAACCAAGTCCCTAATCCATAATAAACCAACCCCAATACAGGTCCTGACAACATAGATACACAATTTGCTAATCCATCTACAGCCAGCTTGGTAAATATGGACATACTGAGATGAAGTAGAAATTGTCTCATGTACTCAGACAACATTTTAATCCTTAAAGAAATAATCCTTAAAGAACCTAACAGTATGCAAGAGATGTACATACATAACTTTCTTTGAGGCAAAAATCTTGCTTGCAAACAAGGTTGTTAAGAACACATATGAACTCTACATCATTCACATATAATACTCATCACACTCATAGACCTGTTATTGCTAAGGCACATAAAAGAGACCTTTCCAAACCTTAAAGACCTCCTAAGTAGTCAAACGTCTGCACCTACCCTCAATGATCACTAATGCACATGTTAACATCAAAACCTAATACCACGCATAAGCCGACACCCAATGATCCCCAAAGAACAAACTCCATAAGACAAGCAAAGACTTGAACTACTGCTCTTGTCATAGGGGATTCTATTGTACGACACACAGATGCCCCTCTCACCAGGATGGCCAAGGAGAACATAACAGTTAGTTGCCAATCTGGAGTTAGGATTCACAATATCATGCACAAACTCAAGACACTGCACCCACAGGGGCCAATATGATTCTATCATAGTTCATGGGATGTAAATGACCTGAGACATATCTCACTGGACTATATGAAAAGAGATATTATAGATCTCTGAATATGTGTCACAGACAGGTATATTCCTTGCATTGAGCAACATTTTACCTTCACCAAGGATGATACCATAGTATGACCAGAAAATGACTGATTTTCATTATTGGCTTAGTTTCTGGTGTCACTCCAAAGGGATTCAATATCTATCAGCAGGGAAGGATATTGTTAACAGACCACAATGCTTTGCTTTGCTTTCCTAACAATAGTCTACATTTGTCCCCCCTGAGCTTTTGGATATTGGCTAAAACTTTATCCACCCACTTACAGCCTTTTTATAGGCAATGTCAAAATGAGAACAACTACCAACATAACAAAAAAAAAAAAAACTGAAAGCAAACTTAGCATGTTACAACTCAATGCTTGGAGCCCAAACAAGAAAACAAGAAGCCTATAAAGTCCAACAAGGCAAATTACAAGGTAAAGATAGCCTGCCAGGCTAAGGACCATCACAAGGCCTTCTTCAGCTTATGCCAGGAACCTTAAAGGTAATGCTTAGCTGTGTGCAGAACTGGTCATAAAGGGCACAACCTTCAGTCCAGGGTAACATAGCAAATCCACTTGCTGATAAATTTAGCTCTAAATTCACTCCCTCACTGCCTGCTCACTACCCCCATGAAATCCATTCTAGAATATCCTCCCAACTATGATCAGGGAGCAGATCCTGATGCTTGCTAAAAACAAAACACTCCTTCAACAGGCCACTACAGTATTCCTGTTTGCCTGCTAAATATACTAAAGCATGACCTAGAAGGAGCACTTGATTCACTTTTCAGCTACAGCCAAACAAAAGGTTTTGCAAGTTGAATGGAGGGATGCAATGGTCATCCTCTTCATAAGGGTGGAACATCAACTGACCATAAGAACTACAAACCCATCATTCCAAAAAGTCTAATATGTAAAGCCATGGAAAGATTATTATGGAAATGATCAACACGGACATTGGCAACCTACAGGCACAGGACCCATCCAAGTTTGGCTTTTTAAGAGAAGGTCTTGATTAATCAACCTGGTAAACTTCTCCAAGAGGGTCACTGAGGCTTTGGTGATGGTAATATGGTGGACACTACCTACCATAACCTGCCAAAGGCTTTTGATACCATACCCCAATAAGGTATTATTGACACATTTTCAGAACTAGGCATGAAGCCCTACATAACTCACAGGATTGCTGTCTGGCTCACAGATAGGATCCAACAAGTCAGGATTGGTGAGACCACTTCCACCAGGAAAATGCCAGTGGAATACTCCAGAGATTTGTGTTGGACTTGCTCCTGTTTAGCATCTACTTCTCAGAAGTCAAGGCTAATGTCAAAAGCCTCTGGCTCACCAAGTTCGCAGATTACTTTAAATTGGGAATTATCATAGTTTCCCTCCTACAACACCGGCATCCAACAATAGGCCAACACAAACAAATGACTGGTGCCAAAGCCATAAAATAAAACTCATCACAAAGAGATGCATTATAGTGACCTTTGGGAAATTATCCACCCAAGCTAATTACTCCAAGCTAAATACCGTTAAGAGCTGACCCAGCAGTTAGGGATCTGGGAACATATATAGACAGTAATGTGGCCTCCAAAGAGCACATAGCCAAGATAGTAAGAAAATCATTCTATGTTGCCCAACTCAAAAGCAAGAGTATGGCATACAGGCCCAGGGAAGTTATAGTACCACTCTACTCATCTGTTATCGGACCTATCTTTGAGTACAATGCCACTAACTAACCAGGCACTTGCAACAGTTGGAATGCCCTCAAAGGCTCCTCACCTGAAGAACCAAGATATGAATACCCTGTCCTACACAGAGTGCCTTAAGGCCTTATCTCTGTATTCAGTCACCTACAGGTTTCTGAAAGGCGATCTATGCCTGGCATATAAGGCATCCTCGGATCCAGCTCTGATGGATTGCTTGCAAATCTGCAACACAAACTGCACCAGAAACACTAGATCAAAGAAATGAACTTTGCCTGTGATATAATAGAACACACTAGAGAGACTGATGTTTGTCTCAAAGGATTCCCATTTTATGAAATAAGCTCACCATCCAAGGGTGGGAGGGTGGCCTAATGGTTAAGGTGTTTGCCTTACAAACACAAGGTGCAACCATCCATGTGAAGCAGAGATCCTCACTGACCCTATTCAAATTAAACCTTGATAATTAGACTTGAAACCACAAATTTACCCCTGGTCTGACCTCCGTGTCTCTGATGGACACAGGTTAATAGAAAATAAATGAATCTGCAACTAACATGTCCCACTCCACCACTCCCCCCCCCCCCATATAGCCCTTAGCTACCTCCTTAGGAACATAAACCACCATATACGCATCCATGGTACTTGGGGACAAAGCTGGGTTGGGTTGCACAGTTAGGCTAGGAAAAACCCTGGTGATCATTTGGCTAGTATAAACCTACAAATCTATGAGCCTGTGGACAAACTCCTTCATGCTCAAGGTGGTATCAGAGGTTAGTTTGAATCAAGCCATCAATCTCCTGGTTTTCCACACAGATCCTAAAAAACATTAAAAAAGGATTCTGCATACTTTGGACATGCATAGGCAGCTCCGATACTAATTTGATAGAACTAAGCCTTTAGAAAAGCTGACAGACTATTTCTTATCTAGGGGCAAAAAAAGCGACACTCTCTGTATAAACAAACAGTTCATAGTTGGTTGTGTTCAGCTACTTTTTTATTATTTCCACCATGACAAATCTGTTCCAGGCAGTACCAAAGCATTCTCTGGTAGATGCTTGTCTTCTGCAGTGGTACACTGGAAAGGGATAGTCTCTAGTATCTCTAGTAGCATTCTAGAAGCAGCTGCATGGTCCATGGGACATACCTTTACAAGGAATTATAAGCTGGATTCCTTTTCTGGATCCAGGTCAACCTTTGCTATTGTCATTTTCCAGGGCCTCCTTGATCCATATCTTTTCCCACTTCCAGGATGGGTAGGCCTCAGTAATTAACCCTTATCTCCTAAAGGCTAATGCATCAGTGGAATTCATAAACTTATTACAGTTGTGTAGTTTGCTCTTACCCATAACAGTAGATGTTTGACTTCCTCACTGTTGCAATAGCCACAACTACAGTCCACCATTTTATATATATATATATATATATATATATATATATATATATAGTTGAAGTTGGGATATAAAGTACGATTATGCTAATTTTTCTTTATATGTTGTTCCCTTTTGTATTGAGAAGTTTAGGATTGTTAGGCTCTTCTCTTTGTATAGGCAAGAAAATCCTGAAGAAAGCTTCACTCTGACTACTAATTTCACTCATTGAGACTAGCAAAACAGCAGTCAGGAGTGTGCGGAAAGATACAGCATTATTAAATTGGACAGTTGATGTTTCTTGGGCAGGAAACAACCCATGTAGTCTAAAGGCTACAGCAGTAATGAGGAACTCAAACATCTACTGTTACAGTTAATTGCAACATATACAACTGTACCTTCTGTGACTGTCAACAATGATGCCATTTGTCACATCCTGTCAGGTATGTTTTCAAAAGGGTTAGCCAGATTTGTCATGGCTGGTCATCTACTAACTGTGGAGATGGGAAGCTTGTGCCTTGTAGCAGAATCTAATTCACTCATGGGTGAACTTGTTCTTACATTGTTTTCCTCACTGTGACATTATCCTTGGGAATGGGCAAAAATAAATAAATCAGAAAAGAAAGCATGTGAGGGCATCCACAGTACTACCTGAAAAATGCATATATTGGTGCAAACAGTAGAGTGCACATATACCATAAAGTACATGGCCTTGCTCTATGAATGTGGTGTCACTGGTCCTTCTCTAGTATAGATGACGAACAGGCAGGGTAGTTCATTTGCATGCTTTGTTACATAGAAACAAATCAGGATGAATAGCAGCTGTACAAACTATAAAAGAACTGATTAACTGACAGACTACACAGACATACATACTTACATCTCAACAGCTTACTACAAAATGGCAGTCAGGCTCGTATGTGCTCACTATTTATACACTTGTGCAAGACCCTAGAAAGCTTCTTAAAGCTACACACACACACACACACACACACACACACACACACACACACACACACACACACACACACACACTGATCTACATCCACTCTCTTAAACAGATTGCCTCAATGAAATGACATTAGAATAAGACATGCAATAATATAAACATCAGAAACAAACACAATGTTCATGTCCAAGTTGCCATGTATCTGTAACATGGTCTGGAAATGCGACATGATCTAGTGATATAGTAATCAGAACTGGGTTTAGCAACTGGGACAGTCTTTGATGAACAACTTGTGTCAGGAACTTCAGGATTCATCTCAGGAACAGTGATATTCACTGTTCTCAGGAACTGGAACACTGGACAACTCACTCTGAGATAAAGAGTCTTTCTCACAGGCTAGGTGTTGTGGTATAGGCTCGGACACTGGCATCAAATGTTTCCAACTCCACCTAAACTCTACTCCTTGTGATTCCACAATGTATGATTTTGGCTCTGGGCAAATGCTCTTCACAACTCCAATCTGATCATAACCTTTGCACGTTTGCATTCTCACGGTCTCTTCTTCACATAATGGATTGAGTGGTTTACTGGACTTTTCATAATAAGATTTCTGGGATAGGCGTTTCTTTAACAGATGGGCTTTCACAAATCTGTTATTCTTAGCACTTGGTACCAATAAACTACTTCTGATTGGCAAGGTAGTTCTGGTTTGTTTTGACAGAAGTCTCTGGGCAGGTGAACCAAGATGTTTATCACACGGAATATTTCTGAGATTAAAGAGATTCAGGAAAACATCACTATTGTCCTGTTTTGACTTCTCTAGTAACTGTTTCGCACTTTGAACTATATGTTCTGCCAAACCACCTGACTGTGGATACTCAGGACTACTTGTAACATGAGCAAAGTCCCACTCTTCAGCAAATATTTTGAATTTCTGGCTAGTAAACTGTGTACCATTGTCAGAAATAACTTTGTGTGAACTGCCATGAACTGCAAAATGATGCTTCATCTTAGTAATGACAGTACTGGATGCTAGATTAGGAAGTAGGTCAATCTTGAATCAATTGGAATAAGAGTGTAATAACACCAGGTAATGTTGACCAATCTACTTGAAAATGTCAGTGGCTACTGTTGACCAAGGAAGTTCTGGAATCTGGTTTAGTTGAAGTGTTCCTTCTGTTGATGTGACTTTATACTATTACATACAGAACAAGATGAAAGTACTTTCTCAATGTCTTGTGACATGGAAGGCCAAAACACTAGTCCTCTCACTGTCCTTTTAGTAGAATTGATTCCTGGGTGGCCACGATGCAAGATAGCAATATACTCTTGTTGCAAGGACGTTGGAGCAATTACTATCAGGCCTTTCCCGACAATACCATTGACAAACAAAATCTCATCTCTGTAAGAAAATGAAGTTGCACTTCTGGAGGCAAACTAGATTGCTTTGACAGCAATCCTCGACTGATAAAGTGGTTGAACTTCTGAAAAACAGGATCTTAGGCTGTATGATTTTTAAGCTCATCATGACATTTGGAAGAAAAATTTCTCACTCTCATGACTTCAGAATTAAGGTTCTCGTTCTCGTGTTCTTCAGTGGTATTTCTGGGTGATCTGGATAATGTATCTACAAGATAAAGAAGTTTGCCTTTTGTGTAGACAAGATTGAAACTATACTTCTGCAATCTCAACATCATACATTGCAATCTGGGTGGAGCTGAATGCATAGGCTTTCTCAAAATAGTGACTAGAGGTCTGTGGTCTGCTTTGATCTGAATAAGTCTAGCATAAATATAACCATGGAACTTCGAACATGCAAACACAATTGTCAAGAGTTCTTTCTCTATCTGAGGATACTGCATTTCAGTTTGGGTTAGAGATATGGATGCACAAACTACAGGTTGACCCTCTTGAAGAATGACTGCACCAATACCAAATTTTGAATCATCACAGGAAAGAGTAACTGGTTTGTGAACATCAGTGGTGGCTGGTGACTTCAAATCAAAGGGGGGGCTGCAGGAGACAGCTGAATGGGTGGGGTCAATGGGAAAGGGGTGTGGACAACTAGAAAGGGGAGGAGTTATGTTCAAAACCACAAAATCTAACTAAATACGCTGCCCTGGATGCCAAACCATCATTATGAGAGTCCAATCAAGACAAAATGAAGTGCAGAAGAATAAAAATAGTTCAATGCATTGGCTGCATGACAGCTTACTTAATATCTAGATGGAAACAAAAAGGTTGTGAGGCATGAAAAACTAAATTACTTTTTAAATACATTACTGGAATGTCAGTCAAAATCAAGTATAAGAAAAACAGCAACACTCAACTCAAACCACTTCTTGCACTGCAGTTCTAATTATAATTTATATTCAGCTTTATTAAAGTACCAAGTAACACACTGAAAGTAGAAATCTCTGTGATGTCCCCACTTGTAAAAATGTTTCTTATCCAAAAAAAGACCTGCTGCCTGACAACTATCTACTTGTTTCATGGGGAAAACATGATCAAAGTAAAAAATGAAAAGCAAACAAGAAACAAGCTCAAGATACATTGCTTAAAGGATTACTGTACAGGTTATGGACCACACATGATAGATTGGGATTCTGTTTAGTTTACGAGTAAAGCCTGTAGAGATCACTGGAAGTCTCCAACAAGTGTAATGAGCTTTTTAAAATAATGTAATCATAGGTTCATAGGTTCATAGGTTCATACTAGGCTATCTGCCCGAGGGCATTTATAAGCCTAGCCCATTGTTTTTATGGCTTACGCCACCCCTTTAGTATGGGGAACTATACCCATTATTTTGCTGTGCCTCTGTCGAGCAGTGACACTGAGGTAATTCCTGGGGTATATCTGCGATCTCCCATCCATTGGTCAAGATTTCTCTTGAACAAGGCCAGCGAGGTGCTCTGCCTCACATGTACCGGGATTTTGTTCCACAGCATAGGGAGTCTTTGGGTGATGAATCTATCCCTCCAGCACGTCCTATTAATAGCCGTGTCGAGGTTTAAGTCTCCCGCCCTTGTGGCTCTGATGGATCTAGATTTTTGAGGTGACATATTCATCAAATCTGGGTTTGACATGGCCTTGTATGTTAGGCAAAGGTCACCTCTGAGACTGAATAGAGCTGGAGTTCTTTCAGTCGGGCAGCATAGGACAGATTTTTGAGACCCTTTATCCTTTTGGTGAGGAACTTTTGTGGCCTCTCCAGCTGCTGCAAGTGTCGGGTCAGATACATTCCTGTCCTTTATTACAAATACTGTCATATGCATTTCAATACCAAAGGCTTATACATTATCTAGTTAATTATTCTCTACATGGCAACAACAGAAAGGCTTTCAATGATGGCAATTCTTTAACAGTATGCTTATTAAAGCTTACTTGCATCTTATGATCTCAGACAAGCTTACCTGATGGTCATTAAAGTATTGCTACTTAAACACAGAGCAACAGGAACTTTGAGTAATAAGCATAAATCAATAGTACAAAAATATGACAGAAACCAGACCATTCTGCAAAATCAAGGACAGATAAAAAGCCACTGTAGTACTTGTGTCTACCTTGGATGGGGGGGATACTCTCTACATTTACACTGCATAACTACTCCTTGCCTTGCTTCGACACATCCAGAGTCACTACATGGGGGAGTGGGGTGCAACAAGTATGTCACAATTTGAAATGTCTCTGGCTGACTGTGATGGCCCTGACACATTTGTCATACCTCTCAACCTCAGAGCAAGAAATCTGGACAAAGCCATACATAGAAGTGGGACAAAGGCCCGAAAATAAGGACAATTTTTAAATATTGCTCTTATAAACTTAGAAAGATAATATAATAGAAAGACAAGAAAAACACTTTTTTATTTCCTTAAAGTTAACAACCCCACATATAAAATACTCCACCTAGCCCTGCTAGATGGAGACATTCATCCTAATCCTGGACCAAACAATATTCCTGACACTGTACAAATCACCTCTAACATTACTCTTGCATATACACCTAATAAGCCTCCAAACTCTCTTTCAATAGCACATCTTAACATTCGAAGCATTAAAAACAAGACTGCCCATCTTCATGCCCTACTAGAATTCTACCAATTTGATTTCCTATGTCTATCAGAAACATGGCTAAAACCATCCATTAATGACAATGAACTTACCCCACCTGCCTACAGTATCCTAAGAATGGACCGTATTAACAAAAAGGGAGGGGGTGTAGCAGTCCTCTATAAAAATAATCTACAAGTCACCACATCTAACATAAATCTACCTATATTTAATAACTTGGAAATCCTTGTCACTAAACTTCAAATCAACAAATTCAAATCCATTAACATCGCTTGTATTTACCTTCCCCCTGGTAATAACATTAATACCCTTGAAAGCATTCTTAACTGGATATCTATCAATCTTCCACAAGAAACTTTAATACTTGGGGACTTTAACATCGATTGGAAGTCCTGCAGTACCCCTCATCCCACCACCTACATTAATCTTTATGGCTTCTCACAAGTCATTACCTCCCCTACAAGAATTAATAAAACCAACAACAAAGAAAGTATATTAGAGTGGATTCTTACAAACTCTCCACATCTCACATACCTGAAGATCTAAGTGATCACTTACTCACTTATATCATCAGACACAAAACTAACATACCTAACCCTACTACATATCATACAATCCAGACTAAAAAATTCTTCAACCCTGAACTTTTCCAGCTAGAACTCAAACACTGTGATTGGTCACCACTAAAAACACTCCCCCTAGATAAAGCAGTTGACTACTTTAATTCCACATTCTTATCCATCCTTGACCAACATGGCCCTGTACACTCTATTAGAAGTAACACTAAACCTGCCCCATGGCTCACCAAAGCAACTAGACAGAAAATTCTCCTCAGAAACAAATCTTAGTCAAAATGGCACACTACCAGGAATTCAACAGACCACCAAACCTTTAGACAACTTAGAAATACTACTAATAAAGCTATCCTGCTAGATAAAAAAAAAACTTTTATATCCAACTACAACAAACTAACCAAAGAAATCCACAGAAATTTTGGTCCAGCATCAACAAACTCCTACACCCAGGCCAAACTATTACACCTATCCCACAAGGCTCTAACCAAGATAATCCAACACAAACTGCCAATGCCTTTAATTCTTTCTTTACATATACCATTCAAACACTAGCTAAGCAATTATCTCCAACTTCCCATAATCTAACCACCTCTCCAACTTACCCTATTCCATTATTTCAGCTAAAACCTGTTCCTACATCCTTCATTTGCTCTCTTCTAGAAAAACTGAAACCTACTACCCCCTCTGCTGACCATCTACCTGCTGAATACCTGCAAAAAGGTGCCAAAGCCATAGCCCTCCCCATTTCCATACTTTTAAACAGAACTATAACCAAAGGAAATATCCCATCTATCTGGAAAATCTCACACATCATCCCCCTTCATAAAGGTGGTAACTCCATTGACATCTCAAACTATAGACCAATAGCCTTACTCTCTCCACTGGCAAAAATAATGGAAAAATGTGTCCATAAGCAAGTACTCACCCATCTAATTGATAATAACTTACTTGACAACTGTCAACATGGATTTAGACCTAACCACAGCACCACCACAGCCCTTCTCTCCTTCACAGACTGTATAAATTCTAACTGTAATAACAATAACCTTTCCTCTTCTGTCTTCATTGATTTATCTAAGGCTTTTGATATGGTTAATCACCAGCTCCTTATTGAAATACTTAAATCTCTTTCTCTTGATACTCTAGCATTACAATGGTTCAAATCCTACTCAGAGAATAGACAACAAGCAGTACTATGGGAAGGTAACCTATCTTCTCACCTCCCTATTTCATTGTTATTTTCCATTTTCATTAATGACCTCCACCTAGCAATTCCACATGCTACCTGCATTCAATATGCAGATGACTCCACCATTATTTGCTCAGCTAATACTCCTACCGAGCTACAATCCCTTACACAAAATGCATTTAATACAGTTGAACAATGGTTTTTAAACCGTTGCCTTCTACTTAACCCTAAAAACTAAACTCCTACTTTTTACTCCTACTGTAGGTCTGCCCTCTTCACTTTACTCTTACATCCAACAATGGGACTCTCATATCTCCTGACACAACCACCAAACTTCTTGGAATAACCATAGATAATAATCTAAACTTTGACACTCATACTAACATCACTATAAAACAGTAAATAATAAACTGGGATCCCTTTACAGAACCAAACCCTTCCTTACTCCTTCAACCAAAATCGCTATAGCTAGAACTCATTTAATCACTACCTTACTCTATGCTTCACCCATATACACCCATCTCTCAAAAACAATCTAAACAAACTTGCTACTGCCTATCACTGCATTGCTAGATTTGCCACAAGATCTCCTTTTAGAACACATCACTGCAACAACCTAAAACAACTAGGATGGCTAGAGTTTCATAACCAGATACTATCTCAACAACTCACTATTATCCATAAGAGCTTGTACTACCCCACCTATACACCTATACTGACTACCCTCATTACCCCTACAACAATCTTAAGAACCTCCTCTAATAAGCCACTTATTACTATCAACAAATCCAACAACTCAGCTGGAGATTCTCTGTTTTCTAACTCTGTAGGCAAACACTGGAACAGGCTTCCCTCTGAACTCCTATCTCTGACCTCCATAAGACTCTTTAAACTAAAAATAAAACAATTTCTCAGTACTCACTGGCTTTGTCCTTGTACTAACCCTGAATAACTGTCTTCTCTGCTCCTAACAAGAGTATATTCTACCTACTTACATCCTCTTCTGCTTCCTATATATCTTTATTTCACTGTATCGTATGATACATTTGTATAATTTATCAACTGTATATACTTTTTTATCCTGCTTGCAATTGAAAACAACTATTTTGTTTTTATATGTATTGCATTGCATATCACCTCATCATGAGCTAGGTATGCTTGTAATGACAACTGTACCTAATCTGTATGTCTGTAATCTGTTTAGACCCTTTTTAACTACAGTTATAATTCTTTGAATTTGAGACAATTATTACAGTTATATATTGTGTCTGTGTATGGCTGTAACTGCTTAGAGCTATTTTGCTACTGTTATACTTCTTTGAACTTGTGATTATTTTTTTACTGTATAAAATTATCTGTGTTGGAGCTTTTCTCCCCGGGCCTCTACTGAAAATGGATTTTATTCCAGTTAGACTAGCCCGGTCAACAAATGCAAAATAAATAAATAAATAAATAAAAATAATAAATAGGTCTTGCATTAGTATGAACTTTCTGAAGGGTATGAAATCTGAACTCAAATGTCTGTCATTATTTTCTAACTTCAGTCTTTAATGATTTGTCACTAATTTGCCAAAAGAAACCAAAATTTTATGAAAAATGGACCAAAAATGTGATGCAAAAATATAAAATAGCCACGCAATACAGCTGGGAACCTATCAAAGAAGGGACACTTTAATATTAGTACTGCTAACTTGAGCAGCTGACAAAATAAACGAATCTACATGCATTTCTGAAATAAAAGTAATATTTAACTCTGATTATTACGGTTATTTCTTAATTGTAAACCCTCCATGTTTTCTTCCAAAATTGCTATTTTGCGGAGGGATTATTAGGGGGAAGAGCAACATTTTGAGCCAAAATCAGGGACAGTTGAGAGGTTTGGCTATGCCTAATTCTATAAAGCAATTTATTTGAATGTACCTCTCAACCTGTTAATGCAATAAATCTGGACAAGGCCAAATATATTGGGGGAATATATAAACAGTACTAAAAATTGTTCTTGTATAAACTGAAGCAGTTGATAGAACAACAGGTCTTACTTTAGCATGCATTTTTCTGAAGGTTATGAAGTCTGAAACTCAGTGTGTCATTATTTAGTGACTTAATTCCTAAATGATTTGCCAGAAAACCACAAATTTTATGAGGAACAAACTAAAAATAAGAAGGAAAAATCTATTCATTCTTTGAAAATCTGGACAGTTGAGAGGTATAGTTCAGCTGGGGCTGTCTTTGAGTTTGGCGCCCTTCCCCCTCACAAAATCATGGTTGAATGGAGCCTGCCCCCTGCAACCATTCCAATGATCCATTACTTGGCTATTTCACTCCATTTACCATAAACACTAATGTGCATACTGCTTTACTTCTACGATGATTTGGACTTCATTTGAAAGTTTATTTTGCATTTTATAGCACAGACACTAGGGCATCTGCTAAACAAAGCAATGCAATCTCACAATGAAAACAGACTTAGCATTAAAACTTCTCTGCCCTTGAAACTCACATTCATTGAAACAGCATTGAAACACAGATTCAAAGAAAATACATTTTGCCAGTGGCAGATAAAGATTAATTCTGGGCTGTTTTCAAATCATAGGCCCCTTGCATATGAAACTTGTTTTGAACATTTTTCCAGTAAACAATGAAACAAAACACATACACCAATAATGACAAAACTGCCCAATTCAGAACATTTCCATCATAAAAGTCTACTCAAACTTCTACAGTCCACCATTATCAGTAAATATGCACAATCTATGAAGAAGTAAAAGTCATCTAAATAATTCCACATTAAAGAAATCTGTAACTAATGAAGAGGTTGCTGCTAGCAAACACCTTTATATTCCATGGTCTCATCGAAAAATAAAGTGTCTGTTGCCCCTGAGGAATACATTGCCTATATTACATTAAAAAAAATGATAAGCTAGTAATATTGCAATAGGAAATGGATGGCAAACTGATAACAGGCTCATAGTTAGTATCTTAACTTTCTCAGTATGGCAGCATCCACCCCTTGTGGGAGTAGAACCCACAGCCTTCATCATCAAAAGCAAGTACACGACCTGTTGTGCTATTAACAATACAATCAGACTTCGCATAAGCAGCACTAAACTTCTCTTCCCCTGCAGCTCTCTGCTCCTTGTAAAATCTACTCAATACTCAACTGCATCTCAACTTCGCAGCACAAGAAATCTGGAAAAAGCCAAAATTTATTGGTGGGGGGGGGGGGGGTCAAAAACCCAAAAACCAGGGACACATTAAACATTGCTTGTATAATCTTGGAAAGTTGCTAGAATAAAATGCTGTGTTACCACCATACATTTTACTGCCAAGGTCCCTGTGCAAAACAGTCAGAGCAACATACCACTACACCAAATCAGCTGCTTTGTGAAAGAGAGGAAGACTGAAACTTAAATGGCTATCATTTAATGAATTCAGTTCTCACCATAGCTGTTAACCTCTTAGCACAAAACACCTGGATAAACCCAGTAATGAGGGAATACAGCCCTCAAACATATTCAGTGAATTCAGTTCTTGCCATAGCTGTCAACCTTAGCACAAAACACCTGGACGAAGCCAATAATGGGGGAATACAGTCCCAAAAATAGGGACAAATTTCAAATATTCATCTTATAAACTTAGAAAATTGCTAGAATAAAAGGTTGTGTTACTATGTATGTTCTGAAGAATATGAAGTCTGAAATTCAAATGCCTGTCAATTTTACTTCTGACGGAACAAAAACAACTTTCAGCAGAGGCCCAGGGAGAAATACTGCAGACACATGTCTTTGTAAAATGGCACGACGCCAGAGCAAATCCACACAAACATAGGAAGGAGATGCAGACCCCACACAGAAGGTACCCCAGCCAAGAATCAAACCAGAAAACCTATAGCTGTGAGGCAACAATGCTACCAATGCACCATCAAATATATAAGAAATTAAACATTCAGAAACCTGAAGTCTGAAAATTCAAATGCCTGTCAATTTTATTTAACATTTGTTAATCAGGACAGTCTGACTTGTAACAAAAGAACAATTTTCAGCAGAGGCCCAGGAAAAAATAATGCAGACATGTCTTTGTAACATGGGAGGACACAATAGCAAACCCACATAAACACAGAGAGAAGATGCAGACCCCACACAGAAGGCACCACAACCAAGAATCAAACCTGAAAACCTGCAGCTGTGAGGCAAAAATGCTACCACTGCACCACCAAATACCAAGTATTCTAACATTTCGAAACCACAGATATTATGAGGAACAGAACAGATCAAATATGAGGCAAAAATCTGCAAATTTTTTTTTACAAATGATGGTGGTGGGTAGGGAATTCAGGCTCTTAACACCTGCATACAAGGTACAGCATTCAAGCCTGCGGTGTTCCTTACCACACCACCATGAGTTTGCTCTAGCCATCAGTATATAGCACAACTGGGGCATTTTACACACATACAGTCCCTTTGCCTGCTTACCTTGCCTTAATTCCAATCCAACAGATCCTTTGCCTGCAACTGCTGCTCCCTTGCCACCAAGATTTCCAAACAGCCCCTTGCACGATTGGTCCATCCCGAATCCAAATCTGCGCTTTACCATTTTTATGTTTCTCTGTTTAAATTTTATTTGTTTTTTAGGTGGGAGAGCTGCAGTCCTATAGCACAAGCCATCCCTGGTGAACATCATAGTATCTGAGAGTTGGTGGACTGGCAATTATCTGTTTCAGGACATCAAATGCTCTTTGGTACTGTTCCAGCCATGACCAGGAAACATCTTTACATATCAACTCTCTGAATGGTGCTGCTAGATGGCTTAAATCTGGAATGAACTTGCCTAGATAGTTAACCATGCCAATAAAACCCTAAAGGGCTTGAACACTGTCTGGAGCTGGCATCTCAAGAATGGCTGTTTGCTTGGAAGTTTCTGGTTGTAAGCCAAACTGGTAAATAAATGACCAGCATAAGTAACTTCTTGTAACCTGAACATGCACTTCTGAGGATTTACCTTAAGATTCACTTACAAGCTCTCTCCAGAACTTTCTCAAGGTTTCTTCCATGCTCATCTTTACCATTACCTCTTATTAGAAGATCATCTACTATAATAGCACAAGGATATCCAGAAATAATTTGCTCCAATGCACATTGAAAGACTTCACTGGCAGAACTTTCACAAATGGCATTCTCAAAAATCTGTACCTGCCAAAAGGAGTATTGAATATAGTTAGCAACAAGGATTCCTTATCAAGCAAAATTTGCCAAAATTAACTATATGCACCTAAGACAGAAAAAACAGTGACATTTGGCATCAAAGCTGTGAGTTCTTTGACTGTATGCATTGGATGATGAGGTCTTTTTAGTGTTATGTTCAAATCTTGTGGATCAATACATATTCTGATATAATCTGAGCTTTTCTTATGAGCTACCACCATGGAGAATACCCATTCAGTTGGTTCATCTACTGGACAAATTACACCTTGTTGCACCATTTTATCTAGCTCTGCTTCAACTCTGTTTTGCATAGCTACTGGAACTTTCTGGGCTGGTCTGACAACTAGGCTGACATCTGGGTCTAACTTTATGGAGTACACAACTGTAATCTTGCCTAGTTTGCCTTTGAAAAGATCAGTATAGGTAGAAAAAATATACTGGGCGAAATTAGAGCAGTGGTCTTTTAAATTAAAATGATGAACTTCCTTAGTAAATGAAACTAGTCCCATTTTCAAACTGTCTCTGAGCCATAATAATGACTGTACATGACTTTTGACCACATAAAATAACAAGTCTTAGCTTCTCCCAGCAGAGCAACATGAAAGTACTACTGACCCTTCAGTTTGAATCTTTTCACAGCCATAAGCAGCAAACTTTGCACCTTTGCCAAATCAAGATTCTCACCAGCACGTATTCTAGCAAATGTTTCTGCAGACATAACATTGTACCTTGAACATGTGTCAACTTTGAGCTCTATGGGTTTTCCATTTATTCGAACAGTACAAGATACTTCATTCTTTGCCCATAAATCTACTGCATTGACTGTTTCATGAAGCGCTTTCACACCATCAACATAAACATAGTGTCATAGCTTTCTAATTGATCAAATTGTTTCTTTGAATATTCCCTTTTAATAAAAGAATGTGTGCCTTTTGATTTACAAAGCCTTTTGAAATTATTCCACGTATTGCATTTGTGAAATTGCTGACCAAAAGCCAAACATGTTTCCCTTTTAGGCTTATGATTTCCTCCACAATTATGACAGTTGGCTATGAAACTGGTTGGGGTACATGCTTTGAGTTTGTTGACTCACTCTTATGCTTTACTGAGACTGTGCAGTTTTCAGAGCATGCTTGGAACTTGCTAGAAAACTACAGGGTTTCCTAATGAATGTTGCAGGGTTAACAGCTGCAGCCATGTGTGTGCTGCATACTATCAGCATTGGTTTTAGAAGTTACTGGAAGCATGCATCTCTCATGTGTAAGCATATCTGTGCGCTTTTCTGTAAACTCATATACCTGACAAACCTCAGTGGCCTTATTCAAAGTTAAATGACTGTCACAAAGCAAAATCTTTCTCACAGCATCATCTTTAATCATGGTGACCATTTTGTTACAGGACCTAAACTGGGACAGTTGAGGGCCACCTCGAGAAGCCAGGTCTGCAATCCCATTCTCCCAGCCCCCATAGGTGTGGAGATAGGGCCACCATTTCTCTCGCACCAGGGCAAGCAGGTTGGCCTCCCGTCCTTCACCTGGCACTGTGGGGATGCCACTCTGTGAATGGCACCACCCAGGAGGCAAGAGACCACATGCCAAGAGGCTCAAAGTGATGCATATTCATTGGCACCTGGCACCATTCGGGAGAGAGACCGAGGTGTGCTGCAAAATGCGCAGAGATGGCGGGACCCAGGACTATCTACCCTGCAAGTTTGAAAGCCCTAGGTGTAAGGCAAAGGGGAGAACCAGTATCACAGAAGTCTGGATGAGAGACTGTCTGAGGCTATGCAGCCCAGCAGAGTTCCATGAGGCTGGGAAGATCCCCTGAGAGGCTCCAAGAACACGTGTGACACTGAATGATTTGGCAGCAGTCAGGAGATATGTAACCCTGGAAAAGAGCTGTCTCGCCTGGGTAGAAGTTTAAACCTGGAGGGGGTCCTTCCCGATGGAAGTCTGGAAGGGAGAGAGAGAGAGGTGGAAAGTGACTGGGACAGGAAAGCTCTCACCTGGGTGAGGGGGTATGGAACATGCCTCCACTGGGAAGGAAGTCTGAAAGAGGTAGAGAGGCAGATAGTGGCAGGGCTGGGTGAGCTATTGCCTGGGTGAGGGGAGGGTCAGGCAGAGCTCCTCACAATGGAAGTCCTTAAAGGAGTGACTGGCAGACATCAGCAGGGCTTGGAAAGCTCCTGCTGGCCTGAAGGCATCCAACTTCACACCATAATTGATGACATCCTTGAAAGATCTCAAAGTCCCCAGAGCTGCTCTGGATGGGGAAGCAGGGGGACTCTGAAGCCTTCATGAGAGTGGATATGTCCCTCAGCTGCCGAGATGAGTTCCAGAGGGGCGGACAGATCAGAGGGAAGCTCCCCTGAGAAGGTCCGAGGGCATGAGTGATCCGGCATGATTTGCCAGCCTGCAGGAGACATGGAGGTGGCAGAGTCCCCTGACATGGAGGGGGGGCACAGCTGGGGAAGATCTCTTGGCCAGGTCAAAAGGGAGGCCTGTAGGGGTCAGCCCTTACAGAAGTCAGTAAGGGTGCACCAGCAGATGTGTGTGGGGTGTGGAAAGCTCCTGCCTGAGTGAGTGGGCTCAGGCAGAGCACCCCATGGCAGAAGTCCTGGAGGAGTGACTAATGGATAGTGGCAGAGCATGGAAGGCTTCTGCCAGGGTGAAGGCATCTGACCTTAGCCCATACCCAATGACATCCCCAAAAAATCGCAAATTCCCCAGAGCTGTTCAGGATGGGAAAACAGTGGGACTGGCTCCCTGTAAAGCAGGTCACCATTCAGACTGAGCAGTCTAAACTGGGACATTTCTGTGTGCCAAAGATAAGGTTCAGAATTCCAGGACAGAGACTTCCAAACCCGGAGTGTCCTGGAAAAACTGTGACTGTTGGTCACCTTGTCTTTAATATGACACACAAGTCTGTCTTTTGTCAGCTCATCTATTAAACCTCCAAATGTGTATGGATTAGCTTTGTTTCTGAAATCTGTTATATATGCTGAAAAACTTTCACCAGGCTTTTGATCTCTTGTGTAAAAAAAGTGCCTTTCCATTGTAACATTCGTTTGGGGGATAAACACTTCTCTAAATGTATGTTTTAAGCACTCAGGGTCTTCTCTTGACTCAGCCAGTACAACTATATAATGGTTCCCCCTCTCCTGCAAAGACAGCAGGTGCATACACAAATGAACGCTCCCTTTATATGGCTTTTGACCTAGTTAAATTAAGCAGAATAAACGCCGTTGTATGCTCATCTTTATCAAAAAATGTATCCTGTATAAAAATATCGTACTCTTGCTCAAACACTCTCCAGTTCTCAGAAATATTATTGTCAAACACAAGTGGACCTGGTTTTTGAAATCTGTCTGCCATGCCAACAAATTATTCCCAAACACGCTGAAAAACATGGCCCTTGTAATTATATACGAACATGCACACAACCGGCACTTGTAATAACATTCAAATACATAATAAACTCTTCAAAATGCTTTACTTTGCAAAATATGATTCGTAATGGCTGTATTTTGCAAAATAACTGTACTGTAATACTGTACAAACATGAGAACACTTCATACACATCAGACAACTTGAATAACCTTGATTAATGCAAAAAAATAGTGCTTAGTGAAAAAATGTGGTCGCTTCCCTTATTTTATTCTTTTTGCGAGTCGGACTTTATTTCAAACATTTTACTTAGTTATTTTGAATATTTCTAATATATCACAGTATTGGATATTTCAGTTACTAGATATTTGTTTAGAGGGTTCTGAATGCTTCGCTTTTATATTTTGCGAACGAGAAATCAAGTTTTAATACCTGAAATGTGTTTCAGACCAGTTTTGCGAGTTTTACATGCAGTAGGGATAATTCACTCCTATATATTTCTCCAGTGTTAACTGAGTGCCTCTCGGTCTCCAACTGAAGAATCTGGATTCCCTTCTGGCACCATGTCCTTTTTAAGAACTGTGACCGTACTCATTTAAATGTTACACTTGGATGATGTCACGTAAAACCTTTAAAGGGCAACCACCCCTCCATTGTAATTTGTTTAAAAACTGTGTAATTCAAATTTATTTACAAACAAAGTCTCTATACAATATAAACATACAAAAATCTTTTAAATATGTATAAATTTACAACTTCCTAAACTGTCGTTATCAATTTAATATACCCTACCCATTTCTTATTAATAAGTACTATTTCAACTCCTAAGTTATGTGATAAAATATCAAGTAAAACCATATTTGTTTAAAAAAATAACATGTTTTTATATATATTTATGTGTTTAATATATATTAAACTGTAAAATGTCATTTATTTTAAAATTTTAAACATTATGTTGTGTTTGTATAATAATGTATACCATATTGTTGCTATAGTGTCTGTATCATAAACAACCTCAACATCTGGGACAGGAAGACCAACCTAATAAAAGGTGTTGAGTGACAATGAATTAAATTTACAAGACTTTTTTGACGACACACCTAAGATGCAAGATGGTTTATAGGGTTTTATTTTACCTTGCATTACTGAAAATTTCTACAAGTCACCTACTTAGTTCACTTAGCATTTAGTGACTAATATGTGTTTTGACATGTCTTTAAATTAATATTTGATTAACCTGAAGGTGTACTATAACCTTAAAGGAATTAGTACTGTCCTCATGTGTTGTTTAATGTAATATTACATTACCTAAGTAGACTTTTTAGTTTTAGTATGCACGTGATTGAACAAATTTCGTTCAACCCTGGATCCCTGCAAGATGTTAAACGGAGTTGCCATTCCAGTTCTTTCTTTTCAAGGTGCAACCTCAGCATATTCTCATTTGTTAGATTCAAAGGGTCTACCTGTACTTGGTCTATGACCATAAATTTGAATGTATGTCCTATGTTTGTATTACATAAAATATTAGTGCAGCTTATTGTCGGATTTTGGCTTGCTGACTGTTTTACCATGTCCTTTTTAGACATGTCACTTCTGACACCATGTCGCTCGTCCTTCTTTAGTATAGATGAACAGGTGGGACAGTTCGTTTATATGCTTTATTACATAGAGACACATCAGGATGGATAGCAGCAGTACGATATATAAATGAACTGATTAAATGACAGACCACACAGACATACATGCTTACATCTCAAAAGCTTACTACAAAATCACAGTCAGGGTCGCATGGGCTCAGTATTTATACACTTATGCAAGCCCCTAGAAAGCTTCTTAGAGGTGTACACACACACTGATCTACATGTGGGGAACATCAGACAGATATGGAATAACCATGGAGTGGTGGATAGTAGGTCTTATCTGACCCCCTAAAAAGGTCAAATGTGGACTCTACATGAGGACCACATATAATGGCCTTTCACAGTATTCCACAGTAGAGTATCATGCATGTTATGCATGCCATGGTGGGGAAATATCCTTAAGACATGCTTCACAGCATACATTTTGTTACTGATGTTTACGGTCTGTATGCCAATAAAAAGGTACAGGACAATGTCATACTGTGTGTCTAACCTAACAAGGCCACAGATACATCTGGTGACTAGACATGATTTGATAATTGGCAGGGACATTGTTGCTACTCTTTTAGAATGTGTGTTAAGCAACTACACAAGCATAACTATATGGGGCCTGCAAGTGTGAAGCTGATGGATTCACACTATTTCCGAATTCATTCACTGGCCTGTCCAAACACTCAACTTCCAACCCCAGCATTGGACACAGAAAAGACATTTATAAAAATTCAGACCTCTTACCAGAGAATGTTGATTTCCTTTAAAATACATATAGCAAGTGTACCAAGAAATACTGTGTGCATAAGCCAACCCTCCCAGCTAACAAACAAAGCCAATGCTGTACACATTGCATATCAAGTTTTATAGTTGTTAATAAGTTGTGCATGCCTTCAGACAACTGCTGTAACATTAAACATGATATTCTTATAGCACAAATATGACTATAGTCTGTTTACACATACATAGAAGTAAAAGCACTTTATTGGCTTACCCCACAGAAATATGTACCCTGCCATGGTAATGTACAAAAAAGTATGATAACCCCTCACTGTGTCAGCATGGATGAATTCATAAACTGCAACAAAACCAAGCATACTGCTACCATAGTTATTGGAAAGCTCTCAGGCAAATATAGTGACATAATAACAGCTAATATCAACAGTTAGAATATGCACTTACCTTTCAAAAATGGCTTCAGTGGAAAACTGCTCTGCAAACTCTCCTCATGCTGTGCTAATTGCTGCAATATGCAATCTTCTGTAGTGAGCTGAGCCTGTGGCAGCTTCTTGTACAATACTTAAACTAAGTAAATTAATCTCAGGTTTTACTTCTTGTAGCAATGAGCTAAGCCATGCTAAGAGGCACCTTGATACACTTGCATGAACAATTGCAAAGTGCATTGAGCATGCATGGAAGGGTCACTATCATGAGAAGGAACATAGAGAAAGCTCATGTAGTTTTTGCATACTATAGAGGTACTAAAGAGGAAAACTGCTATCATAAGTCAGCATCTTGCACCTAATGGATATTTTCCATGCCGATGTTTACCCACTAACACCATCATACCACGTCACCAATTTGTGAGCTAAACAGTAGTGATACCAATACTGTTGCCATTGACAGGGTGCCTGATATTACATGTAATGTATAAAAGACATCAATAACTGTAATGGCAAAAAGGCTATCATAGCTGTCTGTAATGGCAAAAAGGGTATCATAGTTGTCTGTAACGGCAAAAAGGGTATCATAGTTGTCTGTAATGTGATCTAGTGAATGGCCATGACTTCCAAGTGTACTAATGTTGTGAATGCTCCTTGGTGGTACAGCAAAGTAAAATATTTTTGTATTTTCTGCACAGAACCCACCATAAGCATTGGATTAGGGATGTTTATGATGGTCCCCAGTATAAAGTGGGTGCCTGAAATAGTTGTGGCAGGGTTGTGTTTGATGTCAGTGACATACCCACCCCCCCACACCAGTGTGCAACACCAGCTTCACTACTGTGACCTGAGGAGGCACCATCCTGAACTTTTTAGCAGGGGGGTAGACAATGCATGAGCAAGGGAACCAGAGATGTATTATAAGTACCTATGCACGCCAGCATCACATTAAACTGCATTAAACCTTATTCATGATGAAATTGGATGTGTAATATATGAGTTTTTATGTCTTCCTTTTGTTTGTAGATTAAGAGGCTGTCATTGAGAAAAAGACGTCTGTATCAGAGAAGAGATGAAAAGCTGTCCATGTGATAAAATGTAGTGTTAATCCAAGACAATAAGATGTAGTGTAAATCCAAGACAATAAAGAGTACTGTAGAGAAATAGTTGATAAATTGGAATACTTTTAAAGTTAATTCTGACATGCACAATATGGTAGGGATTGAGCCTACTATTATTATGAACACTGCATTCAATTTTAAACAATTGTTTGAAAACAAAAGGTCTCAGGTGTCATCAACAGACTGGGGCACTTTATAGGCTCATAGTATCATAGCAGATTACTAGGCTTTCAACCAGGAGGCCATTTCAAGCCTAGCCATTTCATCTGAATGTAATACTATAGAAAAACTAGTCAATACCTAGGAATGCATTTAGTAATGACTGCCCCATGTCCAGGAGCATTGTGGGCATTATCCCTGGTAAGAATTAGCGGTGCCCCATCCAATCGTCCAGGTTGCTCTTGAACAGTGTCATAGAGATGCTCTGCTTCACATGAATTGATAGTCTGTTCCAAAGATGCAGCAGTCACTGGGGGATAAATTGTACCTCCAGCATGTCCTATTTAAGTAGCAGACCATATTTAGGCCCCTGGAATGTGTAGCCTTAGTCCTTTTTGATTTATGGATATACAGCGAGTTCATTATATTTGGGTCTGAGATTGCTTTGTAAGCCGGGCATAAGTCTCCGCTAAAAAGTCTATATGATACAGAGTATAGTGACAGAGACTTTAGTTGGCCTGTGTAAGGTACATGCTGGAGTCCCTTGATCTTCTTTGTTAGAAATCTCTGAGGTCTCAACAATTGCTGCAAGTGCTTTGTACAGTACATGCTGAATGGGGAGTTATACTCAATTATAGGCTGGATTAATGCAGAGTATAGAGGGGTTATAACCTCTTTTGCTCTTGAGGCAATGCCTTTACTAATCAAGTGTGCTATGCAAAAAGCCTTCTTTACTACAGTAGAGACATGGTGGTCAAAGTTATGGTCTCATTCAGCCTGTGATCCCAGGTCCCTTACCACTTTGTGGGTACTTAGGGTATTGTGGTTTATTTGATAGTGTGAAGGGACAGTGTTTGTGCCAAAGGGAATGATGATGCACTTCTTCGCATTCAGTTTGAGACCATGACTAAGACAGCAGTTGTTCATCTGTGTAAGACACTCCTGGAATATACTGACATCATTTGAGGATTCAATAATTTCACCCAGTTTGCAGTCATCTGCAAACATGGTCAGCCAGAAAATCCTTAGTTTTGAACTGAACTTCTGAGAAGTATATACCAAAGAGTGGGGGGCCCAACACTGACCCCTGTTGCACCCTACTGGTAACTGGTCTGCTGGGTGATGTGGAGTCAACCACTTTGATAGTGTGCATCTAGTTTGTGAGTCAGTTGGCAACACATCTTACAGCAAAGGAGTTTACTTTCAGTTTACAAATTTTATTAGTAATGCCTGAGTGTGGGATTGTATTGAAAGCCTTTGCAAAGTCGAGTTATGCTGTGTGCACAGATTTATCCTCATCACTGGTCCTGGTCATATTTTCAAAGAAATCCACCAGATTTAACAGGCAGGCTCAGCCCTTTATGAATCCCAATCCGGTAGGATCCAGGGTTTGGAGGTCACCAACATCTTTATTTATGAGGTCCATAATGATTTGTTCCATGGCCTTACAGATGAAGTTGGTTAAGCTTATGGCCTGCAATTCCCTGGGTCTGTTGCAAGGCCACCTGTGTGGAGGAGAATAGCTGTTGCTGTTCTCCTTTCAGCAGGAACAAAGCCTGTGGTTAAATTATGATTGAAAAGGGTACTTAATGGTGATGCTACTTCATGTTTTAGCCTTTTTAGAAGACAGCCTGGGATGTTGTCTGGTCACAAAGAGGCTGTGTTTTTTGCCTTGGGCAAGGCTTTGATGACCAGCTCTACAGATATGTAGGGTGGGGAGGGGAGTTTGGGGGAAGGTTTGTGATGGGTTTGGAGGGGATAACAGAGTGACATTTTCACCAAGCCTATCCACTAGCAGGTTTGCTATCTCTGTGGGGTTAGTGTGCATCTAACCAAGGTACAAAACCTGGTACTTGATAACATCCTGAAAACTAGAATTGTTTTTCAGGAAGGGAACTGTTCCACTGCAAGAGTTGTTTATTTGGCAAAGTGTGATGGTTTTATGGAGCTGAAAATGTGCATTTATGAACACCTCTATGATATTCCCAGCTGTAAAGAAAACAGTGCCCTATATAAGCACTCCTCTGGCTGTAGTAGTTTTAAAAAGTTCTCTTTCAGAATATCAGAAAAAAATTAATATCAATCCCAGAGGGGGAGACTGGAAAGGATGGCTCAGTAACAGAGAACTTATGTGGTAGCTTAGATGAGATAGCACTTTCAAACCAGGTTTGGACTAGCAAGTATTCATAGTATTAGTGTTGAATATAAAAGCTAACAAATCATAAACAATAATTAAATGTTTAATTTTTATATAAGTTATGACTGATTTTATAGGGCTAAAATGTTTTAGCATACTGTATTTATCATTATACATGCTGATTTTTCCAGAAACTAATTTTGTAGCTTTAAGACTGCAATGAGATTTTAATTATTTAATTAACTTTTAATCAGCCAATAAAACAGGTTTGAGGGCAGTATTTAAAGATGACTTTTTGACTGCCTTTGATTCTAATGAAGTCTCCTATGTGGGATGAAAGTGCTCAATTTCTAAATAAATCTTAATTTTAAGCATCTTGGACCTCAGCTGCATTGTTTCAGTTTAGAATCTGTCCAGGTGAGCTGATGTGTATTGATGTCCACAGATTCATAGGAAATGAGTGCAAATGAGTCACAAGACTAATACCCACCTTCATGCTGTGTCCACTTCTGAAGAAGGGTAAAGCAGGTCAGTCAAGGAGTAAATTTATGGGTACCTATCTAATCATCCAGGTTTAATTTGAAGGACTCTAGGGTATCACTCTAACTTACAGAAGATGTTTGTTATAGCAGCGGGGTAAGCGCTGAGTAATAAGTTGCCTTTGTAGCATATTTTATATATGTGCTGATGGAGATTTAAGTCCATGGTTGTTACTATATTGAAGCTGTATGATTTGCAAAGATATAGAACCTCATGGAGGTCATGGTCCCTATGGATGCACAGAGCTGTATTACAGTTTGTGTATATCTGCATAATTTTCAGTATATTCAGTACGTAGCTTATGAGGGTCAGTGGGTCAGTGTGCACTCCTTTAAAGTTGTTACTGTTTAGTTAAATGAGTGTTTATTATTGTTGAATGATGAAGCCCTAGAGTGTCTGGTTGGGGCTAAGTATCTTACCACTACTGATCTTACCAAGGGTTACTGGAAGGTATCCCTGACTTCCAGTGCTAGAGAGAGGTCAGCCTTTGTGATGCCTTTTGGTTTGTATGAGTTCACGAATATGCCCTTTGGAATAAAAAAATGCCCCAGCAACTTTCCAGAGACTGGTAGATCATATCCTAGCAAGAGCAGGAGATTTATCCCTTGCTTACCTAGATGATATTGCCATTTACAGCCATTCCTGGCAAGAGCACCTTCAGTATGTCAGACAGGTGCTGGGCAGACTACAGAGGGCAGGGTTGACCATTAAGGCCAGCAAATGTCAATTGGGCATGGCAGTGGTCTCTTACCTGTGACATAGAGTGGGGAGTGGTAAGATCAGGCCAGAACCTGCCAAGGTGGAAGCCATTCAGGCATGGCCTTCCTTTGTTACCAAAAAGCAGGTGAGGGCATTCTTAAGGACAGCAGGGTACTACAAAAAGTTTGTCCCCATTTATAGTACCTAGCTGCTCTCCTCACAGACTGGAAAAGGAAAAACAGGCCAGATAAGGTAGTGTGGACCCCAGCATGTGAGCAGGCATTCCAGAAGCTTAAAGGAGCTTTGGGAGGACCCCCATGTTAGCCAGTCCACATTACAGCAAAGAATCTGTTGTGCAGGTGGATGCTTCAAACCATTGGGTGGGGGCTGTACTTATCCAGGTTTCCTCAAAGGGAGATGAGCACCCAGTGGTATATCTCAGTCATAGGCGCCAATGCAGGGAGGAATGCTATGCAGCTGTAGAAAAGAAATGCCTAGCCATAGTCTGGGCACTGCAGAAACTTCAGCCTTGTCTGCATAGAAGGAAATTCACTGTAGTTACAGACTACAATCTCTTAACATGGCTACATCGAGCCAGGCAGCAAAATGTGAAGTTACTAAGGTGGAGCCTAGGGTTGCAAGCATATGATATGATGGTGCAGCACCACAGTGGGGTTAGCAATGCCACCACAGAAGGGCTCTCAAGACAGGGAATGAGGTAAGGTATTCCCAGATAGGCTCAACCCTCTTAAGAAATGTTTCTCAAGTGTCACTTTTAAAACTAGCTTGAGGTTTTTTTTTCTTTTCGGGGGGGGGGGGATTGTGACACTGCCAGCTCATCTATCTCGAATTTTGCAAATAATTCAAATTCATTTGTGAATATTAATATGATTTATACAGAACTGTATTATGTCATTTGTGAATATTGGTATGATTTATACAGAACTGTATGTTATGTACTGAGCTTCAAGAATGTAACTGCAGCATACTCTGATGGATAATAGAAGATTAACTTAAAAAACTTCAAGAAAATAAGTTGAAATTAAGTGCTTTACAATTTGTTATATAAGTTAATACAGCAAGGAGACAGGATGTCTAGAGTTAAGTTTTTCTATTGTCTGAAACGAAAAGTAATTACAAGGTTTAAAATATAAAGTGTCTGATTGCTTTATGACTTCCTAGCAGCTACACAGTTCTGAGCATATCTGAGAGATATATATTTCTCACACAGAAATGTTAAAATTCTCTTAGTTTCTGGATTAGCCTGAGAACTGAAGTCAGGTGGCAAAAAGTGATGTCATCCATGCTAATCGAGCAGTAATGTTTGATATTAATTTAAGAACCCTCTCAGAGAGAGACTATGCATTTTGTATTTTATCTTGGACCTAGCAAGAACATCTACTCATCAACATCTGCACTTGCCTTGCTCTGTAAGTTAGTTTTTTTAGGTCATATTAACTCTTTTAGCTATAGTTAAGTATATAGTAAAGATTAGTTTAGATCTTTTCTGCATTTAATTGAGACTGTCCTGCATTGTTGTTTTAAATATTTAATGTGGTTTTGAATTCTAAAGTAACTGTGTTTGTTTTCTGAGTATTGTCTTGTTCTTTTATTATTTATTATTAAATAGATTTAAACATATCTTCGCGGCTGATATTTGTGAGACATATTTAAGCTCTTAGAGTGCTTGCATATGTATTTGTTGACATGTACAGGCCACTCCTAAATAGCCTTGGTCAGTCTACCATTTGGATAATAGTAACATTACACAGTAGGATTGGACTCCCTTTGTTAAGGGCCTTAAGTAGTTGATAAAAATTTGGCTGGTGGCAACTGGTACTACTGGGCAGAAGGGGGCATAGCTAGTAAACCTGTGCCAGCCTTTCTCAGGTGTGTGTGTGTGTGTCTGTATATCGATCAAATATCAAAGTGTGTGTGTGTCAGCTACTTGGGCACGGACATGAACACTGGTTGGACAGAGAGAGTGTGGAGGTCTTAGCTTGGACACTCAGCTGAGATATTAACCCTAAAGCCGTGCCAGTGGGGAGTCTTATTGGGGATCTGGAGAAAGAGGGAGAAACCAGCCCCAGACTGACTGTGATCTCTGTGTGCTCTTAAGGGAAATTGTACTTTACTCTGTGTACTTGCCATCCTCCCATTGTGTACATCCCTCACTGTTACCAATGGTGAGGATTGAGGCTCCCTGATTAATGGGCCAGTGCAGTGGTGTCACAATTATGTATAAAAGATGTACTTAAATCTGCATATGTTACTTAGGTATGCAGTTCACAAACATACATAAATCATGACCTGTGTAGTGAAATTTGTCATAAAACATGCTAGGAACAACAGTTTACTGAGGTCACATACATTAAAAGGGAACTACAACTGCTCTTCATATGTCCATAAGTATGACACAGGAGATGTACATTCTATAGGCTGCTACTCTTTCTTTGCAAATAGACGTAATTGCAAATGTATACTGATATATTGATCATTGCTCTGATAAGTTCAGCTGCATGTGGTAGCTCTACATCTGTGTAACACAAGGCTGTAGTTATCCTTTTTGTGTGTGGGTTCATGCCCATGTAGTGATGTATGTGGCTGGGGCAGAGGTGTCTGTTTTTCTCATGATTGAGCATTTGTTGGAAGTTGAAGCACTGCACACCTACCTGCACATCCGTGCACATTGCACTGAATGTAGGCACTAGCTTGCAACATGCCATTGTAACATATTCCCTTCTTGCTCAATATATAACTCTGTAATGCTATTACTGGTCATGTAATAGTAACACTAACTTATTAACAATGTAGGCCCACTGGCACATAGTCTCTCTTCAGGGGTGATCTGGGTGGAGTGCCTGGTAAAGTGACTTGCTCAAAGTCACGCAGTAGGCAAATCAGGGGTGAGGAAATCAAACCCTGTATGACAGAAACTACATATTACAGTCATAACAATTTACATAATCTGCTAGCTATATCTCTTGTATGTATCAGTAATGATTGTTTTTTATTCTCTCTTCCTGTCCCTCACTTTGTCACAATCTAATTTTATTGTTTCAGGCTTTTGTTTTTCTTTGTTACTTTACCTCTCATTGTTTATGTTGGCATTTCCTACAGCATCTGCAATGGCTGTGTCAGTGGTGAGGCCTAAGTCTGCATTTGCTTATTGGTCCCATCCTCCACTGTCTCCATTTAACCAGGATCCAGGCCTGCCTCTCTGTTGGGTGCATCAGGGGTAGATAAGATGGCTCCCTTGTGGCATCTGGTGGTCACTTCCACTGTTCTATTTAGTAACACTGCCAAGGCTTTGCAGGATTACTGAAAATGAGTAGGTAGAGGTGCATGGGGAATTGATTGATTAGCAGCCAGAAGCTCACATTCAGCACTGGGAGCAGAGTTACCCCACTGCCTGTCTGTCTCTTTTCAGCAGACACTATCTGGGGTGTGAGGGTGGTCAAGGTGCTAATTAATCTCTCACTGGTTCAAGCAAATGCATTACACTATAAAAGTATATACCCACCCTATCCCCCATCCTGATGTTGCTCCTCTTTGAGCGTAACCTACCTCCCTTCTCTGTTTGTTTTCCATTTTCCCATTACTAGTGTTATCCCTTTATCTGTATTGATATATCTATATCTATATATATATATATATATATATATATATATATATAATTTCACTATTTTTCCAAGAATGTGCACCTCACCTGTCACTCTATCTCTGTTTTATATTTCTTTTTTCTGTTCCTTCTTTGAAACCTCACTGTCTTACCTGTCATTGTCTTACTTTTAAATCCTTTTCCATATTTCTTTTTCCAAAAAAAAAGAAAAAAAAAAAAAGAAATGGATGCCTGTCCCTGCCAAAACTATACCACTCATTCCCACTCCCCTTCTTATCATCCCATTGACAACCTACCTAGAGAATATCTAATGCTTGCAGCTGCTTCCATTGCTTGTCCATTCTCCATCTTTAATAATAGATCCATTCATCAATCACATGGCTCATCTATCTGAAAAAAATCTACATCATACCCAGGACTGGCCTTTAGTCAGCTGGTGCCCTAGGCAAAAGGCTGCAGAGCACCCCCCCCCCTCCGCACCACCTGTTGCCCCCATCCTGGCTTACCTATGCCATTCGGATTACTGGAAAAACTCCCCTGCTACAGTGGCACCCTAGATGGCTGCTTAGTTGGCCTATGCCTAAGGTCAGCTATGATCATACCGCTTCACAAAGGTGGTAACACCTCTGAAATAACAAACTTTAGGCCTATCACTATCTTATCCTCCTCTCTAAAATTCTTAAAAAGTGCATACATCAACAAATCTCACAATATCCTCTTCAAAAAACTCTGCTAATCTCTACCCAATGTGTTTTTCACCCATACAATATCACAAAAATTGCCATTGTTACTTTCTTAGATAACATCATCAAAGCTAGATATGATAATAAGTTGGTGTCTTCAGTTTTTGGATCTCTTCAAAGCCTTTGACACAGTTTCTCACTCCATATTACTCTCTAAGGTGTCTGTACCTGATCTGTCTAGTGCAACAGTCAGCTGTTTCACTAGCTACCTTTCTCACTGGAAGTGATCTGTAAAATGTCTCTCTACATATTCCCCTTTTCTTCATTTAATACCTGTGCGCCCCAAGGCTTTCTCCTCGGACCTCTTCTCTTTAACATCTTTATTAACAACTTACATATATCCATCCAACAGGCCTTCCTCATCAAATAAGCTGATGACTCCACCCTCATCTGCTCATCAAACACTCTTTCTCATTTTACTCCATTATTCAAAATGTCTTCAACTCTATTGAGCACTGGTTTGGTGAAAACCATGTCTCCTTAAATCCCTATTTCCCTTCTGTATGTTGCTCTGCTTGCTGCAACATGTTTTTCTTACTTTCCTGTACACCCATTTCTATTCCTTTTAATTATCAAAAGCTAGATTTAGACATGCTGTAAGACCATTAATGTGCCTTGCAAGCATTTTCTTATTGTCATTACATAATGCAGATGCACATTTAGGTGGTGACCACCTACTACTTGCTTGCCCATTTTCAATGCATCAATCATAGTCATAAATGCAAAAAAAGAATCTCTCCCTGTGCGGCCTGTCATTTTTGTGGCAGGTTTTGCATTTAGGAGTAGTATGGATCACAAATTTCCACCTATTTAATTGATAATTACCTTTGGATCATTTCTGACTATGAGTCATACCTGCAGGAGGCTTACCAGAATTGCACATGGCACATTTTTAAACAAATAAGTACTACTTTTGTTCAACATCTTTTCAATATTTGGACAGCAAATATAATGGACTGTTTTTCATACCACCAGATCTACCATATTTCAGGCAATTACTGCCTTTTGATATATAATAGACAACTTGGTTATATATTCCTGCTGTTATTTCAATCCTGAAATCTTGATGAAGAATCCAAGACTAGCTGTATGTACACCTGCATATGTATGATTGTGTGCTTGTGTATGTGAATGTGTATATGTGTAAGTCTCCAAGTTTGTGTGTGAACTCTGTGCATTTTTTTCTTTGAGACTTTATGGTATTGTAAATTTGTTACACATCCACTCCTATATTTGAATTCACTGAATGCCTTCTTCATTTGTTAGCAATGCTCAGAAAGTAAAGTATGTTCTGACATATTCATATGGTCAAGAATCATGTTGTTCCCCATGTCAAATCTAACATTCAGCAATTAGCTGCTTAAAAACTAAATCTGAAGGCTACTATAGCAATATTTTGTCAGCAATCCACAGAATAGTTTTGCTTCAGATACACACACACACACACACACACACACACACACACACACACACACACACACACACACCCTAGTTCACTTATGATCTGCAGAAATATTTGAAAGAATAACACACATGGGATAATGCTAATGTTTACTTTTGGTTGCTGTACAGATGTAACACCTGCATACCCATCTGTTCATGTCCTGCAATATATCTCTGAGCTGCTGATTCTTGTTTACTTTGCTAATATAAAGGAAGTTCTCTGTGCCAAATTTTCTGATAATTGAATTTATCAGAACTTACATCTGCAGTTTAAATTTTCCACCATGGTTACTTTGATGATGATGTTTATTGCACATTTTAGTTTATAGAGCTTTACTTTCTGAATGATGAGTGATTTTGAGAAATCAACATTTCTGCCAAAATATACCCTAATGTCTGAACCAAGCATTGATAATTAACTGATCTTAGCTACTAAAAAAAATGTATATATATATATATATATATATATATATATATATATATATATATATAATTATACATGCACACACACACTCACACACACACACACACACACACACACACACACACACACACACACACACACACACACACACACACACACACACACATATATATAGATGTATAGACATAAATATGTACACACCCACACTCTAGGTTAATATAAATATAGACACACATACACATACTCAAAACAGATATGGCCCAAGGGCACCAGCCTTCAGCTGTGCCCCAGAGGTACTTTCTCCACCACCCCTGGATGGCCATTTGGCTTACCTCCCAAAGTGGAGCCATAGCTTGGGGTGACTGGGCTATTAGTGGTAGAACTACACATTAACCTGTTTTTGAGTTAGTGAGAACATGAAAGTGGTCCGATACAGTACAATCTGCAGTAGTTAAAATGATTCCTTTTACATTAATTATCCTCTCCAGCCTCTGAGCTAGATACTCCTCTCATCACCTATGTCCTCCTACAATATCATTGATCAGATCTGAATTCTATTACTTACGCTCCACACATTTTTTCATGCAGGGTTGCAAATGAATGCACTGATTATTATGTGATAAAAATAAATAACTGTAAGACTTTGGGATACGGTGAAATGATATACCCATGATATTGTTTTTTATGTTATTTCACTGTCACATGAAAGCTGTATTAGACTTAAAACATAGAAAGTTAGTTGTAAGAAACAAAGCATCCTTGCCTAGTGCTTTAAAGATTTTTGGGTGACTAAAGGGTAACACCTTAAATTCCATCTACTGCAGATTGAAAAAATCTATCTATATCTATATCTTTATCTGTATTTATACCTGTACTGTAGCTATACCTATCTATCTGTCTGTCTATCTACCTATTATTTAAGAAACTTTTCTTAAAATAAACAAGATATGAAGGCTGCCTTCACGGAGAAGCAATTACTGCAAACAGTGAATCAAACGTTGTAAGGTTAGTGGGTTAATTGATCAAATTATTGATATCCTTTTTGACAGACAACTGGGTGACTTGATGATGGCACTTTTAAGTGGGAGTTTGGCATGATGGTTCAGGTGTTTACCTTACACATGCAAAGTGCAGTGTTTGATTCTTGTATGGGATAACTGGCTACCCTTAAAATGGTCAGCAAGAGCAGTTAGCTTAGTACGGACCTATGAAGGTGGTTAACCTTCCTCAATTGTGCTGCAGTGATGGAGAGAATTTTTGGGATTTAAAAGCCAGTTGATGTGCATTGAGTGTAAAATGACAGAGGAAGGCAGTGATAAAAAAACAGACTTTTAAAAGGCAACAAAAAGAACAGAAGTGGTTGTTGTTTTACTACTGCAGAAACTAAAAAGGAGCCTGATATTGACATAAATGGTGTGCTGGAGAAGGCCATGTAGTGGCTAAATGTAAGAAAAGAGAGGAAAACAGGAAATTTTTCATTTATGGAAGAAGTAAAGACAATCTTCCAGATAGTATACAGAAAAAAGATATACCATAACAGCAATTAAATAGAAATTGATTACAGATAGACAGGTGTACATACTACAGAAATTAGGAAAGGGAGAGCGTATATGAAAGTAAAAATGTACAAAGGTAGAGGATAGCAAAGAATGTATGGGGCACATAACTAAAAAAAAAAAAAAAAAAAAAAAAGAAATGTGCAAAATGACACTCTAGTGAAAGGTCACAGAAATGAATGACTGTACAAAAATGAATGCTTATGTCATCTACTAAATACATAAAAATGAGGAAATTGATGCAATTAGTAGTTAGGATGGTTCAGCCAGCAAAGGATCATGAAGAAGGTAAACCAGGTGATTCATGAGCAGGAATTATCCAAAGAACAACATGGGTTGTGGATGTGTTTGTTTATCAGCATACTCTGTATCAAAGAGTCAGTGCTGGCCAAGGTACTATAAGAGAATGTAGATTTAGTTGAAATTTGTTGACAGTAAAGTCCAACAGAGCTATAGCCCTTTTTCAGCGGCGGTCCTGGGAGAAAAGCTCCACAGAAGAACAAAAAGTTTACAAAAATAGCATTAATGAGAGCAATACAGAGAATGTAGAGTTTGGTACTCAAGTAGTTACACAAGTGTATCAACAGAAGTAAATGCACACATGAACAAAGATGTGTGTTATAATAACTACTCTGGTTTCTGTAAGGTTGTCATTCAACAAATATAGTCCAGGTGCACGGGGTGGTTATATAGTAGTTCCAGGATAACAGCCTGTGAGCCAGTCACTGCTAGACAACAGAATGACAGAGAAGGACCTGAGAACAGATTAGCAGCTGCACTCTTTGACAGTGGGCTGCAGGAAGTAAAAGCACCAGATATTGTGCAGTAATGCCAAGCTACCTGTTAATGCAACCAGTGTGCAGCCTCGTGGATCTTAGATGATGGGATTGTTTCAAGGTGGAGCTGTAAGTTTGGCATGATGTAGTCAAGTTTGCAGAATGCACATACCAAGATAAAAATGTCAGTTGCAAAAACAGGGATCAGACACCTTTTAGATGTGTAAATGTAAAGTGTTTAAAAGTAGGATGAGTGACAGAGTTAGAAGAAGACCAAACAAAGTTGATATAAATTGTTAGAATTGGGGGCTCTCTAATATCTGCAATATGCTTTGACTTTTGGCAAGGCAGCTGGTGCAAACAGAAATACATCTAATCTTAATACTAAAATAAAATTAGAAGTGATTAGTCCAGAATCACATTATGTGCTAGGGGAAGAATGACTTTTATAATAAATACTATAAAATAATTAAAGAATTCCCAGTCCTTTACACAAAGCATGGCCACTTAGAGCATGAGATCAGTCAAATTTCTCCATGCTGTTCATCACCAACAGCTGTCTTAAAGAGATAAGAAGCTTTTTGTATCCCTTTAACAAAAAGTAGGTGAAGTATGCCATCCGACATGTGACAGCAGGGAAAACATGAGGGCAGGATGGGCATTTGGCTTAGCTATATAAGCATTAGTTGAACAGCAGGATCATGCTATGAATCAAGCATTCAGTACCTGTTCTCACACATAGGATATTCCATTGTCTTACAAAACATCATTAATCACAGTTTTCCCAAGCCAAACAATGGCCCAATATTAATTCTTCTTAATTAACACTGAGGAGAATTATTATAGCAGCATTCTGGTGTAGAGAATACAGCCATTGTTTAGCAAAGTGTACTAGTGTGACAAATGCTGGATTTTGGGGATTGGGGAGGAAAAGTCTTCAGCTATACAGTGGCATTTGTGTTCACTACTGGTCCCACCACTTTTCTTTAGTTAAATCCTCTGTCATTGTTTCCCAGTCTTCCGCAGTGGCATAATATTGAGGATGTACTCCACAAAAGGACCAAGGATATGTAATGCAAGAGACTTTTACTCACTTTCACATGTCACAGACCTCCTAGGACAATCACAGCACCCTATTCAGTGAACATTTCCTGTTAGGCTATCAGTCTCCAACAGAGATACATTAGAAGGGAAAAAACCCTAAGACATAACCCTGAACCACTCCCAGCAGACACAAGCAAGCTTTGTTTCCATCATCTACCTCCCTCGCTGCTTCCTGCTGTGATGACCATAAAATGAACCTGGGCCAGTCAAGTCTTAATCAGGGCCCAATACATTTACACTATGTAGCCAGCCTAGAAAAAAAGCTACTTGTGTTCCAAAGCTATATAACTCCTTTACGTCTGAGTTCCCATACTGAGAAAAGGTTATAGTAACTCTAAAATAGAAATGCAATTTTCTTTATAAATAAATAAGAAATGTTAGTAGTTGAAGACAACTGTAATATCTCTCTCGCCTGTCAACCTATAAACTATTATATAGAGAGGTATAAAAACAAATGATGATATGAAAAGAGAAGTGGACATAACTACTGGATTAATATGAGATATCAAAGACATAATTGCCTTGCTGATATTTCTAAAAGGTGAGGCTAAATGTGACATGTTTTGACAGATTGCATGGGGTATTCTCATTGCAAGGCAGAGATAAGAGATTATGGGGTAATATTTCTGTGTTCATAGTAATGCATTATTAGTGTTGCAAAGAAGGTCAATGAGGATATTACCCTTGTGAATATTTCTGTCCACAGTATTACTCAACAACAAGCCAATAAATGTCTTATGTTATTAATGTACACAACACTCCTAAACTGACATCATTCATTTTGAAATTAAAGGACTGATAGACTGGTTTTCCTTTACATTTTTTATCTTTCCAACTAGTTATTTAAGGAAAAAAGTGCCAGCATAATGAAAAAAGGCTTCTGTAGTTCTCAATTAAAATGAGAAATACAAAAAAACAAATTAAATTTCAGCAGTGCCTATTGCATGCAATGCAACAACAATCAAGGAGAAGATAGTCCATAAAAAATAAAAAATAAAAATAAAAAAATAATGGAATTTGGGTAAAGTAGACATGACAGTTTGTTTTTAGGAAAGCTTTATATACTGTCTACAACCCTTTTTAATTTCTGAACTATGTAAAAGGGGATGGCATACTAAAGGGGATGGCATAATGGTTGTAGTTATACCCCCAGATTCTGCAAGCCTTGCACAGCGTGCAGGATTAGTGCAGGAGCTCTAGCATACAATATGTCTGCCATGCGATCCAGGAATAGCCTGTAGGGGCGTGCACGAGCACTCCTGCACTAGTCCTGCACGGACTCAGCCCCTGTATGCAAATTACTCCATTTGCAGGAGAAATCCATGCAAATGAGGTGAATTATTTATTTATTTATTTATTTATATTTGTTGACCGGGAGTGTCCGACTGGACGTAGGTCCATTTTCAGCGGAGACCCGGGGAGAAAAGCTCCACAGTTAAAACAAACAGACAGTAGTTACATTGGATTACATAGTGATTAACAATTTACATAGCAATTACTTACAACAATTTATTTTGTATTAAATTGTAATTTATTGTAATTAAATTACATGAATTAGCAATGCAGGAAGCTGGAAACCGGCTGTACAGAACTAGTGTAATCTGCAAAAATGTACTCGGGTTAGTAACCGAGTACATTTCTACAAATTCCGAAACAGAGCCATGACAGCTCCAGATAAAGGCTGCATATCAGTCAGGAAGCATGTCAATGGCCAAGTATAAGGCCATTGGCATTGAAAACAGTGTAAAAAATGAAAAAATCAACTTTTATTTTTTTTTAGCCGATCTCGGCTGTTTAAGCGTAGGGTAGCAGCGTGCAAATGGGATTGGGCTAAAAATATAAAAAAATACCCCCAAAAAAGCATTCTAACCAAAATCACTAATCTGCCATTATAATCAATGGCAGGCGGAAGACAACATGGCCAGTGAGTAGTGGTTGCTAAGGGGGGAGGCTCAGTGTGAGACATGTAACTATGCATTAGCAGGCAATCCTATGCAAATGAGGGGAATGATAGTGAATCCCAGTTTTCCCCAGCATGCTAGTCAGGTCCCAACAGCGTAAGAGTAGGAATAGCTTGGTGCAAGCCTAGGAGTTAGCTAACATCATGGGGGGGGATGTCAGGCATACTTTAAGTGGATTGGAGCCCTGTGGCTCAGGTTTGCTTCTAGCTAGGCACAGCTAAGCAAGGGTGTGTGTCTGAGTCTGCTTAGCACTCTTTATATTGCCTAAGCAGGGTTGCTGGCCATGCACCGGGTTTTAAAGAAAAAAAAAAAGGTAAACCAGGAAATAGCAGTTCTGTGCACATTTGAGCACTGTGTTTGTGTGGCACGCCCCTGGGCTTAAACAGGAAGGCAATGGGAAGGGAAAAGAGTAGTAAGAAGTTAATCAAGAATAACTAGCATAGCTGGCAGGTGAAATGTATCAGAATCAGCCAATTACACAGGCAGCAGACCAGCCCAGCCAAGAACACTACTATAAACTATGCATGCACCCTCCCCTCTGTTTTTTCCCATACTCTACACCACCGGTATGTACAAGTGGGGAACTTTTAACAAACAAAACTACAAAATGATAGGAGCTGCAATAACTATCATGCAACATCTTGTGGAAGAGGCTGAGGGTGGTGAGGATGTGAATGCTGTCAACCAACCCACAGTGAGGAGACAGAGAAGAGTGTACTGACCCAGGGTAACCTACCAGGGGCTACATGAGCTGGAGATAGTGGAGCACTATAGGATGGAGGGGGAACTCCTACAGCAAATTGTTGAGCTGTGCCGGCCACACCTGACACACAGAACTAACAGAGGGGAACCCATCCCAGTGGATACCAAGGTATGTGTAGGCCCAAGAATACTAGCTACAGGTACCATCCAAAGGCCAACTGGGGATATGATGGGGATCTCACAGGCATCAGCATCCAGGGTACTCTACCAGTTCCTGGATGCCATGTCAGCACATGTCAGTGAGCATGTGTATTTCTCCAACACCCATGAGGCGTTGGCCAGCAATATGCAACTGTTCCACCAAATAGCAGAATACCCTGAGATAGTGGGTGCTATAGACTGCACTCACATATGCATCAAAGCACCACCTGGTGAGCGGGGTAGGGTCTACATCAACCGCAAGGGCTTCCCCTCCATCAATTGCCAGGTCATGTGCGATGCCCAGGGCATAATAATGAATGTGTGTGCTGGCTGCCCTGGAAGCTATCATAATTTCCACATCTGGCATCTGATGCAGCTGTACCAGAGATTTGCCAATGCAGACATCTCTCACGGTCATCTAGTGGGGGATACTGGATATGCACTGGAGCCATGGCTGATGACACCCATCAGAAATGCACACATACCCGAACAAAACCTCCATAATGAGGCACACGCACAGACCAGAATTATAGTAGAGTGTGTGTTTGGGATGCTCAAGTCATGGTTTCGGTGCCTGGACACATCCAGTGGAGCCTTGCAGTACTCACCAGCTACATGTACCCAAATTGTCATCATATGTGCCATGCTACACAATATGATCCTGCGGAAAAAGCTGCAGCAGGAACAGCACGGGGCAGGGCCACACAGCCCCCCACTATTGCCAAAGCCTGCACAGGCACAGAGTGACTCAGACAAGGAACAACCTGAGCCTGCCTCAGTAGGCAGAAGGAGGCATGCCCAGTATGCCCTGGCCTTGACAAAGAGACAATGCATAGCACATATACTGACACAGAAGGGACCCATGGAATAACACCTTTCTCTGACTATCACATACAGTAAAAGGGATGCCAAACATGACACTACCTGTTCTCAGCAATGTGTAGGGAGTGTACTATGTGCATCCAACATAGGCAGCCCCACAGCACCACCCTCAATACTGGGACACCCACAAGGTAAGTGACTCGCACATGCCAGTCAAGGGGGTTCACATACCTGACAATAGTCACAGCCAGCAGGACAGGTGTAGACAAACACAAACAAAGGCTGTGCCATGGCCTCTGAATGATGCCTATGGGTAACCTCCCCCCAGGCCTACACAGACAGACTACAGCAGGTCAGGCAGTGGGATGTTAGTTCTGAAGGGTAGGAAGTCAGAAACTATTATGTAGGTCAATCAAAGCTAAGATCTGAAGTACATTGATATGCCTGTAGTAAGCATTATAGGTTAGAATACAGAACGAAATGGAGTATCTGACATACCAGTATAGTCATAGCAAATGTGTACAAGTGTCAGATGTGCCCCCCCATCCTACGTAGTAATGTAATAACAGTCAGTTGTGCCCCCCCAGTCCTGTGTAGAAATGTAGAAATAATCAGGTGTGCCCCCCCATCCTACGTAAAAATGTAGTAACAGTAAGGTGTGCCCCCCAATCCTGTGTAGAAATTGTCAGTTGTGCCCCCCCCAATCCTGTGTAGGAATGCAGAAACAGTCAGGTGTGTCCCCCAATCCTGTTTAGAAATGTAAAAATAGACAGTTGTCCCCCCTCCCCAATCCTGTGTAGGAATGCAGAAACAGTCAGGTGTGCCCTCCCCAATCCTGTGTAGGAATGCAGAAACAGTCAGGTGTGCCCTCCCCAATCCTGTGTAGGAATGCAGAAACAGTCAAGTGTGCTCCCCCAACCCTACTTAATTATGTAGTAATGGTCTGGCGTGCCCCCCAGTGTGACGTAAACATTTTGTAACAGTCAGTTGTGCCCCCCCACAACCCTATGTAGAAATGTATTAACATGTATGTGTAGGTATAATACCAGTGGAGCACAGCTGGACAGAGGTGCCAAGGTAGCAGGATAGGTTGTAGCATCTGCATAATATGCAGATATGTGTGTGCTAGGTTGGTGTGTGTCTCATATTGTGTGAGAGTGGTCGGTATGTGTGCATGTTGAGGTAAGCCTGGTGGCCATTGCCCACTACCGCTGATGACAGGGACAAGTCCTCACAACTGCAGTGCCATACACAATACCCATCAGTATAACACAAGCCAGCAGTAAGCCATTGCAAATGTATAGTGGTAATATGTGTTACCATCTGAAAAACTGACATGGCATGGCTGTTGGACTAGATATACAAGCAGTACAAAGGGGAAAGTACCCCAGATGCACAGTATATATAGTGTCACTGTGAAATGGACATACCCTTGGAAAAGTACATAAATGTATGCATCACATTATCTGGTCATGTAGTAGGGGATACTGGTGTTGTCTGCCCAAACATTTGCAGATCACAAAGGTGGTAGGACTGATATATTGGGAAACAGCTGATGTACCTGCACATGCAAGCATAACTGGAATGCCCAATGCATATCTGTGTGTCAGGTGAAAGTAGTGTCCATAGCACACATTCACCCAGCTCATGGAAACACCACTCACAGGCACCTCTCTGGTCATATCCCTTCTGTGGGGAATGGGTACAGTAAGATCACACCTGTATATGGCAGTAGCAGAAGACTGCAACATGCACTGCAGGTGTCCCATGCAGGTGTATCCCTAGCTGTAGGTAGCACCCTGCCAGCATCCACACCACCTGAACAAGACTGTTAGGAGGTATTGGCATGAACACATATTACAATTACCTTGTCACCCCAGGGGAATAGACTGTATGGTGGTCTGGGACTGTAGGACTGACAGAATGCATCATCCTGCCACATCTGGCATGCAGCAACACTTAATGCCCCACAAGCATCTGCCAAAGGCTTGTGACTCACACGTACTGCTAATGCATGTTATGTCATGGACACCCAAATAACAACATAACATACTCCACATAAGCCATGTGCAAGGCCATGTGGACAAACCACAGTAACATGTCCACCATGTCCCACTGCATGAACTGTAGACCAACATTAACACACACCTGTGATGAGGTGATACCCTTAGGGAAAGTATCAGAGAATTTATGCATAATGTATGGAAGATGTTAGAATAATGGGAGGTGGGAGCATGGGCAGCATGGAATGTGCAGGGTCTGACACCAAGCTGTGTGCACATTATCTCTGGCTGCAAACACATACATGGGTGGTTACACACCTGCCCATACACCACAATAGGGTAAATGTCCTGATCCATGGCCCCTGCCCCTGGCTAACCTGTGTGAATCTGTACAGCTGTGAGGCATTGCCACAGCAAGATAAGCCCATACTGTCATGTTGATGGGCGTACAAGTATGGGATCCTCTGCCAGCACTGTACCAAGGTGCTGAACTGGATAGAAAAACCCCGCACCAAGTGTTTGCAGCTCCCCCTTCAGAATGGCATAACTTATCATGAATACGTAGGTGTCTGCCCACAATACCAGATGCAGCTGCAGTCACCCTTGTCCCTCAAGACATCACTGTGAGCAAAAATGTCCACCTGACAGTACATGAGGACAGAAAACATCACTGTGTATAAAAGTACACGTTTGAATATCTCTTCTAACAGCAGTACCATGCAGCTGAAGCAGCACAGACACAATCCCCTACAGTACATGCTATCCCTTGCACAGTATGTCCCCATATTTCCAAATGATTGATGGATACCCTACAGAAACAGTAAGCTACCTGTAGGTGTATGACACAAAGGTCTGCACTGCAGTACAAGCTACCTGGACTTGATCCACACATTCTATACAGACGGGCATACTGGGCATGCTCACACACAAACAAATGAAGGCCATGTCTGCAAACACCAGTGGATCAGACATATCTAGTACTTGCTGATGTTAGTATAGACACTCCTCAGTATGCACCACTCATGCTTTACACACACATTGGATAGGAATACATACATATATCTAAGGAAAACACACTATAATAAGCCAAAAGTAGACGTACATAGATGTGTGGAAGAGGGTGACAGTGGCAAGGAGCCATCCAAGCCTGTCCCACCCTGCACACAGCCAAAGGACCACAACCACATGAGGTTCAGCTGTCACTCACTGTAGATACTAGCCAACTGTATCTGTCAGTATTACAGACTATGTGGTGCAAGTGCTAGCTGTGAAACATGACTGTACAAGGAAGTAGTCATCTAGCAGCTGTATACATGTACCTGTGGAATATGACCCTGTATGTGCATGCATGTGGTGTGTCAACCTCTAGATGAATGGGTTATGGCCCATGCACACACACTACCCTCCCCATAGCCCTACTATGACAAGCCTGCTGAGGTCATCCACTGTGAAATACACCTTTGGGAAATGTGTAGCCCTGTAATCTCTATGATGCAACCTACAACTGCATACTGCTATAGTGTGATAAACTAGTTAGGTAGGAGTTCCAATCCCAGATATGGCAACTGTGTGTGTCTGTGTGTCTCTGTCTGTTTAGGGAGCAATGCATTTTAGTCTAGTCACACTCAGTACAATCCAAATGCCCTACTTTGCAATCCTGCTGAGGTCATTCACTGTGAAATATACCTTTGAGGAAGGGGTATTCCAGCAATCCCTGTGGTGCATCCTATAACAGCATCATGCAGTAGTGTGATATAGAACTTTGGTAGGGGTTCTGTTCCCACACATGGCAGTTGTGGATGTTTTGTGTGTGTTTCTTTGTCTGTGTCGGGAGCAATGCATTTTAGGCTAGTCACACTCAGTACAATTCAAATGCCCTACTTTGGCAATCCTGCTGATGTCAATCACTGTGAAATACACCTTTGGGGTAGGGGCATTCCAGCAATCCCCGTGGTGCATCCTATAACAGTATCATGGATTAGTGTGCACTAGATCTCTGGTTGGGATTCCATTCCCACACATGGCAGTTGTGGATCTTTTACATGTGTTTTTATGTCTGTGTAGGGAACAATCCATTTAGGCTAGTCACACTCTCTACAATTCAAATGCCCCACTTTGGTAAGGCTGTTGATGTAATTCACCTAGAAATACACCTCTGGGAAGGTTGTAGCCCAGTAATCTGTGTAGTGCATCGCATAACTGCGTACTGCTGTAGTGTGATAAAATAGGTAGGAATTCTAATCCCAGATTTGGCAACTCTGTGTGTGTGTGTGTGTGTGTGTGTGTGTGTGTGTGTGTGTGTGTGTGTGTGTGTGTGTGTGTGTGTGTGTGTGTGTCTCTGTCTGTGTAGAGAGCAATGCTTTTTAGGCTAGTCACAACCCCTACAATTCAAATGCCCTACTTTGGCAAGGCTGCTGATGTCATCCACCTTGAAATACACTTTTGGGAAAGGTGTAGCCCAGTAATCTCCATGGCGCGTACTATAACTGTGTACTGCTGTTGTGTGATAAAATAGTTAGGTAGGAGTTCTAACCGCAGACATGACACATGTGTGTGTGTGTGTCTGTCTGTCTGTTTAGGGAGCAATGCATTTTAGGCTAGTCACACTCAGTATAATTCAAATGCCCTACATTGGCAATCCTGCTGATGTCAATCACTGTGAAATACACCTTTGGGGTAGGGGCATTTCAGGAATTGCCGTGCTGCATCCGATAAAAGTATCATGCAGTAGTGTAATATAGAACTTTCATAGTAGTTCTGTTCCCACACATGGCAGTTATGGATGTTTTGTGTGTGTTTCTATGTCTGTGTAGGGAGCAATGCATTTTAGGCTAGTCACACTCAGTATAATTCAAATGCCCTACATTGGCAATCCTGCTGATGTCAATCACTGTGAAATACACCTTTGGGGTAGGGGCATTCCAGCAATCCCCATGGTGCATCCTATAACAGTATCATGCATTAGTGTGCAATAGATCTCTGGTTGGGATTCCATTCCCACACATGGCAGTTGTGGATCTTTTACATGTGTTTTTATGTCTGTGTAGGGAACAATCCATTTAGGCTAGTCACACTCTCTACAATTCAAATGCCCCACTTTGGTAAGGCTGTTGATGTCATTCACCTAGAAATACACCTCTGGGAAGGTTGTAGCCCAGTAATCTGTGTAGTGCATCCCATAACTGCGTACTGCTGTAGTGTGATAAAATAGGTAGGAATTCTAATCCCAGACTTGGCAACTCTGTGTGTGTGTGTGTGTGTGTGTGTGTGTGTGTGTGTGTGTGTGTGTGTCTCTGTCTGTGTAGAGAGCAATGCTTTTTAGGCTAGTCACAATCCCTACAATTCAAATGCCCTACTTTGGCAAGGCTGCTGATGTCATCCACCTTGAAATACACTTTTGGGAAAGGTGTAGCCCAGTAATCTCCATGGCGCGTACTATAACTGTGTACTGCTGTTGTGTGATAAAATAGTTAGGTAGGAGTTCTAACCGCAGACATGACACATGTGTGTGTGTGTGTCTGTCTATCTGTTTAGGGAGCAATGTATTTTAGGCTAGTCACACTCAGTATAATTCAAATGCCCTACATTGGCAATCCTGCTGATGTCAATCACTGTGAAATACACCTTTGGGGTAGGGACATTCCAGCAATCACCGTGCTGCATCCTATAACAGTATCATGCAGTAGTGCAATATAGAACTTTCATAGTAGTTCTGTTCCCACACATGGCAGTTGTGGATGTTTTGTGTGTGTTTCTATGTCTGTGTAGGGAGCAATGCATTTTAGGCTAGTCACACTCATTATAATTCAAATGCCCTACATTGGCAATCCTGCTGATGTCAATCACTGTGAAATACACCTTTGGGGTAGGGGCATTCCAGCAATCACCATGCTGTGTCCTATAACAGTATCATACAGTAGTGTGATATAGAACTCTGGTAGGGGTTCTATTCCCACACATGGAAGTTGTGGATGTTTTATATGTGTTTCTATGTCTGTGTAGGGAACAATCCATTTTAGGCTAGTCACACTCAGTGCAATTCAAATGCCCTACATTAGTAATCCTGCTGATTTCATTCACTGTGAAAGACACCTTTGGGGAAGGAGTACTCCAGTAATCTCTGTGGTGCATCCTATAACTGCATAGTGCTGTAGTGTAATATACTAGTTAGGTAGGAGTTCTAATCCCAAACATGACATATGTGTGTGTGTGTGTGTGTGTGTGTGTGTGTGTGTGTGTGTGTGTGTGTGTGTGTGTGTTTGTGTTTGTTATTTGTATCCTGTGTTGGGGTGGGGGTGAGTGTGTTACAACTGGACTCAATGTGGAGCAGGTTTTGCAAACTTCTTATATGGTGGCCCAATTATATATCAGAATGTCCACCATACAGGGATAACAGATGTGAAATATCTGAGAGGCTGGGATGCAGATCCATACCCCTAAATGTGACATCAATGCCAGCTGAACGAAGTTAACAACCCTTGTATTACCCAGGGAACACTCAACCCATGTCTCATACACACATACACACACTTGCCTAGGTAACAGCCGCTAAGTTGGTAGTACCCTGCATATTGCCCACTGATAGTAACCATGGTATGATTGCAGTGGGCTACAGAGTGCATGGCATCCTGTCATCAGTCCAATAGGCATGTACATGCTGAAAGTGCACCTCCCTCATGTTCCCCACTGGACACCTGCAACACCTGTGGTGTCATCAAATGGGACCCACAAAGGACATACCATGCCTGAAACACATGCCCTGTATGTCCATTAACAGTTCCCACCACATGAGGCCAGGACTGGCACATCTGATAATAAAAATCTCTGTACACAACATGGGCCAGACACCCCAGGTACAGTTCCACATCTCTCTGTATATGCATGTGGGAGGTGTGCACATCCCAGACACTGTCCATATCATGGACTAAGGAATACATACATGGCAAGCAATGCACAGCATTGGCCACATGCAATAGTCACCCAGGTGACTGGATGGTGAATACAATACCTACCTGTGTGTGAAACTCCAGACACTACACCTTTGAGCCACAGTGCAGACCATTGTCATGTGGCCTGATATCAAGGTATACCCATCACCTAACCTTGTATAGCCATCTGGCACCATCGACCACAACACACATGTGAAGCAGTGCACCCATGCATGTCAGTACTGGTACCTGTGTCAGTGTGTGTGTTGTATGATGAGTATGACCACATTCACACTCACTACAACCCCCATTGGCATACTGAAGCATGTTGTCTGATGTCAGACACATCCACATATCCTTTGCACATATAACCTCCGTATGACCCTTGTGATGCATGTGATACCTGCACAGTACTGTGTTGTGGCAATCCCACTAGTGATGAGTTGTATTCCTGGCCCTGCCAAGTGTGTCAATGTGTGTGCGTCCCTGTGAGAGTGTGGCTGTGTTTACGCTGACACCTGTTCATGCGGACAGGCACATGTACTACACCTACCACATAGCTACCATATCCCTGTTGCAGATGTCACTCACCATCACATATACGTTCTGAGGGCTCCTCAACATGTAACCTATGTGACGTATCCAGTAACTGAATGGTCATGTGATAGCACTACATATTTGTCAGAGGTTTAATACCATGTACTGGTAGGTGTGTACCACAAATATGCTTAAATTTTACTCTCCCACCCCTTCCTGGCTTTTTTTTACCTCTGTCTGCCTCTCTCACTCCCTCTCTGGAGAAAGTGGAGACTTACACCTGCTTTGTTTAGACAGCAGCATGTATATTTTAAGTGATGCTCAGGATCAGCTGATGGCCTCTGTACGAATTGCAGCCCTTCTCTAGCTGATTGCATGTGGAACAGCTGTGGTAACATTCCCATAGCCAATTGTATGGAAACACACTCCAGTACCTAGGAACATCATGTTGATGTTGGGCCTTTCATTCACTGTGAGCAGGAACTCAATCTGTTATTTGGCAAACAGCATCTCAGATGGATTGGGGATTTACCTCTAACAACATGCACTGTGGAAACAGGCCAACACACGGGAGGGGGATGTGCCTGACCTGACTAAAGTCTGTAAGTGCTGCTATACTGCATTTGGAGTAATGTTGGTTTAACAGGGTGTGTGTGGATATGGCTGTCCTACATGTCTTAATACCTGCCATGTCAGTGCTATGTTTATGAGAAAGTCCCCACCTGTAGAGTCAGACTGGGTAGTGTGTGGTGCCTTTTTGTTTCTTGTGTTACCCACAGAGCAGCTATCTGTGGACTGCATAAGGTAGTTTCAGGATTGCAGTCAGTACAGTGAGAGTTACTGACTTCATATCCCTCTATGCTATGTTTATGAGGAAACACACATCTGTAGGGTCATCTGCCTTTTCTTTCAGGTGTTACCCACAGAGCACCTATCTGTGTACTACAGAAGGTAGTGTGAGGATTGCAGTCTGTAGATGGTGACAGCTGTGAGAGTTACTGACTTCATATCCCTCATAAGACATATGTTGCAACAAACCCTGTTACAATAGTAAATGTATGAGGTTATCACAGCAACATGTCAATATTGGCCCTGTGTATGTTCCTCCAGCCACAACCCTGTCAATCTTTGTACATATGACATGCAGTAAAGGGTGTATATGTGCTGTACACCATAATTAGTGAAATCACATCTGATAACAAGCCAGTGAGATATCAGACTGCTACACATGTTTTGTATAGTAGGGGTTATATTTGATGACATAACCTGGAAATTCTGTGGTTGTGTGTACAGTACCGAGGTCTGTGTACTTATGGTGATTGTCAGCAGTGTGTGCATTGTTAATATGTACCTTGGCCTGTGTACAGACTGTGGTAGATGTCATTGTTCTTGGTCCTGTTCTATCTGATTTTACATGCTGCTCCACTGTATGTTACCCTATCGGCTTACATGTTTGTAAGGCCATACATGCATATGTCCCATTCCACAGACAGGCATTGGACCACACGGGGCCCTTTGAAGGGGGACCGGGTTTTAAAATTTTTTGAAAAAAGGGGTTTTTAAGGTTGGGGAGTTTGGGGAACCCATTTAATGGGGTTGTGTTTTAAAAAAACCGGGGAATTTTAGTCCTTTTTTACTGTAATTATTTACCCCCGGGGGCCCAATACCCAAATTATGGGGCCCCCCCTTTTGGGCCCGGGGGGTGTTCAAAAAATTTGGGGGTTGGGTGGTTTAAATTTTGGAAACCTTTCAAACCGGGGGTGAAAATTTTTTAAAACTCTTTTTTTTCCCCCCTTTGGGTTGGCCCATGCTTGTGGGGAGCCTTTGGTTTAATTTATTAATTTGGCCAAGGTAAAAAATTTGTGCATTCATAGGAATTTTTGGGGCCCAAAGGGTGTTGGGGGCCCCAAAATTTTTGGGCCCCTTTGTACCCTTTTTTTGCAAAAAGTTTCCCCCCTTGTTTTGGGGGGGCCCTAGCGGGCTTTAATTTTGTATTTTTTGAAAAAATTTTTTTTTAAAAAAAAAAAAAGATATTTTGTTCCAAAAAAAGAAAAAATTTTGGCCAAAAAGAAAAATACTTGTTTTGCGGCCATAAAACATTTTTCATTGTTTTTGGAAAGACAGAGGGAAAAAAAAAAAAAAAGTTTTTTTTTCTTAAAAATATGTATATGGGGCAAGAATTTGAAAGGAAAAATCAAGAATATAGTGGGGCCCAAGGATTGTAACATAAACCTTGGGGCCATTGCCAGGGGTTTTTTTGTTTTTTTATTTCATGGTTACATCCCATTGTGTCAAAGAGATTGTAAAAGGGTTGTAAGGTTGTATACTTTATTAATTACTTTTGATTTTTGGTATCCTGTGGCCCAGCCAGATTGTACTGTAAAGGCCTTTGGGCCAGCAACATTTTTTAAAATTTTCAACTTTTGTATTATATAACTGTTTCAATTGTATTACTCATTTATAGGGATTTTTTGGGCAAAAGTTTTGACATCATTCAACTGTAATAGTACAAAAACAGTTTTTATTTATCAAACCTGTTTTGGTGTTATATCCTTTGATTTCTTGGGTATATTAACTTACAGTTTTTGAAAACCCCGAATTTTGCTCATAGGTGTGTTTAAAATTTTTATCTCAAAAATACTAGGATTAAATCATAATTTTAAACAAACATTTATTTAAACTCTACATTTGAATATTAAACAACAAAAACTTTACATAACCCGTTTGTGAAAAATTTAAAATCTGTTTTTGTATATTTTTTTTATTTTTTTAAAATTTTTTGTATATGTTGCAGGCAATGATTGTATTTTTTGGGGGGGCTCATACAGTCTCCAGTGGTAATGGGAAATTAATAGTGGCTGTTTATGTGTGCATTTTACATTGTATCTTACTATTATTCTCTGTGTATGTGTTTTTTTTAAAATATATATATATATATATATATATATATATGTATGTATTATAATTTTTGTGTAATGTATCCAATTATTGCTAAAATTGTACATTCCTATCCAGACTGTACTGCATGATATTTACTGATACCAGCCTGACATCATACAGTGGATAGTACTGTTTAAAATTTGTCATTGTGTATCCTTATGGGCTGCAACAGTTCAGTGTTTGCAAATGTTTTTTTTGTTATACCATTACAACTATGTTGTTTTGTCAACCCCAAATTTCATTACATATATGTTTTGTTATGTTATTTTTTACAGAAAGTATATATATTTTGTAAATTTTATCTGCTTTTTACATAATTTTATATTTAGACATATAGTGTAGAAAATATATCTATAGATGTATGCTTTATAATATATTTTTAAAATATATATATATATATATATATATATATATATATATATATATATATATATATATATATATATAATATTATATTTATATTACATATAGATATTTTTATTTTTTGATTAATATCTATAAAAAAACACACACACACACACACACACACACACACACACACACACACACACACACACACACACACATGTTGGAATACATTTGTACTGTTAATGACTGGGCTGGATGATATGTTTTTGAAAACATCAGGTTTTGTATATTTGAATGGCTTAGTGGTAAATCACTTTGGTTGTGGGGTCAGGGTCCTGGGTTTGGCCCTTGGGGGCTATTTATTTTGTTGCTGGGGAGAACAAGGGGTTGGATACAGAGTGATTAAGGCACTTTTTAGCAGTTGTAAGGGGTTTTTTTATTTTTTAGGTAACACTGCTTCCCGTTACAGTTTCTTATATTAGCTTCTAAATTGCTTAACCTGTGTAGGCCTTACCCCTGCAAACAGGCTTAAACCCTTACTGCTGCTTAAAAGTCCTTTCCCCTTTCCCCACTAATTTCTTTAAAAAAAAAAAAAGGGTTGATAGGAAAGTGGTGAAAAGGGGCACAAAGAGGAAAGCAGTAGGAAAATAGCTAGGGATTTGGGGAAAGGGGGTAGGGAAGGTCCATAGCTGCCCATTTTTCTACAGCAACAGCTGTGCATATAACTGAATTTGGGGGTAGATTTGGACACTCAAACCCCCAAAGGGGGGAGGACAACAATAATATTTGATGCCATTAGACCTGATTACATGTGTCCAGTGGACACATGCAAAAGACAGCTATTATGGGGGATTTTTTTTGGGGAAAAGATTGCCCTTTTTTCAGGTGAAGTGGGATGTTGGGGAGGGGGAGTAGGTTTTTGGGGGGGTAGGTTGGGTAGGTTAACAGACAAGACAAACAAGATGAAAACAGGGTGGTATATGACACATGTGGGGGGAAAACCCTTGGAGGGGGGGGGGTGTTGGGAAATCGGAAACCCATGCCCCTAGTGGAAAATGGGCAGTCACCACTGCACCTTCACAGCCCTGGTGGCTGTGCTGGGGCTGAGTTGCAGACCAGACTGATGCTCTAGTCATGACATGGCCCTTGAGCTGGGGGGTCACCAACTGCTGGTTGAGCTCTATGCACCATGGACCCGGTGGTGACAGCCTTTCCTGCTCCGGGGGGGACCCATCCCTGAGGTGGTTCCACCAAAAGGGGGTGCAGGACCAATGGATGAGGAGGTCTGGGGTTGCCCCAGACATGCTGGTTCCTGCCAGCTGAGGTGGGACAGGGGGGTCCACTGGGACCAGCCTTCCAAAATGCTAGTGTTTAGATTTTATCATCATATATGGTTAGTAATAGTCAACACATTCCAGGGTTAGGTATAACACCATGCATAGATATTCCCATTAACCCAGACACCAGATATGGAACAGTTACATAGCAAACAGAACACATGCCTATATGGGACCACAGTGGTAAAAACAACAGCATGCAAGTACATTGATGGCACCATGCCACCAGTGTTGGAATAATTCAATATAGCACATGCATGGAAACAAATATAAATATTTATCAACCAATAGGACATAATCAGAACATCGGAGACATTACATTCTGGTTGGGGTGGATATGTAGTTTATTGTTGGAGATATGGTGGGGGGGGGATGTCAATTAACAACTAGTATATTCCTGTAGTCCACATTACCTTCCTAGTCAGTGCTGTTATCTGTACCTTACAAGTATTACTACACTACCCTATAGCCTTAGTTTTGGGCAGTGATATGGCTTTTTCATCATTTACATGAACTGGTTTTACCTGCAGTATACACCTCTTACCTGGTATACCTGTGGAGGAATGTTTTTTTAACACTAACTGTTTTACAACTCCCAGATTCCCGTTGATGTTGTCACATAGCTATCCAACTCTTTCTGCACAGACTCTGGCCATGTTTGACCACATGCAGGTTTACGGGACATATCTAGATATTGCCCTCTTCAACCTTTTGGGCTTTAAAACACATATACATGCTTTCCCACACAGTTATATTATTAGCACAGTGTGGGTGACAGTGATCAGTGATACTTTATTATTCAGAGAAACTGCAACACTCACATTCCCCACAATACCAGAGTAAACAGTACCAGTACAGGGGATAAGGTTTTATTTTCGCACAGTGTTTATCCCCTGGGGGGGAATGTTGTTAGCACTACCTGATGTTGCCACACAAAGTTCCAGATTACACATTAGTATTTAAAACATCTCACTCTGTTACTGTACACACTCTGGTCACAGCTTGACAACATGGGGGGGTAGATAGGACATACTTTTTTACTCTCCTAAAAGTTTCAGGAGTTGCTACAGTGACAGGTTTGTTCTCATAGATGTTTGACAATCACTTGTATTCCCCGTTTTTTGCTAAACATCTGGGATCATCCCCCAGACTTCCCAGGGGACAGGCAGCAGATATGGGCCCATATACTGGACATTTTGGTCTTATCTGTACAGTTGTGGGTATGATTCTGTATGCAGCCTACTTCCACTCCCAGGATTCAGACCATGGCTGTGTCTAAAAAAACAGACTGTCCATCAGAGTTGTGTCTATATGATATTGCTGTATATCTCCTATCTGCTTTCTGTCTTATAATTCTCCCGTGCTTTTCATTCTGACCTTGTATTACAACACTCTTATACAAAATTTCCCAGACAGTTTTATTTTGTAGGACAGGGGGCAGTGATGTAATCTCTTTTTCAACAATTCATCACAATGCCATCTACCAAATTCTTACAGGTCATTCTTGTATTTTGGGCACAGTTTGGTATCTGAAAACCTGTGGGAGATGTTTGTTAGCACTCCTGAATGTTGCCCCCCAGTACCAGATTCACATTACTATTTTGCACATACATCTCACTCTGTTACTGTACACACTCTGCCACACTTGACAACATGGGGTGTAAATGGGACAATGGGTTCTTACTCTCATATGGTTTTGGGGGTTGCTAGTGTCCAGCTTTGTTCTCATAGATGTGTGTCAATCAGTTGTATTTCCTGTTTGCTGCCTATACATCTGGGATCATCCCACTGATTCACAGGTTGACCCAAAATTACTTTTTTGGAATTTTGGAATACAGTACAGTTTTGGGGAATTCTTATGCAGTACTATCCCGGTTTTAACCATGGTGTGCAAAAAATATAACAGTTCACATTCCCGTTCAGCATTTGGGTTTTTTGTCGCCCTTTTCCTTTTTTCATTTTCCCCAAATAAATGGCTCTGGGGGTTCCCCTATTCGGTTTTAAAACATTTTTTGCCTTGGGCAATACAAAGGGTTTTTACAGGCAAAATTTAATTACCTAATACCAAATTAAAAATTTCCAGCAGTTTAAATTTATTTGAGTATTACCCTTTTTTCCCTCAAAAATTAACCTTTTAAAGGGTGGGGAAACATGGGCAGTCACCACTGCACCTTCACAGCCCCGATGGTGGCTGTGCTGGGGGCTGAGTTGCAGACCAGACTGATGCTCTAGTCATGACACGTGGCCCTTGAGCTGGCGTAGAAGCTCACCAAGCTGCTGGTTGAGATCTCTATGCACCATGACCCAGACTTGTCGATGTGTGACAGTTACAAATCTGTGCCTGCTCACACGGGGGGGGGGGGTGATCCCCATCCCCTGAGGTGGTTCCACCCAAAGGTGGTGCAGGACCAATGGATGAGGAGGTGCTGGGTTGACCCCAGACATGCTGGTTCCCGGTTCCACTGCCAGCTGAGGTGGGACATGTGGGTCCACTGGGACCAGCCTTTCCAAACGTGCTGCAGTGTTTAGATTTTATCATCATATATGGTTTAGTAATAGTAAACACATTCCAGGGTTAGGTATAACAGCATGCATAGATATTCCCATTAACCCAGACACCAGATACGGAACAGTTGCATAGCAAACAGAACACATGCATATATGGGACCACAATGGTAATAACAACAGCATGCAGGTACATTGATGGCACCATGCCACCAATGTTGGAATAATTCAATATAGCACATGCATGGAAAGAAATATAAATATTTATTAACCAATATGGCATAATCAGAACATTAGAGACATTACATTCTGGTTGGGGTGGGTATGTAGTTTATTGTTGGCGATATGGTGTGGGGGGCATGTCAATTAACAACTAGTATATTCCTGTTGTCCACATTACTTTCCTAGTCAGTGCTGTTGTCTGTACCTTACAAGTATTACTACACTACCCTATAGCCTTAGTTAGGACAGTTATATGGCTGTTGTCATCATTATACATGAACTGGTTTTACTTGCAGTATACACCTCTTACCTGTTATACCTGTGGAGGAAATGTTTGTTAACACTAACTGTTTATACGCATACTCCCAGATTCCAGTTTGATGTTGTGCACATAGCTATCCAACTCTTTCTGCACAGACTCTGGCCATGTCTTGACCACATGCAGGTTTACTGGGACATATCTAGACTATTACCCTCTTCAACCTTTGTTGACTTGACACACACATATACATGCTTTCTTACACAGTTATATTATATAGCACAGTGTGGGTGACAGTGATCAGTGATACTTAATTATTCAGAGAAACTACAACACTCACTATTCCCTACAATACCAGAGTAAACAGTACCAGTACAGGGTATGAAGGGTTTTATTTCTCGGCACAGTGTTCGTATCCGAAGTACCCATGGGAGCAATGATTGTTAGCACTACCTGAGTGTTGCCACACAAAGTACCAGATTACACATTAGTATTATGCACATACATCTCACTGTGTTACTATACACACTCTGGTCACAGCTTGATAACATGGGGGTGTAGATAGGACATACTTGGCTTATTACTCTCCTTACAGTTTCAGGAGTTACTACAGTGACAGGTTTGTTCTCATAGATGTTTGACAGTCACTTGCATTTCCCTGCTGGCTGTCTAAACATCTGGGATCATCCTACAGACTTCCCAGGGGGACAGGCAGCAGATATGGGCCCATATACTGGAAATCCTGGTCTTATCTGTACAGTTGTGGGGTATGATTCTGTATGCAGCCTACTTCCACTCCCAGGATTCAGACCATGGCTGTGTCTTAAACAACTTACAGACTGTCCATCAGAGTTGTGTGTACTATATAGATATTGCTGTATATCTCCTATCTACTTTCTGTCTTATAATTCTCCTGTGCTTTTTCATTCTGACCTTGTATTACAACACTCTTATACAGATATCCTAGACAGGTATATTTTGTAGGACAGTGTGGGCAACAGTGATGACTACTATCTCCTTATTCATAGCAACTGCATCAGTCACAATGCCATACAATACCAATGTAAACAGTACCAGTACAGGATAACATTCTTGTATTTCTGGGCACAGTATTGATATCTGACAAACCTGTGGGAGAGCTGTTTGTTAGCACTCCCTGAATGTTGCCACACACAGTACCAGATTACACATTACTAATATGCACATACATCTCACTCTGTTACTGTACACACTCTAGCCACAACTTGACAACATGGGTGTGTAAATGGGACATACGTGGCTTCTTACTCTCATATGGTTTTGGGGAATTGCTAGTGTACCAGCTTTGTTCTCATAGATGTGTGTCAATCAGTTGTATTTCCTGTTTGCTGCCTATACATCTAGGATCATCCCACTGAGTTCACAGGTTGACAGGTACCAGATATGGGCCACTTTAATGGACATTCTGGACATATCAGTACAGTTTTGTGGTATGATTCTGTATGCAGACTACTCTCACTGCCAGGATTTGAACCATGGCTGTGTGAGCTAAAAATATAACAGTTCACATCTCAGTTGCATGTACTATTTGGGTTTTGTTGTCTGCCTTTTCCCTGTTTTGTGACTATGTGTCTCTCATTTGTACTAAATGGTCTCTGGGGATTACACCAGTCATATACAGGCATTTCTACACATTCTATTTATGGTGCACAGTGTGGGTGCTTAATACAGCAGTACTATTACGTGATTGCAAATCTACATTACCATATGATACCATAGTATACACATGCAGTCCAGCAGTTAGAACTTTATTGTCAGACTATTACCCTTTATTTACATACAAACTATATGAGACTCTTGTTGCCATATTCTCCGGTGTATGCAGTACTTGCCTTGAACAATACAGGTTTTATACAGGCAATTAATTTACTAATACTTTTAGTTTTATTTCCTATGACAGTAAATGCATGAGTATCGCTGACCTGCCTCACATCTCAACCTTGCCAGGCGACTGACGTGGGCCTCCTGGTTCACAGCCCGCTCCGCTGCAGCTGTGGGGGACATAAGAGAAATATTTAGCCATACATATCCATGATATACATGAGCTGGCAATTATTACAAACATAGTGGGGTGATACTTACACACAGCTGGGACATCCATTCCACTCTAGCCTCTTGGATCCACTGGTCCAAGAGGTCCCCCTTATGCCGGTTCAGGTTGGCATAGAGATGCCTGACCTGCTCACCAGTTTGGGGTATGCCAGTGGCACTGGTGAGGTCATGGGTGAGACGGTCCCAGGCCTCCACCTTATATTGGGTGCCCTGGTACTGGCCCTGCAGCAGTCTCTGATCATGGTCTTTGACAAGGAGTCCTGCCATGACTCTGGACTCCTGGATGCACCAGCACTGCACCCAAAAGCGTACACCTTCTCCCCTTCCTGACATGGTGCCTGCAAGGGGAAGCTACAACCAGTTATGAGATGTATTCCCATATCTTGGGTTTAAGTAGGGCTGATTTCCCAAACTTTTCCATGATTGGCCGGTTTTGAAAAGGCTAAACTATGGGCAAACCTGCTTACCTAGGGTTGGCATTGTTTAAAGGGGTATACCTCTGGGCACACTGAGTTAGCCAGACTACACATTGCTTACACCTCCTAAGCTGGCCTGTGCAATGCTTAGCATTGCTTACATACATTAGACTCTGCATTATATTTCCTTTGTGGCATTGATTTATTATTCATTACACCTTATATGTATGCCTGGTATCCGTGATTCATGTGTACATACACTGTATAGGGTCCTTGTGTTTTATTGGGGACTTCAACACTCTATTACAATTACACCTGACTTCTGGGCTTACTGCTGTACTCCAGTTCTCATATTTATGTTATGTAGTGGGTTAAGGCACATATGTCTGTATACTGATTCCTTTCACAGGTTCAGTTTGATTTTACTATCATGAAGACTTGTTTGCTGATACCTCATTCTTCTGTATTTTGTGATGGCTTGGTGGTTAACTACTGTGACTATAGTGTATAGGGTCCTGGGTTCAAGACCTGTAAGGCTGTTTATTTAGTTGATGGGCAGAACAAGGGCGGTTGGATACTGAGTGATTAGGGTACATTTGAGCATTTGTAAGTGGGTTTGCATGGGTTTGCGCGAGAGTAAGCAATGCTAACCTCCGGTTACATATGCTTACAGAGAGTTAGCTTAAAAATTGCTTATCTCCGCACAAACGGGCTTAAACCTGCTTACTAGTGCTTAAATATGCTTACTACTGCTTATCAGTGCTTAAACCTGCTTACTAGTGTTTTATTCATTATGATACTGACACCTCACAAGTGCATTTACTGCAGTACTCCAGTTCATAAGTATATGTTATATAGTGGGTTATGCAACATAAATATTAGTCATAACATGCTTTGCCATGAAAAATGGAATGTGCTGCAGTGGGACTCGAACCAGGAATGTCTGCTCTTAAGGCGAATGCTCTGCCCACTACACAATTGCTATGCTGCTTCATTTGCATATATCTTCCTTGTTATCCTCTTCAGCTATTTAAGCTGCATTAACCATAACTAAGTGATGGGCGGACCCGCGCACCTATGGTTAGCTTTAATCTGATTTAAAAAAAAAAGGGTTTGTTCATTTTATTTCTGTATACTTGCTGTTGTACACGAGGGGGGCGGTTGATGGGGATGTGTGGACACCTATGAGAGTTCTAGCTCATTTCTTAGCCCTTTCTGCTGTTCTTCATTGTGGGGCCATGTATATTCTGAGAGCTCTGCTCTCAGACATGCCCCTTGCACTCTTGCACACTCCATGTAAGATTAGGAGCTCAGGAAGCACACCTCAGTAATATGCATGGCGTGCTGCCATCCTGCTCTTAAACGTCCGCCTCCATGCAGGACTAAGCTAGTTCTGCACAGAGGAATAGTAAATTCTGAGGATAGTCTTTAGCTCATAAATGCAAGGTACTGGGTTTGATTCTCACCTTGGGGGAAATTAGTTAGGCTTAAAATGGTCTGTAAGGGCAGATAACTGAGTACTTACCTATGGTCAAGGGCCAGTGACTTAATGAAGGTGTTTAAACAGAGCTGAATTTTTACATATGGGTGAATTGGTAAGTATAAATCATATTAATTAAAATACTTTTTTGTTCCCACATGACTCAGAATAACTGATTAAGAAGACAGCTGACTTGCAAACTAGATTTTTTCTAATTTCAAGTCAGCCTCCTTTATTATGTGCTGACAACAACAATCAAGGTAAAATGACAAAGAAAAAAGACTGCATGAACCTGCAAAATGGGATCTTTCACAACTGGCCAAAGCATGTAACATCATCCCTAACAATCAGTAAATTCACACAAGTCCTGGTAAAGTAAGGTACAGTGTCAACTACATTATGAATAATGCACTACTAACTGCATTGTAAACTTAATAATTAACTCAGAGCCCTAGTAGATAAATGGCTTCATGTTAACATTCATATCTGTCAGTTAGAAATGTGAGTGATGAAATACATTGTACTCTGTTAAAGTAAATCAGGGCCAGATCGCTTCTATAAATAGTTCCATTATATACTATAATTATTAGCACTGCATGAGAGTTCTTGCCACATCTGTTGTCTCCCAGCAACTAGTATTTAATAAATCAGACCATAAGGGTGCAGTAAAGCCTAATATAATTCAGTGATTGGAATCTCCAGATTATAAATTCAAATTAAAAAATGGATTGTACTCCATGTCTAAGTGAAAGTGCAGAGATCACTTTTTGTTGCTTCATAGAGCTTAGCCTGATTATTTTCACACCTTAGCAACATAGCAATGGAAAGTATTGCTATAACTTAGGGGAAAGCTGACTTCAAATAGTTGATGTCTAACACCCTGCCTGGAAAAATACGTATGGATATATTGGATAAGTGAACAAGACAAAATAAATGTTGCCCTTGTAAGAGAGGGATTGGGATCAAGGTGTGAAACTAGCACTCTCTAAATATGAATTCATATGTAAGGATAGTTGTGGAATTGCTGCTCATAGAATGAATTTTAAAACACATTCAGCCAGAAAGCACAGAACTTAAGACTACATTAATAAAGTTAAACAGTAATGCAAGCCAAGTCTAATCCATTCTGTTACATGTATAAGCTCTGTATTATACAGGAAAGGGTGCAACGGACTTTTATACCTTTATTCACAAAGAGCTACATTTTCTTTGGTATAGATCTACAGGTGGTGAACTCCCCTTTAGTGCTGGAAGACCAGAAGGATGTGTGTTCTATTCCCACTCCAGGTGATTGGTTTGCTGATACTACAGTGCAATAGTAGGGTATACTGTACTCCTTAGTGTGGCATTTTTTGGGTGAGGTGATAAAGTAAGGTCCCATCAGCTTGAGTTGGTGGTAGCTCAGGAGAATGTAAAAGATTCCCTAGCACCTACAGTATAAAATGAGTAAGGGGAGTGCCCTGATGCCCTGGCCAATTTTTCCCTAGTAATTTAAATACCCCTCTGTCCTCTCCTGTAAAGTGGATAGCAGGCCAATCGGAGCAAACCAGTCAAAAAAGTATAAATACAGAAATAAATTAAAATATTTTTCCACATTATTCACAGGGCTGAACATTATTAATACATGTTTGCATGTTTTTTTTTCTTTTCTTTTTTTTTAATCTAGACCAGTGTGACCACTGTTACTTCTTTGTACTAGAATCTTGTTTGGAACTCACGGCTATAATTTTAAGTAGCTGTACAGGTACATACTAAAGGGGGCATTATACTCAATGAGCAGAATAATAAGTATCTCATACAGTGGAATGATATCATTCCTGGACCTAGAAACCATACCGTTACTAATAAGCTGTGCAATGAAAAATAATTTATTTACAGTTGTGTACTGATCTACATAGACATTAAAAAAAAAATATCCATATGTTATCACAGACTTGTAGTCACAACATTCAAGGAATTGCCTCGTGTTGTCTGACAACCACCTATTACTCAAACGACATAATGCAGTGTGAGAAAAAAGTACATATAAAATCTAACAAGCATACGACATTGATACCAAGGCTGTCAGCAGTTTCCCCCAAAACACACCTTCCCACACTGTGCTTAAAACACATAGTCTGTCAGATGCTGAGGTTTTAAAGCTTAACTTGACAAAACCACCAAGACCTCTGAATTGCAAGAATGGCATTCGACACCCTCAGAAACACTCAAAATTTGCAAAGTTTACCACATCACATAGCACTAGGATACCAAATATCATTGATGTTGAGCCCATAAGGCAAGCATCTACCCAACCAATTATTCTACTCATAGCTGACTCCATTTTAAGACATAGTGAGTGAAGGGTGACAATCAGGTGCCCGTCTGGTGCCATGATTCATCAGATCTCACACACACACACACACACACACACACACACACACACACACACACACACACACACACACACACACACACACACACACACACAGACACACACACACACACACACACACACACACACACACACACACACACACACACACACACACACACACTCTCAGGTCCAGGTAATAGTATGACTCTGTCATAGTACATGTTTATCTAAATGACTTAAGACATACATCCCTGGACTATATGAAGAGAGACATGATGGAGCACTTTGATTGTGTGTCCCAGACAGGTAGAAACCTAGCATTGTGCAGTAGTCTACATTTCACAAGGATGAGGCTGGAATACAAGCAAAAAATAATTGACTTCAAAAATTTGACTTTGCTTTTGGCCTTGTTTGAAAGGGGGTACAATATTTGTCTGCCTGGGGAGATATAATTGTCAAGCCATACTGCGCCTGTCACCTCTAGGCTTTTGCATATTGGCTAAAACATCGTCCACTCCCATAGTGTCTTTTTTAGGCAATGCCAACTTGATAAACCTACCAACATAATAAAATATGAAAAAGAAACTATAAAGGTGCTACTGATCAATGCTAAGAGCCTAAACAAGAAACTCCACTCCCTGCAAGCCATTCTAACCTTGGAGAATGTAGACGTCTGTGTAGTGACTGAGTTGTGATTTAAATTGGAAGAATACTCTGGCTATGCAGGGCTATAATGCCTTCTACACATTTAGGCCAGATATTGTGCAGGAAAGGAAAAAGTATGATGTTTCAGTCTTCAACTAGAAGAGATTGAATTCAAGGCTGGGAAAGTGTCATGACGCTCTAAAGCTTATTCATGTCAAACTCACCATCAGCAAAGTTCCTTACCATATTCTAGCTAACTATAGAATGCCCTTTGTCTCCCAGGAATGTCAGTGAGCCTTCTTATAAGAAGTAGATCTGCCGAGCATTAAACCAAATGCCATCTTTCTGGGTGGTTTCAGCTATCCATCTATAGACAGAAAAACATATACCAGCACTGGTGCACAAGCCCAGATATTCCTAGGATTTGTTAACACAAATGTTCTGGATCAATTACTCAGGGAACCCACTAGGTAAAACAACATCTATTGTATAACATCCTTACTCATCAGGTCCAACTCAAAACAGTTTCCTTCAAAATAAAACAAAATCCTGACATCTCCACTCTCTCTAGAACTTTTAGAAATTTCCCTAAGGCAAACCTCCCTCTTCTAAGTCATACTCTGCTAAGTTTCAAATTTCCCCCAAACCCAGAAAACTCAACTGCTTTTGTGGAAATGTACACCTCTAACTTATATCAGCATATAAGTAACTGGAAAAGAAGAAACATTGAGTAGAAACAAGTGCAGAGTGAACCCTAAAACCAAACCTCTTGATGAAACTGCAAATATCAATAAGCTTTAAAACAAAAGAAAAAAAAAGACTGTGGCCCAAAATAAGGAAAGCGACACCTAGCATGTTAGAAACTCAATCATTAAATTGAATAAACAGCTCAGATAACTGTCATGTTAGGGGAAGCTATCTCTGAGAACTTAACTTCAAGTGATTTTTCAGGTGCACAAGCCCCCCCTGCACTCACATATGTAAGGGGCAATCTCTCACAGTCCCCTAATTTATATATACCAACTCCATGGTTGCTCCAACTCTAAGGCAGGAGAGATCTCTCAAAACCAGGGAATCATTGCCATTACACACTTAGATATTCCACCAACAGTGATTAACTATGAAAACACACTGATGTGAGCTATGTGCTGGACAGATGTGTCCTAGTTTGCACTTTTTAAAGCATTCCATTGGTGGACATGGTGGACACTATGTTCCATGCAGCATATTTCTTAATTGTATCTGACAGTACTTCTAACCTATCGATTAGATGTGTTTAGACCAAATATTTTCCCACAAATGTACTGGCATAAATGTTTAGAAGAATTGTGTGTTGATTGATTTGCATGTACAGAGAAAGTTATTAGGGACCTGGGGACCCAAGTTGATAGCAATCTCTCCTTTGAAAACCATATTGCCAAAGTGGTTAGAAAAACCTTCTACATAGCCCACCTCATCACGAAGGGTTTCGCATCTAGATCAAGAGAGGTAATCATGCCCCTTTATTCATCCCTCATCAGGCCCATCATAGAATACAATGCCCCTTTTGGGATGTACCTTACCCGACACCTGCAGCAATTAGAAAGACCCCAAAAGTATCTCACCAAGAGGATCAAGGGTCTCAAACAGATGCCATATGCTGCTCGGTTAAAAAAACTCCAGCTCTACTCAGTTGCATACCGCCTACTTCGAGGCGATCTATGCCTGACATACAAAGCTATGTCAAATCCAAAATTAATGGACATTCTCCACCTCAGTAAATCTAAATCCTTAGAGCCACACGCTCGAGGGACTTGAACCTCAGCACAGAAATAAATAAAACTTGCTGGAGGGACAGGTTCATAACCCAAAGGCTCCCTTCACTCTGGAATAGAATTCCAGTTCATGTGAGGCAGAGCACCTCACTGAATCTCTTCAAGAAGAATCTCGATAGGTGGATGGGGGATCGTAGATTTGTCCCAGGGATTACTCCCGTATCACTATTAGACAGAGGCACAGTAAACTAAACCTTAAAAAGGGCACAGTATACTCAAATCAAGGGGTGACGTAAGCCATACAGAATCGGGCTAGGCTTATAATTGCCCCAGGGCAGATAGCCTAGTATGAACCTATGAACTTATATGTATTTGCATATATGGATTTAAGTATGCATGTGTATGCATATATGAATATGTATATATATATGTATATATATATATATATATATATGTATACATACACACACACACACACACACACACACACACACACACACACACACACACACGCACACACACACACACACACAGACACACACACACACACACACACACACACACACACACACACACACACACACACACACACACACACACACACAGATGGGGATAGATAGCAGGAGTGTAAGGGAGACTGTCCCATGCCATGTTGAGGAGTGGAGACAGTATTGCCTGTGAAAATGCACTTTTGAATTGATTTATTTTCCTTTTTTGTATCAATTTTGATTTTTTAGACATTTCTGAACTCAGTTTTAGGTCTTTGTCTTATGACAGGTAACTAGTAAAAGCTACTTTATCAATTATGCATATTAACACAATTAAAGCAAATGTTGGACTTCATCAAATTCTACTGTACATAGCAGTTCACTCAGGAAACAAAAGCTGTGCTATGCTGTCTTGTAACTCAATAAAGCATGCAAACATTTATCAGAATTTACTCATCAGGGTTCCATATGTTTGACAACTCTTTGATCAAGTGCCAATCCACTGGAAAATAATGGTCAAAGCAACTTGTAGAAAACATCAGAGGTAAGTTATTTTGCATGCCCTCCCCTCTTATGTGGGGGGATATTCTCCACATACCCTAAACTATACCCACTCTGAAGTCACATGGCCATGGAAAATAAAAAAAACTCCACTGTTGGCAAAAGCTATGGCTTTTGTACTTAACAAGCACTTGTGTACCTTGCTTGCCTTTCTTTTTAAAAGTTTCCATCCTTGTATGCCCATTATGATTTTGAATTTTTTTTGCATTTCTTTGCTGAATGTTAATAGGCCAGCAAATAGACAGTTGTCTTTGATGCTGCAAGATTAGGTTGTGATTTTTTTTCAAACTCCAGCTGCATGTATTTATTTTCCATTATTAACATGGCATTGCAGAATAAGAGGGGGATTTTCCTGTACCCCTGATTGTGCCATGCTTTGGATTCTATATAAACTGATGGTAACTAAGGCATATGTTAAAAATCTCATGGCACTTATAAAATCAAAAATAGTACTTTTTTATTATTTAAACATAAGAATGCATATTTACTTCTATAACCCTTCCATATTTCCATATTTATAAATGTTGTTCTGTTAATATTACATGTCTCTTTCAAAAAAATCTTTACATCCTTCACACTATCATTTGAACTATAACTAGATTTTTACATCTTTCTTCAGTGATCTTAAATCCCACTTTTATTGTATAAAAGTTCAGCACACCTTCCCTTCCAAATATTACAGATACAAGAAACAATACTTGTGTCTAAAATTCCTACCTCTTCATTTCTAGCACTTTTATAATGTCTGCACAAAACCATATAGAAATTAACATCTTCTAAACTACTCTTCTGTCCTATTTCTGTATTTTTGCTTCAAAACTTGATTTATTCTTAAACAATCTAAAAAAGTATGACTTTCAACTTATTCCTTATTACATCCCTTACATTTTCTTTCTTCTTATATTTTATATTTCATCAATTCTTTCAGTGCCTTTTTAATAACTATTTATCTACATTCATAGATATAACTAAACCTTTTTTCTTTTTTTCCCCACTTCTTTCTTTTTGTCTTTCTCTTGCAAAGGATTCATCCTATACTAGTGTTCATTATTTCTTATACCATTGTTATCTATTTTTCAGTATCCCAGTTTCATTTAATTTCTATTCTTTAACCTTACTTTCCTACCATCATACTTAATCATTTTAAATCTCTGTCTTATACTATTACTATCCTCCTTAATAAGAATGGTTGCCCTACAGATGGACAACGTTTGATTCCATTAGGATCAACTGATTGTTGGATCAGTGCAATGATGTTCAAATTGCCAAACATAGTTTATCATCTAAAATGTCAGAGGTCAGAAAGATTTTAAAGTGCACATGGACAGTGATGCAGTTTTTGTGGAGATTTCTTTCTTTTTTGGGTTGGTGCAACCATGGAGTTGGTATATATAAGTTCAGAGGTGTGTGGAGTTTGCCCCCTCACTTCTAGGATGCAGGAGGCTTGCCCCCTCCAGCAAAAGCACTTTATTTATTTATTTATTTATTTATTTATTTATATTTATTTATTTATTTTTACTGATTTTTTTTTTTTCATGGATTGCATTTTGGCAATTCTGTTCCTCATGATTTTGATGCTTGATGACCCTACTAATAATAATTTCTTTAATATTTTTGGTACTTGCGTATTATCGCAACCACATTCTAAATGACTCCGTCCAGCAGCCTTGCAAGCTATCATTTTAAACCGCATGCTTCTTCTTCATCCTAGAATTTTTTTTTTGGGTGAAGCACATATGCTTATTTTTATTAAGTTATTAATACAAAATGTTTCAGTTGTCCGACATGTCAATTTTCTGTATTTTCACAGCATGTGCTGATGTTTACCTCATAATTTTTGGTGTTGTTCCTAATGAAGTGTTTTGTTTTCTGGCAGTCATTAAGGATCTAAGTTCTTGTTTTTTTCAGGTTGTTCCTAATAAAATGTTAGGTTTTTTTTGGCAGTCATTGAGGATTGAAGTGCCTAAGTAATGACATATCTTTGAATATAGACTTCCTATCATTCAAGAAAATGCATGCCAACACAAACCGTGTTATTGTAGCAGCTTTCCAAGTTTGTACTAGCAATGCCTAAAAATCTGTCCCTGTTTTTTTTCTTTTATCTACCCTGTCCCCCACTATTATGTTTTGTTTTGGGTCAGAAGTGTTGAACTCAGAGGTTTGGAGGTATGTGTAACAGTGTTAGAAAGATACTGTGGTTCATCAGAAACAGAACATATTCTTGATGTAGCTCATCGAACTTTTACCTCCTGATGGCATTACCGTTCGGGGGTCTACCAGCATCTTTCTTTCTTGTTTTAACACATATTTTTTTTTATGCTGTTATAAACAGCCATGAAGAACACAAGGGGTTACAGCAATTAAAACATTGCCATGATCAAACGGCGTTACATAAGAAGTGGGACAAAAAGTAACCTGAAAGCACAGTTGAATATCAGCAGAAGTTTGTCAGAAAAATAAGGATCATTCAGTGCAACTTGCATGCTGACTAGCATAACATTGAAAAACATCTTCATGTGTTCAATATCCATATACTTTGTGTTTTAAACATTACACTCTAAAAAGGTGGAATTTCTTTTCCAAAGAAAATGATAGCTTGAAGGGCTGCCACAATACATCGACTGTAAGTTGTTTAGAATGCGGTTGCGATAATACGTAAGTACCATATGTTTTAACACTTTATGCACTACCCTAAATACCCTCCCTATAACCTTTTTAATGTATCTTGCTAGTCATTACTGAAATATGCTCATCTTGATTTCATAATCAGCATTTGCCAATGTAATTGGCCTCTAGTTTATGTTTTCTATCAAATTTTCCATAATCATTTTATTAATGCTAAACAAATCTTCTTTATTTAAACTATTATGAAACCATTAATTGACTACTGTCTAAGCATGTCCTCTCATTTTTATCCATTCTTTAAAAAAAATTAATTTCCATCAATCCCTGGTACAGAAATTTTCTTCCTTTTAGTAATCATTTTAAGTGATTCCAGTAATGCAATTTATGTTTGTAATTCCAGCTTACCTGTATTAAAATGCAATTTACTTCCAGTTTACCTTATTAATCTTTTCACACCTTATACATTTGTTTGAAATATCTCACTACCACATCAGTTGTTTCACCATCGGTTTTAGCTATCCTTCATTCCATATCTTATATCTCTAAGTATCATGTTTTCACAGATTTGTACTACCTTGCCTAAGAAATGGCTGATCTGTTTTTTTCTTTATTTATGAATTAATTTCTATCTCTGTAATTTAATCAATAATCCACTTCTGTCTTATTATGTGTACTCAAGCCCCTGTGTAAAAAGCAGCTTCATATATTTCTCATATATTTCTTTTTGACTCAAATACCATTCGTTTTCAGTATCCATATATTTTGCCTTATATTTTCATTTATAGGTTACCCTCATTCACTCCAGTCCTTATAACATTTCCTCATTCTCTTTGGTTGGAAAAAAAAGAAGTTATCTACTCACCATAACGTTCCATATGTATTATCGATTTTCATTCTTCTGCAACTCTTGGGTTTAGATCCAATCCTCGGATCTAACTTGGCCACTTCTTTTAGCTTGCGGATCACTGAAAGCTCTGGAGCTCCTTCCCTTACTATAATGCCCTAGTCCATAACATACCTCAGATCTTGTTTGCTGCCCCTTACATCTGTATAGCATTGTAGAGGAATAAAATAATAGGATAAAATAACAAACTCTGGGTCTCAAATAAAGGAACAAAGCACCTTCAGCATCTTCAATCCTTCCAAAAGATGTCAAGGACTGGATTGGTGGGAGAGAAGTTGAGGAAGAATGAAAATAGACAACACAGATGGAACATTATGATGAGTACATAACTTCTTTATCTGATGTCAGTTTTCATTCATTCCTCAACTCTTGGTACAGATTCCTCAGCTACCTAAACCCCGGGATGACTCTAAGGAAGGATATTCCTGAGTACCACTGATCCAAAGACTGCTTTTCTCCTAGACACCAGATCCAATTTGTAATGGACAATAAAGGTATGAGGATTAGCCCAAGTTGCACCTGCATAAATAAGATCTAGACAATAAAAAAGCTGAAGAAGTCACCACATAGTTGCTGGAATGTCCCTTTGGTGTTTTGGCTAAAGGCATGCGCAATATATTATAAACAAAGATAATATAATCAGTCAACCATTTGTCCAAGGTTACCTTAGAGACTGATTTACCTAATTTCTAATCCTAAAAAGAGACAAACAATTGTTCTGATTTTCTGAAATTATTGGTTCTATGTAAGTAAAACTGTAATTGCCTGTGTACATCCAATAGGTATAACATATATTCTACTTTATTTTAGAAATTTAGAAAGAAGACTGACGGGTAAATAGTTTGATTGATATTGAATTCTGACACCACTTTAGGAAGAATGGATGGATTGGTTCACAAGCACACTCTATCCCTATGAAAAATCAAATAAGGAGGCTTAGAAGACAAGGCCTATAATTCTGAAATTCATCTGGCAGAAGTGATTGCTACTAAAAAGATAGTTTTCAAGATTAAAAATTTTAGCTCAATTTTAACTGAAGTTTCAAATGGAGATTGGGTTAAAGCTTGTAAGACCATGTTTAAATCCCAAAGAGACGTGGGATCTTTAACTGGAGGTCTAAGAAGAAAAGTTCCTCTTAGAAAGACATTGCAAAGTTTGGATGATACCAGAGATGAGTTAGTTATCCTATATGAAAATTGCAAATGGTAGCTAACCCTACGTTAACAGTAGAACAGCTAGCTCTTTCATTGAAAATTTTTGCTAAAAATTCCAGAACTTTAGGAATAGGAATTGAAAAGGGATCTAATTCTTTTTGTTGCACCCAAATCACAAATCTTTTTCATTTGCTTTTGTAAAGTTTCTTAGTAGAAGCTTTGTGGGATGATAAAAGAATATGATGAACAGGGGAGGAGTGCCTGGGCTGTCCAGTGATCAACAGAACTAGAGAAATGATGCAGTCAACTTTAGGCCTGGAATGTCTTGGTAAATCGTGTCTGTCAGGTAAGACAAAAGATATGATGATGGATCCATAGTTCACAGAGGGTAAAAAAAAATGAAAGAAAGGGGAAGAAAATTTCATGAGGCCAATAAGGGGCAATGAGGATTACTATGCTCTTCAATCAAGATGCTTTCCTAAATAAATTTGGGGATTAGGGGTAATGGAGGATAGGCATAAAGGAGACCGGCAGGGCCATTGTGAAGTAGAATAAAACTTGGTGAATACCCTGGTGGAAAGATGAGGGCAAAGGACCTGCTGCTCTTGTTGAGAGGAGATGCAAAGAGGTCACAGCATGGTTGGCCCTGTCAACAGAATATCTTCTTCGCCACCTTCATGTTTTGAGATCACACATGAGGCATCTGAATAGACCTGCTCAAGTTGTCTGCAATCATGTTGGTTTCCCGTTGAATGTGTGTTGCTATCAGAAATCAGTTAGACAAGATCACCCATTGCCACACTCCCATAGCTTCTCAACACATGGGGTAAGATTTGTTTTCCCCTTGTTTGTTGATGTACCAGACCACTAAAATATTATCTGTCTGAATCACAATAGTCCCAGTGTAAAGACTGTCTTGGAAGGCCTGCAACACTAGGAGGATAGCTCTCTTTAGCAGGACATTGATATGTGTGTTGGCCTCTTTGGGAAGCCATGTGCCTTGGACTGTCCTTCCCAAGACATGCCCGGCACCCAATCTGGGTGGTGTCTGTAGTCATTATGGCTTTAGGTTGGGGAAAAACAAAGTGACAGCCTTCTAGTACATGGGAGGAGTTTATCCACTATATGAGATATTTTTTGCAAGATTGAGTTATTTTGATCTGACTGGACAATGGTTGATGAAGAACAAACCACTGAGTTGCGGGTGTCCACTGATGAATTCTCATATGGTACCTTGCCAACAGTACAAGAATGATTACCACTAACATGTAACCTAAAGCTTGGAGGCTCAGTCAAGCTGAGAGAGAAAAATTCTGAATGATCTTTTTAACTTGAAACTGAATAGATTGAATCCTGGGCCAAGGGAAAGCACTATTTGAGTGACTGTGTCAGTGAGGCACCTAAGAATTCCAAAAACTGAGCTAGTTCTAGATGACATTTGTTGTGGTTGATAGAAATCTCCAGGTGGGAGCACAAGTAGAGTACATAATCTTGGGCTAGAATCAAATGATACCTGGTCAGAGTGGTAATAACCTAGTCATCAAGATATGGTAAAACCCAGAATCCTTGCAGCCTCAAGAGGGCTGTCACTACTGCCATACATTTGATAAACACCCTAGAGGCTGTGGTGAAACCAAAGGGTAGAGCTCTTAATTGGTAATGAATAGCCCTTGGTGGGAAGCGTAAATATCTTATGGATCACCTGTTAATTTTGATGTGATAATATGCATCCTGAAGCTCTACAAGTACATACCCAGTCATCCTTGTGTATAAAAGGTAGAATGGACTGAGGTGTGACCATCCAGAACTTTGTATACTGAACTGACTGATTCAGATTGCTGAGATCCAAATTTGGTCTTCAATCCAGTTTTCTTTGGCACTAAAAAGAATCTTGTGTAAGTTTTGGACTCTTTCTAGTCTGGGGGTAGGGGTCCTTTTGCTTGACACTTTTTTCTAGCAGCTTGTTTATTTCTAGTACTGCTTCTTCCCTCTGACTGGGTGGAACATTGGAGATATTCTTTGAAACCAATGGGGTGAGATGTGTAAATGGTACTATATAACCTCTGGATATTATCCACCACACCTTGAATAGTTTGTCATTTCTAACCAGGCTGTCTGGTTCAGGGATAAACAACCCCTGACCACATCCAGAGATGGACAGTCAGACTTCCTTTCAGAAGCACTGGTAGGACCTGTCAGAGAAAGCATCTCTAGATTTTTTTGGCTTTGTGAACCTCCACCACAGCGGGGATGGCACCTTCTGTTAGAGTGTCCCCCTCTGCCTCTGGGAACTCTGGGAAAGCTGTCTCCACATAGATCATGGAAGGGTCCCTTGGATTTTTTGAACAACATTTTTGACCACCTCATTGATTCCAAGAAAAGGTTAGTTGAGGGGACAAAAATGCATGCCCACAGCAGACAAGGTTTTGCCTTCCTGCTCACACATAGAGTGTGTATTTCACTTTGGAGCCAAATAAAGAACTTCTATCAGAGGAAGCATTGATAAAGGAAGCTTTGAAGGGCTCTACAAAGTCACTCAAGCACATCCAGGCATGTCTTCAGATGGAAATTCCTGAACCCACCTCCCCTGAGGTACCTTCTGCTGTGTGGGATATTAGCCTCAGGAACGAATTGAAAATGGACTGAAGGGTAGCCAATAATGAGATAACAATGCTCTCTGTCTCAGAGGATATGTTCTCAGAGAGGTTTTGATAAGCTCCTTAATCAAATCTCTCTGAAAGTGTGCCAAATAGTTCCGAGATCAGAACAAAGGTTGCTGAAGCATAAGCAAACTTCCCAAATCTGTCCATTGCCCTAGACTTCCTGTTAGTGGGGTGGACAGAAGAACTTTGTTTAGCTAGTTTCTTTTTTGTGGCTGCTGCTATGACCATGGCATCAACCAGTGCTCCCTTGCTCCAAAAGTTTATGTACTTATTGGTGCTAGGATCCTATCTAGTCTCTTGAGGATTGGTTAAATTGTGTCAGGTTCCTTCCATGGTTGTTAAGAGTCCAAATCAATGGGCTCATCAGTGGGTGGAGTTACCCATGGAAGATATGAGCCAGCAACAAAAGCCTCCAAGAATACCAACTCCTATTGGGAAGGGTCGTCAAGAGAACAACCACGCCTTTGCTTTAGAAGTTCAAGATGTCTCCAAATGTGACATCATTGGGTAGTGATCTTGGGGACTATTCCCCCTCATCAAAGTCAGTATCTTCTGTGGCAGAATCATCTGGAGAGTACATGTGCCTCCTTTTGCCCTTTTTCTTCCTGGGAACCACTTCAGTTGGGATGCTTCAGAGAAGTGGTGGAAAAAATTAGTATACTCTGCTGGGTATCCTGGTGAAACTTAGACTGGCTGTCCCAGTGGTACAGTTGGTTGAGGCTCAAAACACATATATAAATGGCCTAGGGTGGTTGGAGACAAAGAGGGTGGAGAAATATGAGCTCTAGGAACAGAGAAAGCTCATTCCACTACATTGAATGCAGAATGCCTTGGAGAGAAGGAAACTGATGCCCCTGAAAAGACATGCTTACAGGCCATAAACTCCCTCCACCTCGAAGGTAGAGCACTTGAAGAGGGAGTCTGAGCTATCTAGTGCTGAGGGTCAAAGGTGAAATGATGGCTCTGACAACTTTGAAGTCGACTCCAACACCTCAGATCCAATGCCATCGCTATGGCTCGAAGAGTCATCCAGCTCTGAAGTGCTCAGAACTGGTCCACTCAGAGATGCCACTGAATTTGAAGATACCAGATCTTTGGATCCGATGTGAATGACTCTGGAATCTTCGGATATGACAGCTCTGAAACCAGTGGTTGGATTGCAGAATGAGCCAACAAGGGGGTAGTACAAGTAAGGGTCTCTGGACTCAATGGGCTTTTAGCAAGGAAGACAACCATTTGAATATGCATTGAGAGGAGTATCCTCATCATCCTCTCCACATCGGCTTCAGGCAGCAATTTCAAAGAATGTGCTGAATATGCTGTTGGTGAAGGTCTCAAATGGTAATGCCTTGGGGTCCATTTCAAGAATGGGGAATGTAGCCTAGAGGAAACTGGGTCAGGGGCCAAGAGTGGTGAGTGGATGTTAGGATATTTTTCTGTTCTAGTCTTCACATCTGAAAAGTTTAGAACCAAAGTCTTAGAAAGTTTCGAAGGAAATTCAGAACCCAGAGCTGAGGAAGTGGTCGGATCTTGGGAACGCTTCCTAGACTCCTTTTTACCTTTTCATCAGTTTTTTTTAGGGGGTTGAGCCCCAGATGATGTTGATGTAGATTTATAGTGGAGCAAACCTCGTAGGATTAATTTGTTTTTTTCTGTGTATAAGACCCCTGGGGTTAATGACTGTACAGATATCTCAACTGGAATCAAGATGTGATAGTCATAAACAATACACACATTTGGACTGCATATCTGACAAAGGTATATTGTGGGCATAATCCATATATTTCATGAAAATGGAGGGTTTCTCAGACATTATTCCAAGGTGAATTATAAACTATTTAAAGAGAGAAAGATTTTTTTTAAGGGAGGAAAGGAGGAAAGAGGTAAAAATATACCACAATGGTAAATTTAGATGGATGTACAAAAGAGTACAAAGAGATACCAGTGATGGTAATTAAGAATACAAAGGTACTTAAGAAATGTTACTGGAAAAAGTGAGGAAGCACTATATTAACTATCAAAGTTATAGAAAAAAAATTATAAAGATATAATAGAATCTCACTCACAGGATCAAAGTTGCTAAAAGCATGAGAGCAAAACAGTGACCACGTTTGTATGCTAAGCTAGCAAATGAGTTCTGAGTTATGTTAGGAACTAGGGGATTATGGTAAAGGGAGGAGTTTGAGAGATTTCAGTGATCCATGAGCTGGTAGAAATGGCTGAATTGGATCAAAGGATCAGATCCAAACCCAAGAATTGAGGAATGAATGAAATTTGATAATATTAGATCAAACTTTTACTTTGATACAGAATCAGACTTAACTTACTACAACAACATATTTGTCTTTTATCCTCTTTCCCCTCTTTCATATCTTGCTCATTATCTCAAAAAACATCCCGTATTGTTATATGGCATAAAAATTCTACAATCCTACTACCACTATCCAATCCTGATAAACATTTATTTATAATTGCAAAGTTAATTTCTGTCTTTACATTTCCTCTATTATAATTCATTTGGTAATGTCTGATAATTTATTTACATATATTTACATCTTTTCCACATGCTTTTATTTCCCTCTTAAATCGTGGTTAAACTGCCCAAATTTATTCAAACATATCTTTTTATTTTTAAGAGATATCCATCGCTCTTTCTCTCTTTTTATTGCACTTGCTTAAAAATCCTTTTATATCACAGTCCAATGCTACTTATATTTAAAATTTTAACATAGGGTGATGGCAGTACATATCACAACTCCTGAACATGCTTCACCCCTCAATACCAATCCAGGTGTTTCCATATTATTGTTAAAACTGTTCTTTTTGTTCTCTATTTAATGGTCATATATTCAACAAACAAATATTGTCATTCTTACCTTTTCAATAACATTAACGTGCACACAATTTCCGTTCTTATTTTACTACTATCTTCAGTCAGTGACATCAGAGAAAAGTGTCCTGTTTTTTAATCTTATGTTTTGAAATTATTTTTTTTCTTCTTCTTCATACCTCTACCTTGTATATTTTCAGATATATAAGCTTGATCCTTTCCTAGTTTGACTGTCTGTAAGAGACTAAACATATTCTTTCACAGAATAACATGGTCCTACAATACATTAACATATGCTCTTCTTTTTCTCTTTCTTCGTTTGCTGACCCGTCTGACTCACTTTCTCAATACCCTTAATCCTGCATAGCATTTATTTTATGGCTTTCTCTCTCTCATTGTGTTCATTAATGTTTGTCACATGATCATATTAAGGGTATGTAGACTCCCCCAAACATAATTCTCCTCACAATCAAGCCACAAATAACCATTTTGTTTAAAATCGTGTCACATCATTTCACAGTTTTAGCAATATGTCTGACCTGCTCATATGCTTAGGGCAATCATTAATGAAAGTATACTGTCACCGCAATAATGGAATATCTACAAGTATCCCTAACTCCTTCTACATCCACAATATGTAGTAAATGCTGAGCAAAACTATTACATTTTAAAGAGGCCCAAACTTCCCATGCACCACTCCCTAAATACTTTGATTGAATACTTTCATTGCAGAATGATTAGATTTGCATATACCTGGTGAATATGTCCTAAAATCATGTTCAATTAACATGTCCATTCTAAATTGTACACATAGATGGAACATTACATGTACCCACAAAAAATATACATTCCATGAATAACATTTCCATTTGCTTTTCAGTCAAATCATAGACAAGTTTGTTAAATTACATGATTCAAACTTTTAGTAAAATAATGTTTTTCTTTTACCTGATGAATCAGAGAATGAACATTTACTGCAGTAAATCTTAAAGCAGCAATCAAATTGCCGCACACAAAGAAGTACTTGCTGTCCTTGATAGTAATTTGCACAATCGGCTATTCATTTCTGTACTTGTATTTTCAACTTTCTGCTACATGGCAGCAGCAGTAGCAGTTGCATAGCTATTCTTCACTACTCACTCAGCTCTAGGGGCAGTAAATTTGTCAGTATGCAACTGTGTACCTGCTGTAACTATTACTGAGTCTGACTGAATCATTTAATCTA
>NC_056732.1:773410803-773435803 GCF_019279795.1 Protopterus annectens
GATAAATGCTCCAGACGCATGATTTTGTAACTCGCTAATTCTTTATGATTATTCTGTATGCTTATTCTGCAAGAAGCATCCAAAAGACCACCAAAATAATACGAGGCAGCACACATCCTGTGCATGGACTGTTTAAGCATCTGGCATCGGGCAGGAGATATTGCAGCATTCAGTAACAGTTTCTACCCTACAGTGATTAGACTACTGAAATCGGACACTAGTCCCAGGGGTCTGGAAACATAATAAGTCAATTTTTATTTATCTGTGCAATATATATACTTAAATATATTCCAAGTAAGTGCAATATTTATTTATTATATCAATACTATTATTTAACTCACTCAAGTGCAATATTAGACAAATAACTTAGGCATTTCAAAAGTTGTTTTGTTTAACTTTACATGGGGTAGTTAACAACGTAGGAGAGGGTATTCATTTTCATATATGAGTGCTGGTAAATATCTCTGCTTTTTCTTGCATGTATTGGGAATAGTATTGTATTTGTTAGTTACGTTTATTCTTTTACTTTTATGTGTTGTTTCACTTTCCTTTGTAATCTCAAGAATTGAGCTGATGCACAAAATTTTGTTTAGGCTTCGTGTGTAGTTCTAAATGACAATGAAGTTTGACTTTGATTTGGACTTTGATGTAGCCTGCTAACTACTCAATGGCCTGTGGGATATTTCTGGATTCCACTAGGTATCTGGTCTATAATCATCTCGTTCTGGTTGTCCAGCGGAAATGGTCATACCTAGAACTAGTGTCCTGATGACATCCTCAAACTGATACAGTAAATACGCTAAATGATGATACCAGCTCTGACTCTGCAATGTAGTGACACTGATTCAATGCACTACTTGTTATGCCTATGCATCCTGCTGTAGCAGGCGCATACTACAAAGATCCTTATATCTGTCCAGGCAGCAAAACTACAACTTCAGCAGGTCAAAAGTTCTCTTAGCAATGTTTCTAGTTTGCACATGGGTAATGTTTTACTTCTATTCAGTCACTCCTTCTGAGCGCTGTACACTTTTCTTCAACCAGGACTCCAGGGCATTACCCACATCACCTGTCACATGTTAAGGATAGGGTTGAGATTTGTGGTGGGGAGGGTGTCTAGTATTATTTATATTTTATATTATTTGATTTGACAATGTAGCTATGCCAGTGATCTTGCATGTACTACTGGGGCACTATGGAATGTCTCTATGAAGAAATTTGTGGTATAGATAATTTATATAGCATTTAGTGGAATCATGGACACTGATATGATGCTGTGCAGACACATTGGTTATTAACCCCTATGCACCATATACTTCCTGGCAACTGATGGAATCTTAACTCCTGTTCTTGCAGTAATGATGTGCATGGACAGTGGGTGGAGCCTTTATCATCACAAGTGCAATGTATGCCTTCTAGCATCAGATGGAGGTGAGGGATATCATTGAAGCCATGTCTGGTTGTGGCTCTTTCCACTGGTGAATTGGGAAACACATATGTGTGTCTACATATAGATGCACATTATTGAGGATTTTCCTGAATATTCTACAGGAAAATTTCTGTGAAACACCCCATATGCCCCAGTTTGCCTCTGAAAAGTCCATGTAGTCAGCAGGGTAAGGGCCAGTCATCCCTTTGTATGCAATGTACGGGAAGTCCATGTATTCCTCCAGTTTCAGACTAAGCCATACATGTCTACCAATGCCTGTGTGATGGATGCAGACATATCTGGACCTGTAGGTCCATTAGCTAGTGTCAGATAATCCTACGCCTGTATTCTTTCTACTTTATAAGCAACCCAGTTTTATAGCAGAAGGACCACTGCTTATGACAAGCATATGCTGTACAGCAAAAGAAGATGCAGCCTCTGCCAACATTTTGTTTGGATCTCCCTGATCATTTGACATGATCTTAGCTTTTATATAAGCACCTGTACCACTTTATCCATAACCACTTTGAATCATGACTTGCTTTCCACTGTCCTTATTTTCAGGTCATTATGCACTTAGAATCTTTTTCTTTATTTGCATGTCATTATATAATTAGAATACTTTTTTGTGTTGCACTGTTGCTTCATAGGACAACTCCATTCTATGACTCTCCAACTAGATGTGCTTCTCTGCTTTGGTGCAAGAACATGCTTCAAACTTTCACTAATTTATGTGAGCCCCCCCTTATTATTTTTTTCTCATGTTGTCCATAATTCCATTGCTTTAACTATAGTGAATATATACTATTTGCACATAACCAGTTTGGATTAGTTGTAATAATAATGGTGAGTTTTATTTCCTACTCCGATCACACATCTCAGCTAATAATTGTTAGAATTTTGGATATAACTATGGATCACCTAATGGTTGCACCTTTTGAGCTGTGTATATCTTCATTTAATTACTTGTGTATGTCGGTTTGTCTGATATTATTTTATTTTGTTAACTTGGTGGAAAAGCTGATCAACTTTGATCCTTACATTACATTGGCAAGGATTCATAGACAGCTTGTGTACTATACAGAGCAGTGTAAATGATTCTGTGCAGTATACAAGGGGGTTCCAGTGCACAGACCCCAGTAGAATAGCCTTAAACTACTCAGCTGCAAGGGGTTCTGGAGCTGCAAGTGAATATGGCAGTTTGGGGGTTTGGCCTATGGAAATGAGCTAAACTTTTAAGTGCACATCACTATGAGGAATGTTCCTCATTTTGACTCTTAAAATGTCCATGTTCTTCACAGTTCCATGTAAAAAGAGTCCATTACACATTCAGTGTTAAAAATGTTTGTAATTGATATCCATGGTAAGTAATATAGAGACATATTAATCCCTCAAAATATTGCTTCTTAAGTATTAAGTAACATATTTTAGCCATCCTGTGAGCTTCCCAGATAAAGATGTTAGAAAGCTGTTAGTAAGTGATCCATCTTTTGCCCATTTGTTTCACATTTTGAGAGGTAGTATTCCACGTTTTGGAGATGGAAGGTTGAGAGCTATTCAAATGAGGGCATTGTACATCCTAGCGGGCTTTTCTATAATAATCCTTGCATGGTACAGCAGTTCATAAATGTTCATAATATACAAGATCCAAATTCCCATAATATACAATATCTATGAAGAGAAGTGCAAAACATGTGTAACTCCATTTGACAATTTAGGGATGTGCTCCTATACATCTCAATAGAATTTAAGTAGTAAGAAAAGGATCAAATTTGTCCTGATCAAAATATCAATCTGAGTTGTTTATGAAGTGGAGAGTATGTGTGTGTGTGTGTGTGTGTGTGTGTGTGTGTGTGTGTGTGTGTGTGTGTGTGTGTGCGCAAATATGTGAGTCTGTGTGTCTCCAAGGGTGAGGTGAGTATGAGCCTGTGTGTTGACTTGTGTTGGTACCTGTGCTACCTGCTTCCACAGGATAGTTAGGTGTTTGCTGAGCAATTGTAGATGTTGATTGATTCATGGAAGTGTAGATTCTATGTTAATGCAGTCCATGTCCATGAATTTTGTACATGACTATGTACTACATTAAATAAGTGGAGGGCAAGTCACCCTCTCTAAACAGATGAGTAACACTTCAGTGTATGATGACAATGAAATTCTTGGGTTATCCTTAGCATAATAATGATGCTTGTTCAATCATTAATTTAAAATAACCACGTGTACAATGCCTGAATTTCTTACAGCTCCTTAGTTTATATTATGTGCACCAACTTGCTTATCATAAGAACATGTTATACAAAATATCAGTAAGTTAGATTTAAATGAAGCATCACAACCATGTGACCAGTGATAGAGGTGTTGCTACGTCATCTGAATATGTATGCGATAGGCCCATCACCTATAAAAAGGATTATGATGATGATGTTAAGTTCAAAGCCTGAGAGGTCAATTTCTTCAAACCCATTTTGATAACACATAAATATTGATGCTGGTAGTACTGCCTTAAGGTTTTGCACTCCAAAGAGCTTCTATTTAACGCATTCACTCCAATGGAGCTCAGGAAGTTTATATTGTAACTTCCAATGGGCAGAGCCTAAGCATTTTGACAGAATCAAATTATGTCCTCAAATTTGAAAAAAAATGTTCATATCTCTAGAACCATAATGGTTATGAAAGAAGTATAAATGGCAAACTCGTCAGTGCAAGATGTTTTTATAGTTGTAGTATTCTTTAGGTTCCAGGTCTTAAACCTCATTTTTTATAAGTCACAGTAAATGCAGTAACTATTACATTTGTAATATTTTGTAAACAACTTACAATATCTCAGCAACCACTCAAGTTATACTGTCAACAGCAATTTATTCATCTAGCTGAGAGCACTGATATTAGGCTAAGGAGTTTTGTCTGTGTTACTTGGTTGTTGAGATACTTAGAAAAATGTGAAAATTATATCTATATAAATTAATATCATAAAAACAACAGTTAATAATATCTATTTACCTGCACTAGTCTAATGTAGTTGACTTTGCCATTGTGTAAACTTTACGATGAAATCTTTTAAAACCTTGTACATAGCATGGTTTTGGAATTACTGATGCAATTAGGAACAAACAATATTTGATATCTGGAGGTGTCAGTAGGAGTTAACTACAGATGCACCTGGAGGCATCCCTTGGGTGTAATGAGTTCACGTAGAAATTCACATTCTTAAGTGGTTTTACTGACAGTCTGTTTCAGAATTACTTATTTGTATTTCATGTTCTGAAGATCAGTGGGATAAACAAATGTATAAGAATTGGAAAATAGGTCAAACTGTAACTTTAAAAACTGAAATAATCAATCTGGGCATAAAGTAAACATAGTGTGAGACAAGATCAAGAAAAATTTGAAGCCAATTTATATAAAGATGGTGAGCATAATAGGATGTCATTTTTATAGAGACAGAAGATTGGTAAGAGTAAAAGCAAACACATCAATAAGCTGTGCAGATTCTGAAATTTATTCTGAAGCACAACAGATTATAGATATATTTGCAAAATCTTATGGAAAGGGGTTTGACTGCACAAAGGGGGTAATAAATTGTCCTAGTTACATTGACAACCTTCAAATACCGAAATTAGATTACACTGAAAAAGAACTACACAAGCTGAACCCAAACAAAGCACAGAAAGGAAACAAAATTAATGATAATGACCCGAGAACACTTCTGCAGGAACTTAACAGTAGCATTATATCTGTTATTCACGAGGTCATTTAAATATGAGGAGATTGCTCAAGACTGGCTCCCTATCTTGAGAGGAAATGGGAATAGGGCAAACCCAGAGTCTTATAGGCCAATAAGTTTACTTTCATGTTGTGCAGAAAGCTATTTTGGATAAATTATAGTCAGACCTGGAAAGGTTGGTACTTGAAACCATATATCCTCTTGCATATGTTGAAAATTGATCTATAACCACTTGTAAAATGATATTCTATAACAATTTAATAACAGCTAAAAATATGAAATTGTGGTGTAATGTAATTTATATAGACAACTTCAACTTGTATATTTTAGATCTATCTTTTTTTTATCTGAGGTATTCTACAATCTGTATGCAGATGACTTGAAAATGGGAAAACTGACTGCCTGCATTACAGATAAGGCATGTCTGTAAAAGAACTTGACTAAATTTACCATTTAGGCACAGGAGAATAATATGCTCATAAATACATCACAAAGTAAGCATTTGAGAATTAGAAGACATAGATTGAATGCTGATTATTCAATTCAGCACACAGTGATTGAAACGGTCTTTTCATTTATGGACCTGAGTATATGGGTAGATGAATCTTTGAGTTTTTAGTAAAAGATAGCTATAGAACTACAGGCTGTATAAACACATTATGGAGTCTAGGAGATCAGCAATGATGAGATCATCATTTGTTAGCAACATTAGACCATTCTTGAGTATGGAATAGAAATATGGAAACCTTATAAGAAAACCAGCATAAGTAAACTAGAAAGAATACAGCAGAAGTAAAAGAAGGGTATCAGTGGATGTAAGTTATTATGAAAGACTAAAATATCTGTGCTTGTATAGTGTCTCATATAAACATATAAAAGGAAATCTTTTTCAGGTATGTAAGGCATTTGAGGCAACTACCTCTGGGAATACTTGGGTTTATCAAAAATAGTAGACAATCATCACACAGCCTGTGTAGAAGACTATATTGGAAGGACAGGTGCACTAACTGGCTCTCTGAGACAATAGCTATGCATGGAATAGACTACCAAATTACATTAAAATTGTGATGTCTGGATAATATCCCACTGGACTGCCAACAATGTCCATTGCTATCCTGGGTCAGTAACTAAGGGGATTCAGTCCTCACTACTGACTCCGATGTGAGACCATCACTTAACCAGGAATAATATTTCACAATCTTCCCTAAGAACACAACAGGAGCATGGTTTATAACCCAGGACTGGACTGTCTAATTCTGTCCACCCCTAATATAACTCCTTATTACAAACTTCAATGCAATGTGTCCCAGTTTATCACCCCTGATACACTCACACTTAAATAAATTAAATCTCACACATCCAAACACTTCTGGGAAAGCCTAACACAGATTTCCAGCTGTGTCCCTTCCCCAAAATAATACAGTAACATGCTGCCACCAATCACCGAGCTGACATGTCATTTTAAAGGGGTGTCAAATTATGAAAATTAGATATTAAAACAAATGATAGCATATGACCTAAAGCATCCAGGCTTTTGAAGTGGCCCAGGCAGTTATCAAAGCTGCTATAAACACTCTTAAATCACTAAAGAAAACACTGATTGACCATCCACAACATAAGTTAATAAAAATGTTTAATAATGAGCAAAATGTTTAAATAAATACAAAACAGAAATTTCGAATAAACAAACAGACCTCAATCAGTAGGAAAATTAAAGTAATATTGAAGGATACAAATCTAACATTTTAGAAACACTGTAACTGATTAGTTATAATTTTCCTATCTGACTAAACAACACTGTCCCTGATCTAAACTAAATTATTGCAACAGAGCAAAGGCAAGCTTACAGTTCTTGGTGAGCCCTTTTGGGTATTCATTGCACAGTACAGGTATTAACTGCAAATGCAACTGGCTGTTAAATGGCAACAACTGTCTTCAGAAGGCTATTTTATAGACTAGCTTAACTGTCACAACTGTTCCAGTTCTAATTTTCATTTCATATTTTGAAAAAATCTACTAACAACTGTTTTCTAAAGTTCTTTCCTGTCTTTCAGCCTCTGACAGTAACACATAGCAAATGTCAACATTCCAATTATATCTTCTTCAGATCAGGTGATTCTGAGACAGTCTTGAATTTAGAATATTCTCCACAAATATGTGCAGTTAGAAATGTAAATAAACACTGTTCAAGTCTTTAAAACAGTATGTGCAGACAGATTATAAATCAACATGTAAGAACTAATTTACAATTTCATAGCTAGTCATGTTGGCATAATAATAAACAGGTTAATATGAAATTATGTACAAAACCACAGCCAGACATACTAGCACAAATGTCAGTGTCTAATTTCTTCACAAAAACAAACACCTGTTTAGATATTTTTCAGAACAGCTTGGGCAGTTATTATGGAAATAATTGTTTTGGTATATTTGTAGACTAGAATGGTATTACTGCCCATGCTTGAAATATTTGTATGTATGCCTGCATGTATGTACCTCTCCACTGTCAATGATTTTGTAGAATGTGCCCAATTATGCTCCATGTGTTTGCCATGTGTCTCAAAAGTATTAAGATTATTATTATTATTATTGATTTTCTGGTAAACTACTGAGTATGGCAGTCAGTCAATAATTTTAGCCATTAAAATTTTCATTTGCACTATTATTCCAAAATGCATGTTGATGAAAAATCTGTTTTTTCTACTTACTTTATAAGTGAATTATTATAATATTTAAAAAAATGTCCCTGAGTTTGGACTTTTAACCCTCCTTATTTTTGACTCTATTCTGAATTATTGAGCAAAGTTGTTGAGGGGTATGGAAATGTAAATAAGCCATTCCTGTCACACAGCATGTTTGTACTTGTTTGATTGTTTACCAGTAAGTGCAGTCCTGGTACAGTTTTAATCAATGAGTCCTACAGTTTTGTAGCCCAAGTGACTGAATTAAAAACAGTAATACCAGTGCAGTGCCAAACAACCCGATAGTGATTTAATCAGTTTTTGTGTTTATGGCAGTTTGTCAAATTCACTTTAATTAGTCTTATTTCATGAAGACTCTCTTTAATTAGTCTTATTTCATGAAGAAAGTTCATTCTCCTTGTAGTTGCAGATATTCGTTGATGGTTCCTAGGCTACTGATCCGTGAGCTAATTTAAACCTAGCCAAGCTTATCAGAAATTTGCCAAAATAATGCTGACGTTTCAATACTCCAAGGAATTTTACAGTAACAATATAGGCTTATACATATAACACATGCATAGATTGCCTCTGTCCATTAGGGGCATAGGTGACAAACCAGGGATAAATTTGTAATTTCCCATACTATTGGTCTAAGTTACATTTGAACATGGTTACAGGTGACCTTTGCAAGAATGGAAAGCCTGTTACAGAGAAGGGGGATTTTTTGGCATATATATATATATATATATATATATATATATATATATATATATATATATATATATATATTCCTCCAAACAAATCCAGAAATAATTAAGGACACTATTAAAATACTAATATTATTAACCTGAGACATTGTCAGAATAACAGAATCTGAATTAGTATACATTTTCTGAAGTAAAAGAAGTCAATAACTTTAATTATTTCATTATTTATTAAATTAAACTCACCACCTTTTCTCCAAAAGTCAACAGTTTTATGTGGGGTAAAGAGGGGTAGAGCTACAATTTGAGTCTAAATCAGGGATCTCCTTAAAAATCAGGAACAGCTGAGAGGTAGGCTTACCCCAAGCAACATGGTGCAGTCTACCAAAAGATACTTCTGCCTTAAATAATCTCAATAACTCTCTTTTAAGAAAAAGATAAAAGTACCTCTACTACATCAACATAAATACAAACTTTAAAGATGTTGGTTACTTTTATTCAAATTGTACAAATTAGGCAATCCTACTTTCTAGAATAAACATACTATTGACAATGCCTTACATTGATGATTATGCCTCAAATGTATATATTGTATATACAGTAGTCTCCATTTTCTTTCTCACATTTTCCAGTCATTTAACCCTACATTTTGGGTGTTAAACTCAAAGTCCATCCATCAATAATCCCCTTTTTTCCATTTTTGCACATGGGGGATCAGGATGTTACATCATCAGTGACCATCATCTAGACCTGATGCTCACACTGCAGGATCATAGCTAATTTGAACTCAGTTTTACATTATTTAACAATCATACATAGAAAGCTAATTCGTATTAGACTGCATTAAGTACAACTTGTTCATCATATTACTCATTCTAGACTGCATTTTTGTCACATTGTTTTCTGTACTCATTCTGCTCCTGGTTGAAACTGGTTCTGCATGGCATGATCCTACTGTGTCTAGTAAAGTGCTGGGGGATAGTGCTTGCCAGCCTGCCTGCCTAGCCATTGTGGATGAGTATGTGCAATTGTTGTTTGTCTTTCGGCTTTTCCTGGTTAGGGGTCGCCACAGTGGAACTCCAGTCCACTAATGATATTGGCAGTAGATTTTCATGAATGCCGAGGTGCCAGCTCGACGTTCAACCTTCAGCGAAGGCACACCCATTTACGCATGTCTTTCAAACACCCACCCAACCGCAGGTTGGACATACAGACTCCACACAGAAGGTACTCCCCGCACTCCAGCCAAGAATCGAATGGGAGAACCTCTTGCTGTGAGGCAACAATGCTACCGCTGCACCACCGCGGCAATCATATGTGCAATTACTAAGCTGAAATTTCTATGCACTACATATCTCTTTATTACAGTGATCAACTTTTTTCTGATGTAGCACATTGTATGCTCCTCACCTTGAAAGTTTTGGGATAGTGCTGTCTCCAAACCTACCTCAAATGCTTTAGTATATAGGGTACACTTTAATAAAATCAAGAGTCACTAACATAGATTCAGAACATGGGATCCTTTTTTGTTTATTTTACTTTATGTTCCTTGACAAACTATTATACCATAAAAGGAACTTTCAGTTTTGTGAAATTTAGTAAGGGGCTGGCAACAGTTAGAAACAAACTCTCTAGTAAAGGAAGGCCATTAATTGTCTTTTACTGGATGGTATAGGTAAATTTTTATGATCACTGTTCTTTGGTGTGGTTGTGTGACCATTCTTCCTGTAAGATATCTCAACTCTTGGATGACCAGATTACTTTAATTAGCATTCTCAGTCAAGGCTGCTTGTCTCATAGATTTTAACATAACCTCCACTTTTTGTAAGGGTCAGTCCCCATACTCTAAATGAATGACCATGTCATCTGGATAAGGTGTAGCATATAATGTAAATGGGACTTCAAATTGTATTCATCAACTTCTGAAAGGTGGCTAAGAGCTCCATGTAGGTGATATGATGACATTATGTATGTGAGCAGAATGACAAGGGTAAGCTATTTTTCCCTTTTGCATGGGGACCAACCAGAAGCTGCTAATAACTCATTGTTAAGTCTCGGTTTGTGAAGTATCTGGCCTTTCTGAGCTTCTCTATCTATTCAACAATTTTAGATGTGATATTTGGCAACATTTGCAATGGTATTCAGTTTTCTAAAGTCATTATAGAATCTGGTACTTCTATTAGGCATAAGAAGTAGTACTACTGGTTTCTTCCACTCACTGTTTTATTGGTTAGTTTGAACATTTTTTGAACTTTTTCTCTTACTGTTTTTGTGATTCTAGCACTCTCTAAAGTCTCAGTCCAACCTTCATTTCTGTTATTACCAATTCATTTATTTCAGACATTTCTGAAAACACTCCTTTATTTCTTTAGTTTTTGTAAGTCTGACTAAGATTCTTCCTACTACACTTCAAGTGGATATTTCGTGTTCTCTCCTTATGAATTTAAGCTTGCAAACTCAGCACAATTATACGTCCACTTTTTTATGACCTCCTTTAACAACTTAATGTAACAGATTAGCTCTGTCCTTCATTTCTCTGTCTATTCCTGCAATTGTATGTATTTATTATTTTATCTCTATCTTTCACTTTTCTGATTGCTTAAACCTGTATTTATATGCATTTATTCCTTCAATCCCCACAAATGCCCCATGCAATTAGCCAAATATGTACTTTTCTATGGGTAGGAATAACATTAATACCTGATTTCCTGTTTAAATTCTCTTAAATCAGGTTATAAACTCATGTCTGCATTCCTTAGGCCATTTGCTCCTTTACTGTGGATATAACCAGGTTTAGTTTACTCTACAGACTTGCGCTGTGATGTATCAGGCTTTCAATTATGGTGTCTTCTCTTCTTCTCAACTTTACTTAGCAATGTCAATCAGTCCTCTGGGATGTTAGCCATAAAACAGTTCAAATGGCGTCAGCCTGGAAACCTTCGCTACCTATCTTGTAACAAAGAGTAGGAAAGGCGCCAGCTAGTCCTAGTTATTACTTTCAGCATCAGTAACTTTACTTAGTATGGATTTCAATGTTTCACTCAACCTGTCTACATATTCCTGTGAATGGTAGACTGATGTCTGCAGCTTTTTGATTTTAAAGCATTGGAAAAACTAATTAAATATCACTGACATAAGGGGACGTCCTTGGTCAGTAAGAATTTCTTTTTGGTTACCCATTTCAGCAAATAATAGTATCAGTTGACATGAAATAATCTTAGAATTAGCACTGTGTAATAGGACTGCTTTAATATTATAGAACAAGCTTTGCAGATCGTTCTCAATCTCTTAGTGCAAGAAATGTGGACAAAACCCAAAATAATTGAAGACAAAGGCACAAAAACAGGGACAGGTTTTAAATATTGTTCTTATAAACTGAGAAAGTGCTAGAATAACAGGATTTGTGTTAGCACATATTTTCTGAAAAATATGAAATTTGAAACTCGTGTATGTCATTATTTAATGGCTTCACTCCTCAGTGACTTGCCAGAAAACCACAAATTTTATGAGGGATGCACCTAACATATGAGGCAAAAGTCAGGACATTCTGTGAATATCTGAACAGTTGAGAAGTATGTTTTTCAGCACAAAAGATGTGGGGTAGGGGAATTCTAGACACTAAAGCTACTCTTTCTATCATGTCCTAAAGGCACAAATTTAAGCCCTGTACTGTCAGTATTGACAAACAGCTGTTTCTCAAGTCTTAGCCCTATGCACTACAACTAGACACCATGGGTACTCTTGCAAATTACCATACATCTTGGGGGTTGGATTTAAAGTAAAAGGAGGGGATGTTCAGACCATGTACCATCAGGACTCCCTAGTACAGTGTTAGTCCTCTGTGACACTGCTATATACCAGGGATATTCTTCACATAGTACCCCTCAAGTCATTAACAAAAACAATGTAAAGTAAAAGGGAGGGCTTCAAACTTTGCACCATTAGCACTGAAAGCAGCTTGACAAGCCAGAGCCTAAACCTTCTATACTTGTACCTGAGTATATTTCATACAATATAATAAGTATGAACATCTAATGCCTGGCATTATCCACTGACTGCCATTTTCCATCAGTTACGAGGGACATGGCACATATGAGTTACTATCAGGAACATTCTTCAAAATTACAGACAAACTGCTACTTAGCACCACAGCTTATTTTCTCTCTTCCCCTGCAAAGGGTAGAGATAATCAGAAATCATCTTTTTATCTTTGCATTTTATACAAACATTTTGAGTTTTATCTCTTGATTTTTAGATTGCTCTCACTCTGTCCTAGTGTGAGTGGACATCAGCCTCTCTTTTACATTTCCTTTTCTGTATTGACCTTCATTGTGCTTTATATTGCCTGAAGTATGTTCTGACTTCTAAATGTTCTTATCTGCCAGTTCTAGAATTTACTTCCATTTCTTTCAATGTTGGTCCTCACTCAAATGCTAGACTTATTATTATTATGTTTCAGTGCTAACATTCCTTTTAAGTCTCTGCACAGCATTTTGTTTTATATTTTTGCAGCAGTATTTTTATTAGTTCAATATCAGTTCCTGTTTTAGCTTCTCTTACAGTTTTAGATTTCTGTTACTGTATCTTATGGCATGATTTTAGTTGCACATGTGAGCCTTTTAATTGTTTCCATCCATTGCTGTTGAGTTGTATCTGACTCCTAAAAGGACCTTATGAAGAGTATTGCCATTCGCAGAGTTTATTAGGAAAGTTGGGAATGAAGGTAGATTGTCAAGTCTTTCTTCTGTATCTCACACATGCCATGTGCATACCTATGAACAATTTAGAGTTGCCAATATACCTATCAAACACGTTTATCACGTAGGAGGAAAACTGAGTGCTGCAAACACATGATCATACTTGCATGTGAGCGTGCGTGCGTGCACACACACACACACACACACACACACACACACACACACACACACACACACACACACTACACTCAGACTTTCCAAAGAAGGCAACCCAGCCATGAACTGAATCACAGAACTTCTTAGTGGAAGGTAACAATGCCACTCACTGTGCTCCTGTGTTACCATTTTAATATCTGTGGACAACCTAACTCTGGCCTGTTTTCATAGCTTCTGTGCTGAATCCATTCATCTGATTTTATTTCTGTCCCTCTGTATGAGGGTTATTGTCTTGCTATCTATCCTATTTGCATATTGAATGGGTGTTTTCAGCTGCTGCTCTATGTCTTTCTTATTAACTGCATCATCCTTCCGCATAGTGTCTATGGAGTCTCACATTTCTTACACTTTACATAATTCTTTAAAATAGGGAAGTATTTTCATAACATTATATCATGAATTAAATTGGGGGATTAAGGTCAAAGATTCAACAGTTTCCCTGAGGTGTTTGAAGATCTACGTGTGTGAAGGCATATTCTTTTCCAACACCATGAAAGTATATTATCTATACCTTTGTTTATTAACAGTCTGAAGTTTACATAGCAGGGACCTTGACAAGGGTAATCATGTTTCTAGAGCTGAGTTGGGCATCAACCCTACTGAAATCTCCAAATACATTACAATATGCCAGCTTACTTGTAACAAAATGACATAATACTGAACCACTTTTTTTCTAGCTGTAGACCTGATACAATTCATTCATTCATCTTGATTTGTAGTATGCACTTCAGTTTTTTACATTTCTCCTACTACTATTTTCTTCAGTATTGCCAGCATAGAACATAGCAATGAGTCCCTCCTAATAGAAAAAAAAATTAACACATCATTTACTGTTTTTTTTTGTTTCATGTAATGTGGCACATTTCTTATTTCCTAGATGATGGCATATTTATGATACAATGTTTGACTTAGAGGCAGATAATTCAGTTGTAAACATTTTGTTATTCACTAGTAAGCATTATACTAAAGTTACAAGTGTATTGTAATACCCATATTCATTACTGTACAGAGGACTTTTAAAACTATCTACTGTTAAATTTTCTAATATTTTCATTTTTTCTGTTGCTATCAGGGTTTAGCCATAGTTTTTCAAATATATTTTAAATAACGCATCTGCTTCCACATAGGTTAATCAGCATTAAAAGTCCAGTAATAAAAAAGTTAATGCTTGTATTTCAAAAGTTATGCAGGTCCAAATCAAAGCATCCTTTTTTTTTTAAGTTTGTCAGAGTCCATGTAATCATGCTGTCCCTGTCCACAGGTTTTCATGCCTCTGTTGCCAGTTAAGATGGCAGAGGTTTTTCCCAGTCTGTATTGTTCTGATTCTCTATGATGCCATACAACTTGAAAGTCATCAGGAAGGATTCTGAATCATCTTCTCTTGTGAGTCATTTTTGTGTGAGCTTTAATGGTAGGCATATTATTTGAGTTATTAGCTACATTACCTAGGACAACCAACTGTTGTTGCAGTTGCATCTGTGTCTGGATCAGTGTCTAGCTTTGACTCAACTAATACTTTCAGTAAGTCACCTGTGGTTATAGTTGTCACAAAACAGTATAAGAAGAAAAATCTAGCAGTAGAAATAGAGGAAAACACTAGTAATAGTTCTATTAGGACTTAGTGACCCAAGATTGTAATGCACCTATCTGAAGAGATATTTTGAAGAACAGAATACATAGAATCCTTAGCCATCTGCCTACATTCTCTATCAGTAGGGTTCCAAAAAAAACATATGAGTCATCAGTTTGTATAAAACACAAGATTTTTCAGTAATCCACGTAATAACCTTTACTTACTTAATACAAAACTTGTATAGTCCACACAGTCCTCTGAGGAGACAGGCTGTTTTTCGAGAAGTCTCAGGTTGTAAAAATCAGCCATGTCCTATTTCAAGCACTATAGTCTAGGCGATTGTAACAATTACACTCCCCACATTAAACCTGATTGTTCTGTCATACTCAACATCTCCATGGTCTTTTAGGAAAACTTCTGCTAACCTTTCTGTACCTCTTCATGAGGAATGCACTTCCTGTTTTGACACTGCAGACTTCCTCTGTTTGTACAAGATTAAATAGCAAGCAGTGCCTTGATAACTGACTAATATGTATTTTTCCTGCCTAATACTGTGTGTCCTTTCTATTCCTAAGGCATATTTAAAAGCATATAAATTTTCTTAAACTCAACTGGCCACAGTATATATAACAAAATAAATACTGAAGATATGTTCGGAAAAAAATAGAGAAGCATGCTTTTAGGTTTGTGAGGAGCAAAGTAGGAAGAAGTTATTAAATTTAGCAGAAGGTGTCGGGGTGGTGCTCAAAGTCACCAAGGTGAAGGAAAACCGTATTGAGAGAGAAGGGTAGTAATAAACTGGGTGAATACAGGAGCAGTATTAACATGAATGTTGGTGAACAAAAGTGTGAGAACAAAAGTATTAAATGGTGAGATTGAGTTTAACAAATACTTACACCAGTACTTGGTTTTAGGATAAGAAGATTTAACAATTATATTAGATTTGTTAAGAGAGTTGTCTGTATTGGGTGTTCAGTTATATATCATTTGCATGTGCATAGTATGTGCATGTGACAGTTTCTTTTATATCTTCCTTAGGTCAGATCTGAATACAGAGAAGTTGTTACTGCTTTTGATTTTTCTTGGGCGGGGGTAGGAATTCCCCCAGTTTTGCTGCTACTATGGAGAAGATACTATGGTTAAATTTGTAGTGGCATGCATAAAGAAGAGGTTTTGGAAGCACTGGATCAAGGCTGGTAGTGGTTTTGACAAATGAATAGATGTCCAGTAAGTAAAGGAAGTGATCACAAAAATCGATCACACCTTTGTTGTTCTGAAATACCTCTGTCCTCTTCCTCTTAGTCATAAGTGCTATATATAAATGGCAGATTCTACTTGAGGTTGTTTGTAAAGATGATAGATTGTTTGTAGAGGAATAAAAAAGTACTCTGGGATCATGTTCCAGCTGTGGGAGAAGTATACCTTTTCCAGTAACAGTTTCCTTTTGACCAGAAATGAGTGCTCCTGTTTGTGGATTTCCTCTGCTCAAATTAGAAGTGAAAGTTTGTTTCCTAGCAAAGTGAGATAGCATGATAATTGAATGTTTTGTTTCAAAGTGATTGTTTTATTTTTTAATTAATATGTCATTTATGTGGGATGTGTTCACATTTTTGTGAGTTGTCATTAACAACATTTTTAATGTTTAATATTATACCCATTTGTTTAGACCAGTTACTTAGCTCATCAAGGTTCTTTTCAAACTTATTTTAATAATTTTGATAGATGGGTTGGTTCTGTAGGTAAACATGTTATTAGCATAAATTATTGTTTATACCATGGTAAGATAAATTGAGAATTCATTAAATAAAGATAGAAAGAGAAGGGGCAAACACATAATTTCTGGGAAACAACTTGATTTTTGGGGGGATAGAAGCTAGAGACTGTGATAATGATGTAATTGGAAACAGAGATGTAGCCGGTTTAATCTTTCTCAGGCTTAAGCTTAAGGAAACAGTTAACAGAGCACTGAAAATAAGAAAGTGATTGACAAGATCAAAAGTTTTACTCAGGAATAGGATTATGGACCCAAGTGATAATCTTTGTCTGTATTCATGGGAATGTCATCTGTTTGGCTACATGTGGCAGTGATGGTGTGCCTTCATGTCTATAAGCCATTTTGTAGCCAACAAGAGCTTGAATTTTGAATATATTTTTAAAATATTGCTAGTAAACTAGTTATTACAGGATTTTGCTTACCACTAGCCTGGATGTCAGAGGGTGAGTATGGGTCAGAAACTTCCATTTAAGATTTTGAGGTGGTGACTAGTTATGGATTTTTTCATATGGAAGTTTGCTGAGCAACTCCTCAAGTTTTTTTATATATTTTATGTAAATGGTAGTATGTATATGGACTGGACAGGTGGAGTCTGTAGGAGATATGTTTCAAGTAATGGAATTAGAAGATGAAGAGAATTCAGTGAATAAATGATCAAGTCAAATGAGACTTGAAGTGATTTAATTGGATTTGTCAAAATAAGAGTTATTTTTCAGTTTTTCTGCCAGTAATTGGCTCATGTGTATTCACAAATACCCATGTTTTCTTAGTAGTGATGTTTTCTCAATGCTTATAAAGGTTTGCTTTATATCATTGGATGCCTCTTAATGGCTAAGTGTCATGGAAATTGGTGTTGTTTCCAAGAGAATGGATTTTTGTTATACCGTTTTATAAGAGATTTTATTTCTGGAGTTTGCCGTATAATTGTTTGAGCTTTAAAAGCCTAGATATAATGGAGAAGGGAGTTGTAAGTATTAGATACTGACACAGTCTCATTAGTTTTATTGTCACATCTTCTTGTTCTGGTGGGATTTCAGTTTGGACATGTTATTTTAAGATTTTGACCTGAGCACAATTTTCTGAAGAGAAAAGGTGATGAGGATGCTGAATGTTTGCTGACAATAGTGCATAAATAAATACTGGGGTTATTTTATATGAAATGTTTTTATAATTAGATCGGGGAGGGAGTCATTGTGAGTTCCACTATTAGGGCTAGTTGACTGCTGCACTAGTTGAATGAACCCTTGTTCTGTTAGGAATTCATTACTGCTGTTATTTTACTCAGCTGTTAAACTGATAATAAAATTGTTCAGGAGAAGGATATTTTCTAAGACAAAGATTCTCGTAATATTGTAGGAAAATAGATTCATTTGTTGTTAGGAGTAGGAGGGAGGTGACTAAAATATAAGTGGAGGTAACCACCAGTATTTATAGGTGGTTTAATAATTATCCATTTAAGGTCAGAGATCTTTCTGGATGTGGCTTAGGCTGAGATATAAATAGTGACTGAGTTTTGGAGTAAAAATGAGCAACTTAAAGAATTCTCACCAGGATGCTGTCTTAAAGAAGGAACTACAGCAGGTGGCATCTATCCTGCAGGAGTTGTCTTTGAAAATGGATAATTTTAAAGAGAACCTGGAAAATCTTAAAACAAGCAGTCAAAAACAGGCTGACACGCTCAAGGAAATGCTACAATAACACCAGACAAGGATAACAGGAATAGAGGTTTCTCTAAATGACTTAGAAAGCAGACTTAAGGAAGAGAAAACACAGAAAGAACTGCTTCTTAAACAAAACACTTGGTTGGTTAATAAAGTAGATGACTTGGAAAATAGGGAGGGGAGAAATAACATCAGGATTTTTGGATTACTTGAAAACACAGAAGGTGAGGATATTATTTCCTTTTTATCAAGCTGGATCCCTGACTTTTTAAATTTAAAAGAAGGACTTTACTTTGGCATTGAAAGGGCACACAGAGCTCCTGGGAAACCTGCCACTAACTCAAATTCTCCTCCTAGGTCAACAATTATCAAATTTCTTTCATACTTGGAAAAGGAACTGATTTTAAGATCTGCTTGGAGGAAGGCACCTCTAAAATATAAACAGAGCCTGATAAGATTTGATAACAACTATTCATCTAGAATAATGGAAAAAAGGAAAAAAGTGTGGCCAATAATAAAGTTTCTGAAACACAATAACATCAAGGCACAACTTGCATATCAAGCTAGGATAAGAATACTGTATGCCAATGAGATGAGGACATTTATTGACTTAGAGGAAGCCTCTTCATTTATTAAAACTAATAATGTGATTATTTTACCAGAAGATATGGATTGGATATCATCTTCTCTCAACAGAACAAAAGAAACAAATGTCTGGACAGATGTCAAAAAGAAGAAGCAAAAGACTGATACTGTTGCAGCCAAATCTCTCACAGCATCTACTATGATATGAATTGTTTTAACATTACTTTAAAGGACCAATTTTACTGCTTGGAATTTTAAAACAAAGGTAACTAACTACTGGAATCTTTATCTATATTTTTTGAAAATAGATGACACATGAGAGTTTTCATATTACCTCAGGTATGTAAAACAGTGTACTTTTCTTTCACAGGAGGTTATATAGCACATAAAATATTTATACTGTAAATCAACATGCATAATATATGTGTATTTTCTATTAATTTTCTCTTTGTTTTCTCTCTTCTCTCTTTTCTCATTATTTATTTTAACTGCATCTTGTCTCCCTTTCTAAATTCTCTCCTATTTACTATACTAATATAGTCTGTATATATTTAATAACTCACTATCTATACATAGATAAATAATAGTCTAAAATAATCTAGTTTTAAGGTAGACTAATTGGAATAGTGAACTTAATTAATTGTTATTACAATATTTATTAGACTAATGATAGTCACTGTTATGCGTATTGGGATATGGGACATGTTCGTGATTAACTCTGAAATGTTCCATTCATGTACATATGTCCTTTGAATTATTTCTTTTTAGTATTAACAAATACATAAAAAAAGGGGGGGGGATGTACTGTTGGTTAAGAGAAGTGAAGCTTTCTTCACATTCTATTTGCATTGCCAACAGTAAACAATTGCTGCAGTTTCTAAGGACACTGTGAATCTGCAAAGTGCATTTAGCCTCACAGATAAATAATAAGAAAAAGGATGTTTAGTTATGAAAATGAAAAACAACCTAAACAAGGTAAAATAAATACATAATAGGACTATTTGTATATATTTTATGATTTATTCTCATAGGATTACATATTCCTGGAAACACAACTAAAATGTTCCCAAACTACATGTGCACTGAAATGTAGCTGCTTGATTAAAAAAATATTACTCATTTTAACATGCTGATTCCACAAGCTGTCTGCACTGTAAAAGTTACATTTTATATGTTACTTGAAACTGACAGTCTCTAGAGCACATGAAAAGACACATATTACTTTTTGCAACATGTCATTTTTGCAGTTACCTCAAACTCTGTACAAACTCACTTGGCAACTGATAGCTATTCATTTAAAATATCAGTTTAAATATTAAATTTGCCCTTGAAATGCTATTAACATTTTGACAAAATATAATGTGAACTGTAAAATGAATGACTTGAAAGAATTGAAGTAATGCATAGATTTCAAAGACAGTTCTTGATACTACAATAAAAGTAAAAATGTATATTCACAAGGAAGTATTGAAATGTTTTAGTCTTCCAGTTAAAATAGCTTACTGTCAACATTTTGCAATATCAGAAAGTTTGAAGAGCTAGGAAATTACTATTCTTTGTCTTTATAATGATTATTAGACAGATGTTAGACTCTGCCTAGTTTAATGAATTGTGACATATGTTTATGAGGAAAAGTGGACTCAGTTACACACATTGGACTACACATTCCTGGAAACTCAACTGAAATGTCCCCAAATTACTTGTGAATTTAAATTAAACTGCCTGATTAATAAGCATAATTTACTTTAACAACCTGAATCCATAAGCTATCTGCTCTATATAAAATACATTATATATGTCACTTGCATATGACAGGCTCTAGAGCAAACAAAAAATACATATTTTTGTAACATGCTATATTTGAACAAACCATACATTCTAAACTAACTCAATTGGCAACTGACAAGTTATTTATTTGAAACATCAATCTAAATATTAATTGTGCCCTTGAAATACTGTTGCTATTTTGACAAAACAAAACCTGAATTGAAAAAGGAATGACTTGAAGAAGTAAAGTATTGTACAGATTTCAGACAGCTATTGACACTACGATATAAGTAGAAATATATACATGCAAGGAAAAATTGAAATGCTTTATACTTTTAGTTAAAATAGCTTATTGTTAACATTTTGCTTTATCAGAAAATTTAAAGAGCTAGGAAATTATTTCTAATTTGTCTTTATAATGTTTACTAAAGTGATATTAGTCATTGACTTGTTTAATGGATTGCGAGTCATGTACAAGACAGACTACTGAATGTTATTTATGTTTACCTATGTTTTCTGAATTTCTTTTATTAGTACTGATTTAAAACAAGGCAAAGAAAGGGAAGGGAAATCTCTGTTTTTGGTCAAGGGAGGAGAGGCTCAAGAGTATTCTAACTGCCCCGAGTACTCTGTAAGATGCTCTAAATACTATTTGATACTTACCTAAGGTAAGTCTTGGTTACCATATAGGTACCTTCACATTCATTTGAGACCTGATGTGATTACCCATTCTGGAAGCAGGAGGTGCCCTATGTAGTATGGGAATTGTCAGAGTGATCATAGTTCATTCTTAGACTCTGCTTTGTAAATCTATAAATATGTAAAAGCACTGCACACTAGAATGCAGGGTGCCTCTACACAGAGTCAGGATACCACTGATAAACCATGACTTTTCATAAGTGTAAGTTGAAGTTAGTGAGCTGAAGAGTGGGAAAGTAAAGGAAGACAGTACACCTACAGTAAATTCATATTTCATTAGTAATCACTCATTGTCTCCTATAGAGTCCTTTTAGTCAAATTATTTTAGTAATAATCTATTTGTTGTTGGCTTATTTAGTGTATGCTCCTCTGTTGCATTTAATTTATCCAAAATTACATATCTGACATGTTTGGGATCTCTTAAGGGTAACTAAATATTGGATATTTTCTAAGTCAACATAATAATTGTTTACACTACTAACATTCCATCCTGATATATAAAATGCTATATAACAATAATAAAATAATATAGAATTTCATATGTCTTTTAAGAAAATTCTCCATATAATAATTTAAAATATGGAGCTCATTTGATATTGTTGGTTAAAGGTATGAGTGATAATCCAATAGATCAATCTTTATCTATTGGATTAGGAATGACTTTCATTCCATGTTTAATGGGAACTTCATATTTACTTGTAATTGATACTTTAGAATTAATGTTTTATAAAAATACGTTTTTAAAGCCTGACCAGAATTTTACCCTACCTATATTTAAAGAAGAAAGAACATTAAATTATACTCCCAGGTTTACACACATAAAAATAACATCCAATGTTATTAGAGAATATGGTATAACTACTATAATCAAAATAATCAAAAAAAGAAGCAAAAAGTTTCTTCCAACAATAACTTGAAATGGATTTAACATTCTTATCATTAAATACTAATGGCTTCAATAATGCAAATAAAAGATCAAACTTACTAAAATATTTAAATCTAAATAAGGCAGAAGTAGTATTTCTCCAGGAAACACATTTTAAGACTAATGATACTTTATTTGGAACCCTAAGGACTATACAGTCTTAGCTCAATCCTCCTACAGAACAAACACAAAAGAAGTATCAATTCTCTGGAAGAAAAACATAATCACTACAAAAGTTATTTATAAATATGAAGACAAAGAAGGTCTAATAGCATTTGGTATAATTAAATTTAATAACAGAATATGGACATTAGCTAATCTATACTGATTCCCAAGAATTGGAGCAGAAATGGTTAAAAAACACCTAGATTTTATTTCCAACAATTATAAAGGAAATCTTATACTGGGAGGAGACTTTAATTGTACCTTAGAAGCTTCTGAAACCACCAAGAAGTCTTTTTGCATAGCGACTATTTCAAAATCCTTAAAAAATGGATTGATTCATTTAATTTAATAGACACTTTTAAAGTAAAAGATGATAAATCCTTATTCTTTTCCCATAAAGACCATAGATTTGGAACACAAACCAGGATAGATAAATTATTTGTAGTTCAAGATTTACAAACAAAAATCCTCAACTTCTCAGTTGTTCCATGTCCCTTCTCAGATCATGACTCTCTGATAATGAAGCTCCAAATAGAGTTTACACCTTTAATCCTCTCAACTAGAATTACATCATATAGCATGAAAATTAAATAATTTAGACCCTGGATATTGTCAGAACTACAATTATTTCTTGAAATTAATAATAAAATCGAAATCAGTACAGTCATGGTTTGGGACTCATTAAAAACATGTATATTTGGTAAGACTCTTAGCTGGTACAAAAAAAAAATATAATGAAATTCTAATACACAAAACTTGTCTAGCCTTGGAAAAATTAAAAATAAACTCATTAGCCACCTCCCCCAGATATCTACATAACTTATCTACAAGAATTAAACTATAATCTAAAACAAATAACATTGGTAGTATATATCATGAAAAGAAAGGGAAAAAGTATCAGATATAGGAGACATCCTTGAAGCATTTCGGTTCCATTATATGGAATACTTCAAAAAAGAAGATTTAGATACCAACCAAATAAACTTAGATACAAACCTTATCAATATAAAAAAATCCTGAAAATGTAAAACTAGACCTACAAAAACTTATATCCTACAAAGAAATTGTTGACAAGATAAAAGAAAGTAAATCTAACAAAGCTCCAGGGATAGATGGTATAATTACAGAAATTTACATTCTCTTCCCTTCAACAGTAATTTCCCTCTTTCATAAAACTTTGCTAGATGTCCAGTCAGAAGCAAAATTTCTACCCTCATGGAAATATCTCTCATAACACCAATTCTAAAAGATAATAAACCATCAGATTGTTGCACCTCATACAGACCTATATCATTACTAAATAATGATTACAAAATATTCATGTCAATCCTAGCTAACAGAATGAAAATCCCACTTTCAAAGACAATAATGATCAAACTGGATTTTTATATAACAGGCACATACATGGTAATATTAAAAGGATACTTACTCTTTTAGATTATGTGAATAAAGAAGATAAAAAAACACTTATAATCAGATTAGACATAGAAAAAGCCTTTGATTCCCTCAACTGGGAATATCTATTTAAAACTTTAACATTGTTTAAATTTTCTCCTCCCTTCATCTTATTACTAAAAAATTATATATATTAATAACTTAGCCTACATTAAATTAGGTCCTTTCACCTCAGAATCTATCCATATAACGAAAGTTACTAAACAAGGATGCCCCTTTCTCATATTTTATTTGCTTTGGCTATAGAAATACTTGCAGAAATAATACGCAATAATCCAAGAATAAAAGGAATAGATGTCTATAACCAGTACATATCTAAAATAATGCTTTTTGCTGATGATATTTTATTAACTGTATTAAGCTCCAGAGAGTTATTAGGAGAGCTAGAAGAAGTAATGGAGAAATGTTATAAGATTTCAGGTCTACACTTTAATAGATCAAAATCATAATTTCTCTTTTTAAATAAGAAAAAAGACCTACAAGTTACAGATAAATCCATCATAGGAAAACAAGAACTTACAGTAAATTATTTAGGAATAGTGTTATGCAAAAATTATAAAGGAAACGATATTAATAAATTATAAAAACATAATTGAAACAATAAAAATATATATAGAAAAGTGGAACAAAATTATATTACTTTTGGAGACAGATTGCAATTAATAAAAATGGTCTTATTGCCAAAAATAATATATGTAGCATTAACAATACAGTTAATTCCTGAAAGATGCATTCTTAAAGAAATAACTCATGTTTAATAACATTTTTATGGTATCTCAAAAAGAATAGAGTAGCTCTAACTCATCACATTAGACCATGGAAACAAGGAGGATTGAACTTCCCAGAAACAGCAACATATATAAAAGCATCTGTGCTTAAAACTACAATAGACTGGATAACCCCAAATTATTTTGCCAACTGGAAAGAATTAACAATGGCTATATTAAC